>NC_092861.1:71459234-71496869 GCF_032062135.1 Pyxicephalus adspersus | reverse complement strand
TAAGATCAGAAACAACATTCTAGAATAGAAGAATAAATTGATCTTGGGGAGATTGTATGGTCCACATGAAGCCTTGATCTCATGATCATTGTATCTGTCTAAGATTACTTGAAACTACAAAAGCAACTGAGATAGCCTAAATCCACAGAAGAACAATGAGTAGTTTTCCTAGATGTCTGGAACTACCTGCCAAGACCCTTAATAAAACCTGTGTAAGCATGGCTAGGACAATTAATCCTGTTTTAAAAGCAAAGGGTGGACACACTAAACAATGAATTGATGCACTTTGATGCTTTATAAGTGATAGGTAGAAACTATTCATTACACTGCACATTTTAGGCTTTACCACATTTCTGCCTAAGGCTTTTGAACAATATGAGCCTCAGTGACACAAAGCAGATAGTTTGTCTAACCTGTACCTGTAAACAGCTTTAAATAAACATCAAGCACATTACAGCTTTAAACAAATTGTATGTATGAGACATGCAATGTTTCTTCTTTCACTGAACCTGATTATTAAAGCTCTCCAAGACTGGAGAAGATAGACTATCATGGAAGAACTTGGGTTATTTAGCAAACCTGGAATGGGTCTGGTCCAGGATTGTAAATATTTGCCAACTAATAGCACATGATGTTTAAGAAATCCAATAAAGGTTTGCTAAATCAGTGGTTGCACCGGCTAGAGCTGCAGACCATATCCCTGTACGGATCCCAGGGTCAGGGAAGTGGGCAGGTTGAATCAGGTCCACTGTGTATTCTGACATTGCTATTGTGGGAGTAAAAAAAGGTACTTTGTACTTTATCAGTGCCTTTGTTGGTACCTGACATTGTCTCCAATATTTTTTGCACCCTGTTCTGCATATTTAGTACAATTAGATCTGAGTACACTGCTCTGTGTTCACCTATTTGCAGCATAAGGTAGCTAAACCCTTTTATTTTAACATTCCAATACACGTTTGCATTGCATTCAAAATATCATAAAATTATATATATGTATTATATATATATATATTTATATATATATATATATATATATATATATGTCAGAAACTGCAATAATCTTACAGCATACATTAGATGCATAAACTAGGGAGTGCCAACAGCAGTACAACAGCTCCTCCAAGTGGATGAGAAAGAGAATAAATTTTCAAACTTAATACAGTATAACTATAAAAGTACAACAAAAGTTATACATATACATTAAGAACTCTTACTTAAAAATATACCTTAATTTTTTTTTGACTTGCTTAAAACAGCTTTATTGATGTTTTAAAAATGTTTGTTTGATTTAAAAAATATGTAAATGTGCTCTCTAGCAGTAATTGTATATTTGTAATATGTATATGAAAATATCTTAGAAAATGGTTCATAGGGCAGGGAGTGTGAAGAACAATGCTTATTGGTCAATGCTTCCGAAAAGAGCTAACAAATAAATTCTCCTACAAATTCATTTGAAATGTAGGCAAAAAACACATACACTTGTTTGCACACTTGTTTGGTGGCCTACCGTGGACTCTGTATTTCCTTATGCATTTTTTATATTTTTACAAAATGCAAAACAAATTATTGAACAGACAAATCCACAACTTTAGGGCAAGAATACTAACAACGCAAGCTAATATGCTGCTGTGGAGCTAGACAGGGAAGGAAGTAGGAACCTGCACTAATTCCATGGTGAAAGAAAATGTTTTTACATTAGAATAAAGAAGAGCAGAGCAATGGGGGTTCTGTTCTCTATTACTGACTGTTTGCAATATTATGTAATGGAGGGGGAGACAGGATTCGGATTGGCTTAACCAGTGGCTTCCTGATTCCAGCAGTTTGTGTTCTACATTAGTGCAATGCACATAGGAATTATAATTAATAGCCCCTGACAGCAAATACATTGAAATAAACAGGTATGTGGGGCAGTTGCCTTTCTTAAATGTATTTGTTGGGGTGCAGCCACAACAGTCAGGTGTTAAGATTCACAAATGTGATTTTTTGTATGTTAACAAAAGAGAATTTCATTGCTTTTAATTACATTTTAGAAATGCATGTAATTGAGATCAAGTTCGGGTAATAAATATCACAAATGTGTAGATAAAATGGTAACTAAAACTTTTGTCATAGCTACTAATAGGCTCAGTTTTTAAAGGTACAGGCACTGTTCAATACTTAGCTTCAATACTTAGTAATTAAAACTGGAATAAATGATAAATTACAGTTGTGGTGGAGCACCCTATACACTGCAAGATTCAAATGCTTGTTTTTTCTAGGTACCAGTAAAAAACTTGTACATATTTGTCTCTCACTCCCTTAGGCTTCCTCCTATAATGGGATCGGTTCTCCAAGGTGTCTTCTCTAAGATACTCCATCCCTTGGTTGCAGGCTCTGCTATCATTACATACAATGCAAGACCAGAATTTCTGGATTAGAGGTGAGAACACGAAGGGCCCACCAACAACCCTAAGCTTCGGGAAAAACGAGGCATGCAGCCAGAGGTGCAAGTGGTAAAGAAAATGAAAGCATTCTTACCTAGTACACTGAGGACCCCCACCCCAAGGGAAAAAAGTCAAATTGTTCACCAGGTTATGAAATTAATATCACAAAGCCAGCCCTAAAGCATGCACTTAACAAAATATAAAATTAGCAACATCATATTTTAAAGTACACCTTGTATAGTAGAATTTTTGGGCTGCCAATAACTTGAAACAAGTATAGAAATGGAATTCTGACTTTTGCTAAAACTGATTTGCTTGTTCTGTCTGTGATGCAAAGGTAGTAATCTTGGACATTGAACAACTAGCATTTTTTGGAAGGAGGTTAGCAATAGCATCTCCTGTTTTGCTCTTATAAAAAATAACCTTTCACTGAGAGACTATGAAATCTACCATTGTCAGTAACAAACATGAAACAAACATGCAGATAACTGTAAATAGCTGTACAGATAGCTGTATACGCGTTGGGTCATTGATTAACAAGGTATTAAAGGCAGAGAATCAGAACACCAACCAGACAAGCTGTATTTTTAGGAACAAAGTCAGCACTGGCAATATATATATATATATATATATATATATATATATATAGTAGAGCAATTCCTTAAAATTGTGAAATTTTGTATTTAAGGTAAACACAAAATGCGCTTTGTGCTTAAAAGAAATACACACTACTTGGTCCTTTAAGGACCTAATGTGTTCTAAAAAGTACAGAACAATTACTCTTTATAGTTTCATCCATGAGGAAAAATGATCTAAGGTGGTTTCAAATATGTAATTTGAATATTATTATTTTGATATCCATTGGCCAGGATTTATTTCAGAAAGGTTAATTCCAATTAAAGGTGCGTACACACTTCCAATTTTTATCGTTCCAATCGAACGACGAACGATCGATTGGGCAAAAAATCGTTCGTAAAAAAGTAACCAATGACGCCGACGAACGAGGAAACTCGTTGAAAACGAACGACCGGACCGGCGGATCGGATTGGGCGACGATCGTTGAACATCGTTCGTGTGTACGGTCGTTCGTTGATCGTCCATGTTCAGAGCATGCGTGATGAACGAACGTCCGTTCACTTTCCTGTCGTGCACATAGTTCCTCTATCGCTTAAACGATCGTATCTATTGTGTGTACAATATCTATGAACGATCGTGTCATTATCTCTATGTTCAGGATCGGTGCTATACGATCGTTCGTATATATCGTGCAGGATCGTTCGTCGTTCGTTTTCCAACGATAATAATTGGAAGTGTGTACGTAGCTTTAGAGTAGCATTGCTGATATGTTGCCTCTCTTGACTTATCAGCTCTTTCCACAGCTTGTCCACTTGACCCAATCCACTCTAGATTACTTTGTTTCCCAATCCTTCATTATGACTGCACTCACTGAACTATTCAGCCTATCTTTCCACCCTCACTCATCAAATGTGCATTTGTCCTCCTAAAACTGAAGAATGTCGCCTCTTGACCCCTCTCTGCTTTTTAGCTACTCTTCCATTTGTTTCCTTCTCCAAACTATTTAGGCTTTGTATTTACTAATGACTAACTGTATTTGTAAAACCAACAACTAATTATTTTTAAAAAATGCTGACATATTACGCAGCACTTCCATAGTCATATCACTGTCCCTAAAGGGGCTCACAATTTGATGCATCTGCTATTGTCATATGTCATTAATAGAGTTTAAAGTCAATTTGAAGGGAAGCCAATTAACCTAACTGCATGTTTTTGGAATGCGGGAGGAAAGTGCAGTACCCGGGGAAAACCCACATGGGGAGAACATGCAAACTCCATGAAGATAGTGTCCTGGCTGAGATTCGAACCTGGGAGAGCTGCAAAGGACAGCGTGCTAACCTGTGAGCAACTGTGCAACCCCGTTACTACTAGACCCCTCTCAATATGGCTTTTCTCCCACACACTCCAATGAAATAGCTCTTAAAGTGACCATTGAACAATCTCAGAACATTTCAATGCAATTTCCTCTCCTTCTTTTGGATTGTTCTTTGTGTTTTACCACTTTTGATCAACCTCTTCTTTTCCAGACCCTGCACTCCATGGACATTGGGGAGACAGCCATCTCTATGAAACTGTACATAACATAATTTTTTCTCTGTCTTGGTGTCACCTTTTACTCTGCATTTCATTTTCCATATCCAGAACATAAATAAATTCTACCTTTTCCACCTGCAAAACGTTTCAAAAATATGCCTCTTCCTATTTCCAGGGGCTACCCAATGTGTGGTACAGACTCCTATCTATTGCTTTGCAACATTCTGTTATCTGGTATTCCTTACTAGTCTCTTGCCTTTACAATCTATCATGATTACTTCATTCAGACTTATTATTACTTACTGGTCCTCATTGATGCTTTTTAGTACAAACCTCCACACTGGCTTCCATTTTACTTATTTCATAGAATGAAATTACTGTGCTGTGCCATAATTGACTCCACTGCTTTTGTCATTCCAATTTCCAAATGTATCCAAAAATACACTCCAACCTATTTTCACACCTCAGATTTTTCCATACCCAGGTACAATTTCTCCAGGCACTCTACTCCCAGCAATTTCTCTAAACCTCCCATTGGGCTCACCCACTTGACTACCCAGTCTTCTCTGTAAAACCAGGCCTATTATTATTTTTATGAAACAGGATTTTTTATAGTGCCAACATATTACGCAGCGCTTTACATTAAATAGGGGTTGCAAATGACAGACAAATACAGACACATGAGGAGGAAAAGACCCTGCCCCGGAGAGCTTACAGTCGAGGAGGGAGGGCCTATAGTGAAAAAAGCTAAAAAACACCAGGAGGTAGTACCAGTAGCCAGCTGTCAGGGATAATGTAACTCCTCCTTACATGCTGATTAAATCTTTTTTAAAAAGATCCCCACTCCCATTTACATTGACAAACCCCAAAATCTAATTTTACATAAGTCATTAAATAGTGACTACCTGCCTGCAATTGCATTTGTGGGAGTCAGCTTCTCTGTGTGTTTGTATTCAAAGTTCAGTCTTTTGATCCTATTGAAAATGTAGATGGGGTATTCAAGAGTAAATGAACACCTGTGAACCCTACTTGCTCTAATTATTCAATTAAAGAAGCTTTCCTGCTCCTCTGTAGGACTGAATTAATCACAAAAATGTCCTTAAAAACTTAGTATACATAGTCATAAAAACAAAACATAAAAAAATTATCACAAACAGAAAAAAAATTTATAATGTGACACTTGTACTACGCTAAAACTTCCTGTAGAGGGCGACAAATTACTTGTCTGCTCAAACCTAATCATACTTTCATTAAAAAGAAACAATGTATATCAAAAAGAACTATGCCCAACTTTGTATCCATCTTCATCTCTTTCTTTAGGCCCAGGGTGCTGAACCTGTCTATTGTACTGTTTTTTAGATTTCTTGATCTATTAGCCAGATTTTGTTGATATTCTATGTTTACCAAATCTACTATGAAATGGTTATGTAGTCATATCTGTGCATAGGAATCCAAATGAGCAGTGTAATCTCTTTGGAGGGAAAATACATATAGTTATAAACTGATATTTTTTAAGGAGAAGTTTGTGATTTTAACTGATTTGTTCAATGTATTATTAGTCAGATAGATGGCACATACTTCTTGATATTTTTTTTCTTAGAGGTCCTATTTTATGAGATTTTTAATCTGTGATATCATTTGGATCTTTCAGGGAATCACAGCGCAGATTTTCTTTGTGCTGATTCGCAATCTTGTAACAGGTCAGAATTAATTACCCTGCCCCTCCCCCGTAGGAGTGGATCAATGAAATGGAGATAGGAATGATATGATCTCCAAAACACAAAGTGCAAAAGGAGTTTTAAGAAAATAAAATATTTAACTTGTAAATCAATACAACATACCCCATAATCATTTACCCCCTGCGGTCAAGAAATTCATCAGATGTTCTGAATGGCATTTGTTCATAATGTGTATACATCAGACACTCACAAAAATGAGCACAGTGTAATTTAGAATTGTTTTTATCATGATCACAAGCGTCACACAAAATCCTTTCCACACAAGTCTAAATCAAGCTTATCTAAAAAGCTAAATCCACTTTACCCCTCTTCATCCAACCTCTCAATCACCCAGTGCACAGTTTTTGGATTGTGTGCATATATTTTTTTCTTTAAGTTTTTTGCCCTGTCACATGACATGGGGATTCTCATCTGTCCTTATGATAGCTGGGTCCTGATGGTTGTGAAATTAGATGATGCCCCTTTCTGCAGCATGGGGCAAATCCATGACAGTGGGTTGACGTGAGTTGAAGGACATGGACCATCATTTGACCCAAATGACAAAAATCATTTTTTTTAATTAAACATGACATGGCTTTGAATTTATATGAATAATATAAATCTGGACACTGAAGTCTTTGAGAGAACTGAAAAGCAAAAAGATGTTTTTGCCAAATGGCCAAATGGATTGGTGAGTTATCCACTGACTTATCATTAACTCTCACTACAAACTTTGCCAGAAAAAATACCAGCGCTGATCAGAAATAAATAAAACAAACAAACCATAAATAGCTCATCTCAACCCAGCAAAACTGTCCCCCAGCTAAAAATAAGAAATGTGCATAAAAAAACCCCAAACATCTGCATTTTATAATAACTCAAAACTCATATGCAATGGTCATCCCTCCAACCATGTAATAATAATGTGAATATTTGCAGATTATGTTGCAAACATAGGCATACAGTAGTAATATAAGGTATATCTGTGATTGGTGGAGCTGACCAGTGTCATTATCATTTATTATGATTTTATTATAAAATGTGTAATAATATCAGGAACATTGAGATGTGACTGCTGCACCCACATATGACCAGAAGAGGGCAGACATGTTCATAGAATGTATCACTTCGTCTGTAACAAGAATGGTGCTGGAAGAAATTATACATATTATACACAATACATTTTTGAGAATCTTGCAAATTATTTTCAACAGTTAATATATATCAGGTGTTTTTTTATTCATTGTTTACAGAAGAACATTGGACATACAGAAATTTGTGAGGATAGGAAATAAAGGCAGAACCTTCATAAATCAGACCTTGGTAATAATAATGAGATCAGGCACATATATCATACATTATAGTGCATGGTATTCTGGATGTCAGACAGATAATGTAAGAAATTTCTGCTGGGGTCCCCCTGTCCTGGGTCACACTTGCAGCCAATGTCAGAGGTGTGAGAGCTGTCAGTGCAGGGCTCAGTGTACACATGGCTAGGTGTCATTGTACACACCTTCTATTGCTCAGACACGTGCTGGGGGCAGATGGCTCTGGGCTTCATCTGCCCCTTTTGCTCCTTTTGTCTGAATGTTCTGTCAGCCTGAGGTCATGAGTGTATGACACAGAATAGAAACAGACTTCATACAAACAATGTACCAATATGATTGAGTTACATTCTAAGCATAGCTCCCAAATGTTGGAAGGGACAACCCCTCTTCTGGAAAACAAATTAATCTGTCCATTTTTCTTGCCTCTGTTTAATGTGATATAAAAAAAAAAAACTGTACAAAAAATAACTATATAACTATAATATAAAGTCCAGGGATGCCCATGCTTTTTTGGCTTGCAAGCTACTTTTAAAACTTTGGCTACTTTTACTACTTTTAAAAGTCAAAATGATCTACTAACAATAAAAATGCTATATAAATATATATATATATAACGAGTATACTTTATATTTATTATATTTAAAATATATTTTGTTTACCTTACATAACAGCATGAGCTTGTATGGCACAATACAACTCTGTACATTTTTGGCCATCACCTTACCTCGATGAAGTCTTAAACTGAAGGGAATCAGCCAAAGTTGCAGAGTCCGGACAGTTGCTGAGAGCCAGCCTCAAACAGACTTCCAAGTGATCATCAGTCATGGTGGAACAGTATTTGGACTTATTAACTCCTGTAGGCGGTAGAGTGTATTTTGAAAGGCAGGGCTCCGCGATCGACTTGCATTGCCTTTGCGATCTACCCGTAGATTGTGCTCCACGTGTTGGGCACCCCTGATATAGTCTGTTCAGGAAAGTGAATTATACCTTCACGGGATTTCTTCACTAGTATAGTGATTGAGGAGAAGCTGCGCTAACTTCAGATACTAAATCATGTGCAATACAATTCCACATTTTAAAATATTTTCTTGCACATGATTGGGTATGTTTTGAATTTCCAGCACACTTACTGAGCTAACTGAAATATGCCATGTAAAGATTTCACATTTCTATATAAAATTAGCGATCGTCTATATTCCTTTTTTAAATCAGACCCCCTCCTCCACTTTTACCCAGGATGAAAACATTTTTAATATAAGATGAAGCTAGAAACATATGAATGCTAAAAGAAAGTTGTGTAATATAAGGTTAAATGGTTGATTAATATGATTTATTATATAGTAACAACATAATATGTGGAGTTTTAATAGTCATGTCACTAGCTGTCCTTCAAGGAAAATAAAAATCTAATTTCTAACATAGTCTCCAAGGTAAGCTTTCTTGGCCTTTCATCATGGCGGAACCACTTGAAATATGTTTCAGGTCTTCAGGGAACCCCTACTATAACTACTGTATCCACAGCTTATAGTACATTAGTGTGTTGGTCAGTATAAATGACTCTTACATTGCTGGCCAGTGGGAGGGACAAATTGCTCATTGTTCAAGGAATCTCTAGAAACCTGTGGAGGAACCCTAGGGTTCCATGGATGAGGAACACCACTCTAAGAACAATAAATAGGTTTTGTCCTTTACATTGTCCACCTTCCAATCTCACATAGTTAGGGGTATTTATATAATAAGTTTCTGGTTTTATTTTAGCAGATGTACCCAGTGGACATTTGTTAAGCAACCCCTGTCCAGCCACAACACCTGAATTGCCTACCCAACACATTGCACCATATTTTTGTCAAGCATCATTCTGCACTTTACCAACCCCCATTGTATGCATTGTTCATAAAATTATATTATATTTATTGTATTTGTTATTAAATACCTCCTGTGAAAGTGTTGTAAGGTTGGATTGAATGATGTATGCAAACTACCTGTTTTTAGACATTCTTTTGTATTCAGTACTCATGTAAATGAAGTTAAAATGATTGTCCTACATCTGAAGTACTTATCACTACAAAAGAGCTTTTTCACTGGCAGAATGTTTGTAAACAGGGCAGTTCCAATCACTGTAAAACAAAGCTAAGTATAAAATGCAAATTACAGAAACCCATAGCAAGTAATTGGAATCCATCTAATATCACTGCTCCTACAGGATGTGCTTCCCTTTCAAGTGTATTCACATACATTTTTCAATGCACTTTCATGTGTTTACACACATTTTAATTATGCATTTTCTCTGGTTATTTGTTCATTTTCTAGGGAGGTGAGGAAAGAGCCTGCCATTCCCTAAATGTAGCTAAGGAGCACATTGGTCAGAGGTAAAGGAAGATTTCAGTAATTTTGCATTTGCAGCTCATGAAAATGAATTTAGCATGTACTTTCATGCACTTATTTTGATGGCCACTTAATGCAGATAAACAAATAAAAAAAAGTCCCTGAACTAACATAGTGCTGTTCATTCCATTCTCTGATACTTTCTTTATTCCAGTATACTTTTAGGATACCTTATGTTTGGATTGTTTGTTTTATTGTTATCCCATCTTTCAAATGTCTGTTGGTGTTTCCTTCTATTATCACTTCATTGGTATTATTGTTATTCCCTGAAAAGTAATACAATTTTGATTTATTGACTTGATATGTAAAGAAAGGCTGAAGAAGCACACAGACTTGAGGATCAAGAACAGGTATAGACACCTTGCTTATGTTTGATGTACCAGCAGGTTCCTGCCAGAGGCAGAATCTCATCTAAAAAACACTCACCTGTGATGAGGCAGTAAGAAAATTTGTGTTTTTCTATTACACCTTTTGTATTTGATTTAGTCGATTTTACCACTTACCACGCTATTCCCTATTTGTTTAACATGTGTATGCTTTATTCGTATATGTTCTCATTATGGTGTGTATTTTTTAACCTTACACATGCTTTTCACTACTTTTTAGCACTTTTGTTATTATTTCAAACTAACAATAGACAAAGCCAAAAATGTAAAATTAATTAAAGATCTGTGGTATTGTAGTTGAGTGCCTTTATCATCCATGTAATGTATGGTGGCAGGTGACTACTGTAGAACCATTGGGGTCACATTGCTATGTAGAACCACAGCAACAAAAATGAGATGTATGGGAATTTAGCTGGATTTTGGATTAGGTCAGTTTAATGCCAATTTAGAGGAACATTTTATTACTGCATTGTCTGAAGGTTTGAGCCAACCTTTCTCAAGCTCTTCTTCTCTTTTTTCGGGCCCACATAAACTAATAACATTAAACAATACCATAGCTGACATTGGGGATATACGATAAGGGTTATGGTTTTTATACAAAAATATCAACTTAGGGCAGCCAAAACAATAAAATAATCTGACTAATTTACCACTGAAACAACGTTGACCTGCTGCGGCATCAACTCCCAGAAACCTAGTGTGGTGTCTGGCAGCAGATGTTTTAGGCCATACTGTCTCCTTTCCATAGTGCATCCTGCTGCCATCTTTTTTTTGGGTAATGACTTACACATGCCCAGCAATACACAATTTAAACGAGAATGTGAGTTATTAGACCAGGCCACCTTCTATTGATCCAAGATCCAGTTCTGACCTTCACATGCCCACTGAAGACATTTTCAGAAATCAATAGGGCATGGGTACTTCTAAATCATCTGGGGCTACTCAGCCTTATACTCCACAAACACTTTTCACAAGGCTTGCCCAATATATCATACCTAGACTGGGGCTGTGATAATCTGATCATCTGTGTTATTTACCTGACAGTGGTTTTAATGTGTTGCTTGATCAAGGTGTTATAAATCTGCCAACTATAATTACTTCCAGGTATTGACACTCCAGTTCCTTCGATTTAGAGGATTTTTGATTTAGAGAGCATTTTCACTCTCATTGTTGTCCCATCATCAGTGAGAGACAACCTAATTAGTGAATAGAGTTGTTGAGGAATCTGAATAGGGCTAATGGCAACAGGAACTGATTGCTATCTGCCTATCAGGTCTTTATAGGTTTTGGATCTATACTACAGAAAAACAGAACTGTGGTGTTGATGTTCCTGCATTGTGTCTTTACAGCAGTCATACAGAAACATAAAGTGTCAGTTTTGGGTATCAATCAGTTAAATTATATTGTGACAGTATATTCATTGGCCCTTATTTATTAAAGTTTACTGAATTTACTATTGATTGCACCCTCAGCACTAATACTCAATGGCCCTGATTTATTAAAGTCTCCAAGGCTGGAGAGAATACACTTTCAACAGTGAAGTTGAGTATTTGAGCAAACCTGGAATGGATTTCCTAAAATCAAGCTATTTGTTAGCAAATGTTTTCAATTCTGGACAAGATCTATTCCAGGTTTGCTGGATCACCCAGCTTCACTGATGGAAGTGTATTCTCTCCAGCCTTGGAGACTTTAATAAATCAGGGCGATTGAGTATTAGTGCTGAGGGTGCAATCAATAGTAAATTCAGTGAACACATTGGGCCTGATTTATTTAAACTCTCCAAGACTGGAGATAATATACTATCATGAGTGAACCTGGGTTATCCAGCAAACCTGTAACGCATTTCTTTAAAAGAATTTGCTGTTACTTGGCAAACAATTTTTTATCCCGGACCAGATCCATTTCCGATTTGCTGGATTACCCAGGTATTCCCATGATAGTCTGTTTTCTCCACTGTTGGAGAAAGAAAGGCTATGCAAAGCTGTTTTTTTTCAAATTCTGTTGACTGATTTTTCTCTGTGTTTGTCATCACTAACATTTTATACCTTTCCTAAATGATAAGATACAAAGATAACAGGTAGACTTAACCATTTATTTATAAAAATGTATAAATTTATTATAAATAATATCTTACAGCCTATAAAAATACAAATAAATAAATTACTATATACATTTGAAATTAAGGCAGAAAGTGCTTGACATACATATACCCGGTCATCCACAATTTAAACAAAAATGTGATTTATTAGACCAGGCCACCTTCTATTGCTCCATGGTCCAGTTAAATGCCCAGAAATCAATAGGGCATGGGGATGATTATCCCTGTTAATCATCAGTGATATCTTCATCTTCGGAAGCACTGCTGTCTGATTCCTCATACAAGGAAATGGTAGCCTGAACTGGGAAATTCATCAACAGCATCTCAGCATCCTGGTACAAAAAGTCAAAACACTTGGACTTGGGCCAGAATATCCTAAAATTGAAAAAAAGAATGTTTTATAGTATAGGGAAAGAGCAAAATATCTTCATACTGAAATCACACTATATGCTCAAAGTAGTGCAAAGTGCACTAATACACAGAAACCTAATTTTAATGTATTGAAGAATACCACAACTGCTAGGGTTGTCTCAATTTCAAGTGTCACCTATATATGCATGTACTTACTTTACAGGGTGCTGAAAGTCTGGCAGCTTTGCTTTATCATTGTTGGCTCCCCGATTTGAAACATGTAACTAAAGTATAAAAGACAATTCTTAGTTATAAGGAAATAAAATAAGTAAATATTAATCCATCAACAATAAATGTAACATTATAATTATTTATATTAAAAACAAGGATAACAATTGTAAAAATAAAAAATGAGACGTATAAATATGAACATTATAATGGGGAAACATGTTGAGAACTGCGGCAAATATGTTACAGTGCATTGCTCTGTATTTGGATCATGAATGTGCCTGGAGAAATAGGAGTTCTTGATGCTTTTACAGCTTTATAGTCTGGGTGACAGCCTGACTAGTTTGTCTGAACAGCAAGAGCTGTGTTACATGTGAACAATAATAGCCAATTTATTGTTCTCACCACTGGTTTCCTTTACAGAAGGTGTTAAAGCCTTCCCGTGTGTACTAATAAAGTGATAATTTCTTTATGCAGTGTCAGCACACAATTTTGTCTGTGTCCCAAGTGCAATGTGATGGATTGCAATAGACATGTGTGTATAATCTGATAGTCATGCAACACAATACCAAAGCTACAGCAAGACCATATCTCTAAAAATGGGGCAACCATGAATATAGAAGGGATAGTGACAATGATAATAGGAGATATTGCAAGTATAATATTACTCAGATGGTAAATGTCATATTGAAAGCATCTTGTTCACAAATGTTTTTGACTACTTACCTGATGCATATTGTTAGAGGTTTGCTGCTGAATCATGGATGTCACTGGGGTATTAAACCAAGGTCTCCATATCATCCCACACCTGGAAAATACATAATGGGTTCTCAGTGACCACAAACACCACTCAACAAGAACTCACTCAAGTTTAAATACTCCCTAAAGAGACATTGTCACTAACCTAAAGAATTGCAGGTAAATGCGCAAAATCAAGTACATTAAATATTTATTGCAGTGTTTTTTATTTATATAAACAATAGTTTACTTATTTGCAATCTGCAATTTAAACTTCCTAAAAAAAGGTGACTACTCCAGAAGTTATTTTGCTGGTGGAGCCCCATCTGTTATAGCCTATCAAAGCGCTCTATAATTCAGAAAGTTTCAAATTTCTAATGTCTATGCTGACCCAAGATCTTCCTTCGAAACCTTTTCTGTAGCTACATAGGCACCAGTAAAGGGGAATACTATGGAAAGTCAGTGGAGTGTTAATCTGAGTGTGCTGGGGGTGCTGACAGTCCAAGATGCTCAGAAGCAGTCTCAACATCTAAAGTAAAACCTTCATAGGCAAATAAAGTGCCCAAAAAATGTACATAAAATCTAACCGGAAAGTTTATACATAGATTACTAGCCTGGCAAAAAGGTGCCCTAACCTTTCTTATTGAAAATACCAATTACTAATACTGGTGTTATTAAACATAAATGTACACCTTTTAGTTTAAGCTATTTAATATAATGCAACTGTTTGAATAGATAAAAGCTCATTAACACTAATGCCAATTGTACAATGACAGCCAATACGGCTGATTATTAAATATTGATTGTTATGGTGTACACAGCATATCATCACACAACCCAGACTGATATATTATATCTGTTCATCTCCCATGCTATGGATTAAAATAGTTTGAATTTGCAATGTATTGGTGAAGCTAGACCTTCCATACCTGGAAGAATCAGAAGGGTTCCCAGCTCTCCTCTGTTCTGCCTGATGGAATTCCATTGTGATTCTGGCCGACTATGTTCCTGCTCCTCCAATGTGCTGTCTTGACAGTGTCTGAGGCCCTGTCATTTTATCCTGACGCCTGCCCCATGAAGGTCCTGCCCATTAGAGGAGGGGGAGCCATAAAGGTGTCAATAGGGCTGAGTGTACACATGGAAAGGTGTGAATGGGCAGCAGAACACGTGCTGGGGCAAATGGCTGAGAGAGAGCCCTGCCTCCCGCTGCTTTCATGACAAGTCTGCTATACAACACTGTATATTTTATGGACTGCATGTATTTAGAAATAATTTTCTGTAGTTTATTATCTATATTATATATTCAATTTTAAATGCATATTATACTAAATTTATGTGTGTGGCAATACACTTAATATTGTTTTTGTGCAAGAATATATATATATATATATATATATATATATATTTCAAACACACAAGCACTTTCATGCTATCCAAACAGGACATTTATTTAAATCAAAATATATTAAATTTACAATAAAATGTATATATCATATATAAACCACATTTATAATATTGCCAATTTATCATACTTTTCATATTTATACTGTATCTCTAATTGCTTCCACATACAGGGCCTTATTGTACTTCCAAAGTGTCTTAAGTTCTTCTTAGAACTAGTTTGATAACATATTTTTGCCCTTATTGACAGCCTATATTACTACTGATACTCAGCAGGCATTATATTTCTAACATGGAGGGTAAATTGAAATCCTTGGGCTAATCGTTGGTAAATAAATTAATTTCCCTTCTCATCATAGAAGTTTGCTCAGGTCCTCTTATCCAAGAAAGGTTTCATTACCTCTGACCAATCAGTCTTTATTCAATTTATTAAAAAAATAATATATACATTTACAAATAAGACAGAAAGTGCTTGACATACACATACCCAGCCATCTACAATTTAAACATAAATGTGAGTTATTAGACCAGACCACCTTCTATTGCTCCATGGTCCAGTTCTGACTTTCACATGCCCACTGAAGACGTTTTCAGAACTCAATAGGGCATGGGCACTTCTAAATCATCTGGGGCTACTCAGCCCCAAACTCCACAAACACTTTTCACCTGGACTAGATCCATTCCTGGTTTACTGGATTATCCAGGATTTCCAATGATAGTTGATTTAATCTACTAATGAAGAGCTTTAATAAATCAGACCTTATAAATAGTTAATTTATAGGGTTATCTTCAAGTTGCATTGACTGCTTTTGTCACTACTAACATTTTTATACCCTTATTAAATGATAAGATACAAAGAGAATGAGTAGACTTAACCATTTAATTTTATTATAAATAATATCTTACACCATAAAAAAAATACAATTCAAATAAATTAGAAATAACATTTGCAATTAGGGCAGAAAGTACTTGCTGTGGACCAGCTGCATACAATGTGTAGGTATGTAAAGGTGTTTGCATAGCCATAGAATAAAAGATAGCTGTGTTCCAAAAGTGGAAGACTGTAATATAACATGAGGTGCTGTTAAATTAAGCAATATATGTTTTTCTTTAGCTGGTATAGTTGCACACATGAGCACTTTGTAGAATGGGTCGACAGTATTTGTGACATTCATAAATCAGACATTTCTTATTTCCAAGGTTTTTACTAAAACAAATATCCATATTTCTTTAAGAAAGAAATGCAAAAAAAAAACAGTACATCAAACTGTCATTCCAGCTGATGATACTAATCAGTCTTTGTATATTACAAAACTTTTTGTAATGTAAAATAAAAAAATGTATTTCATCAGAATCCTGATTTTAAGGAACAGTAAAGCTGACCACTTTTCTGGAGTGCTCCATTCTCTTATTTGTTAAGCTCTGTGTTAAGCATGCAGTCAAAACATAAAATGAAGCTTTGAAATTTTGGACAGGCAACACAGTTTACATGACAGTTTATCCCTTTAAGGCTTTTTGTCCACAGGCTTCTGATTGCCAAACCAAAACACATGGCACATGTTAATAGCTCATTAGCACAATGTGTTCAGTGCTTCTCTGATGTGGGCCCAGAGGAATACCCATAGTGAGTATTTGATTTTGCAGGTTTGTCCCAGATCAGTGTTTCACAAAGCAGTGATGAAAATAAAAAAATATGGCACTCATGAGGATGGTCAGTAAAGGAAGCTCCCATATTTCTGTCCTGAATTTTTAAATTTGGTGAAAACCGAGAGGATGCCTTGACTTCAGTACTTTTGGAAGTTTCCCTAGCTAGTGGTTTACGCTAAAATTAAACAAAAAAAGAATGTTTTTTAGTCTATATGGGGGGAGCACAAAACACTTTTATACTGGAATCATATTTATATATTTTATTGGTTTTATGGTAGTTACCTATGTAGCCCTCTTTTAGGGATTTATATGAGATGACGCACTCCAAACAGTATAGAATGGGTTTAACTCCTCCTCACTATATGAATGTATCGTAATATTGAGCCACCCCTATGTAGTATTTGAGTATGAATGAATGGGGAGGAAAGAAAGAGGTTTGAGGCTCATAGGTTTTTCATGCAGAAAGTTAAGTGTATTGATTGATTATTTAGTACATAAGTCATCAAATACACATATACAAATATTTTTTTAATTAACAGGATGGAGATAAAAACAATATTTGTATATGTGCATTTGATGACTTATGTACTAAATAATCAATCAATACACTTAACTTTCTGCATGAAAAACCTATGAGCCTCAAACCTCTTTCTTTTCTCCCCATTGATTCGCACTCCAAACAGTGTTAAAACGCTAAACCTGTGGGTTTCAGGGAGCACTAAAGCCTTCGCTATGTGGAGTAAATTTGTTAATGGATTTGGCACTGCCTATACCCAGGATAGGACTGATCCTGAGAGCAGAGGAGATTCCTTTCCTGGGAAATTGACCAGTAATCTAAATGAGATGTTTGGGAGCACTTCTGCACAGGACATACCATACCAGCATTAAAATAAATCTGCATGTACAAAATAGAAATATGTTTATAAAGTAAATGGTAATTAAGAGCATAAACAATTAACATTGGAATACACACAGGAATAATATATGAGCAAATAAACTTAGCAAGAGTCCTGGTGGAGTGGTATACATGTTCACAGCAAATATACCTCCAGATACAGATTGCAGGGGCCCCTGAAGATGGGCACATATGTGGCATCTGCTGGAAACCCTTTGAGTCAGGGTGTTGGTGATGGGGAGATCCTCCAAGAGGCACTGGAAAAGCTAATAGAGAGTAGCTTGTCTCTGAAGACGTCAGCAGTAACACTGGAACTCACTATCAACCTATCTACTCTGCCACTCTGTTCCTAAGGAGTCTCTATCCTGCTGCTGCAATGGGACCTCTAGCTCCTATGGGCCTATGGTTGACTAACCTGACTCTATCCTGTTCTAATTAAGGAGCTCTACACTAATACTAACTAAGATCCCAGAGTAAGAGGGGACTAAAACTATTCAGAGTACTGGCAGCTGTATGTAGACTTTATTAAGAGTACTGGTAGGTGCATGTAAACCCTAATACAGATAGATTCACCAGTAGTACTACAAGTTGAATCACTTCACATGCACATAAATACACAGACCTGTATCTGTTCTGCACTGCACAGATAACACTAACATGGGGGTCTGATAAAACTCTGTGACCAGACCTAATAGGAACATGGAAGACATGGGCATCAATAAACCCCCCTGGAAGAATATGGAACACTTGTCTGTTAGTTTCTTACTCTGATCTGGGAGATACCATAAAGTCCACCTGCAGCCAGCACTTCTGTATAGGTGGCCATGTGCACCAATTCTGCCAGTACTTCCTGGAACCCTCCTTGTATATCACCCATAATCCTCCAGTCTGGGGTTTCTCACCCAGCTAGCAGAGACATGAAGTCTGTACATGAACTGTATGATAACAGGTATTAACATTTACAAGTAAACAAAAGAAGCAAACAATCCTGGCAAGCGACTTCCACTGGCCTTTTACCACATTGCTCCAAATATTATTTGGCAAATTGTGAAACAGCTTAGTAGACCATTCAGGGGGGTCATCAATCAATGGAGAATGGTCACTTCTAAATCATCTGTGCTTTTTCAGCCCTATATTCCACAAGCACTGTGCACAGGACCTGCTGTTTTGGAAATGTCCTGACTCATTTAGTTATCACAATTTAACAAATGTTGTAATCCTGGACCAGATACATTTCCAGTTTGCTGGATTACCCACGTTTTCCTATGATAGTCTAATTTCTCCACTAATTAAGTATTTTAATAAATCAGGTCCTATGAATAAAAGGATATGTAAAGATGGTTCTCTTCAAGTTCCTTTGGCTGCTCTTACTCCTCTTTTGTTACTACTAAAGTACAAGAACCTCTCTCTTGCACATGTGGGCAGTTCTGACCTTGGGCGTGCCTGCTCTCCCAAGTTTTATTGGTTTCGCCCATCCTACTGGCCAATCAGGAAATAGCCTCCTAATCATATTTGGCTATTTAGCTAGCTCAGACGCAGCATTCAGTGATGGTGCAACGTGTCTCCACTACTGCCGAGCCAACTAGTGCTGCTGAGCATTTTCTTTGCACCTGTTGGTTGATTCAGTGCTTTTCCGGTCTAGCTCCTGTGTAACTTCTTGTTTCCCAGCCAGTTCCCTTGTGCTGTTCCAGTGTTCCTCTCTGTCAGTGGTTGTTCCTGTGTCACCTGTCCCTCCTATTGCTTCCAGTGTCTCCTGTGTTCCCTGTGTCTGTGGTGGTCCCCCTGTTACTAGTCTCTATTTCCTGGATCCCTGGTATTTGACCCCCTGGCTTGTGACCTGACCTGTCTTGCTTGCTGCCTGCCTTGACCCTGGGCTTCTATGACAGTTCTTCTGTTTAATGATTTGTGATTTGGTACCATGTTTCATCCTGCCCATCCTGGTGTGCCCACAGACTGCAACCTGGCAGTAACCAGCAGCGCAACATCCTCACCACTAGAGGCTCTGGAGAAGACCTGATTGACGCTTAGACCCTTGGCCCTTCTCAGGGCTCACACCAATCCCATGCAAGCCATAGCACCCCCTATAGGCTCCATCTTCCCAAGTGTGACACCCTTCCTTAGTTATAAGATGTAAAGATAACAGGTAGACTTAACCATTTATTATTTTATTATAAATAATATCTTACAGCATATAAAAAATACAAATGAAATAAATTAGTATTTACATTTGCAATTAAGGCAGAAAGTGCTTGCTGTGGACCAGCTGCATACAATGTGTTGGCAAGTAAAGGTGTTTGCATAGCCATAAAACCGGTCAACAGTATTTGTGACATTCATAAATCAAACATTTTTTATTTCCAAGGTTTTTACTAAAACAAATATCCATAATTCCTTCATAAAGAAATACAGACAATATAGTACCCCAAACTTATAATTCCAGTAAATTATAGCAATGAGTCTTGGTATATTACAAAACATTTTTTTATGGGGAAAATTTTCATCAGAACCCTGATTTTTAAGTAACTGTAAATCTGACTGCTTTTCTGGAGTGCTCCATTCTCTTTAATTTGTCAAGGTTTGTATAAAACATACCCATTAAAAATGTAAAACGAAGCTTTGAAATGTAGACAGACAACACAGTTTACATATTTTAATGTTTTTCTCCACAGGCTTTGGACTTCTAAACCAAAAAACATGGCACATGGTAATAGCTCATTAGCATTCACTGATGCTGTCATTGATGTATAAACCCATTCATGGGTCATCTTCATCTTCAGAAGCACTGTTGTCTGATTCCTCATACTAGAAAATAGTAGCCTGAAGAGGGAAGTTTCTCAACAGCATCCTGATACAAAAAATCAAAACACTTGGACTCAATGCATTCTCTGATTCTGACCCAGAAGAATACACATATTGAGTATGTGATTTTGCAGATTTGTTGCAGGTCAGTGTTTCACAAAGCAGTGATGAAAATATAATAATATGGAAATCATAGGGATGGTCAGTAAAGGAAGCTCCCATATTTCTGCCCTGAATTATTTAATTTGGAGAAAAATGAGTGAATGCATTGACTTTAGCACTTTTGGAAATTTTCCTAGCTAGTGGTTTACTGTCTAATTAAAGATGATGCTTGAAGTTTTTAATTGAGCATTCATCATCATCTGTTCATCATTGCCGGTGAGTTTTAATTGTTTAGTTTTACTTACAATTGACTATACAATTCTAACTACAACATTATACATTAAATGGGTTTATTCATCAGTGACCTCTTCATCTTCGGAAGCACTGCTGTCTGATTCCTCATACAAGGAAATGGTAGCCTGAACAGGGAAGTTCCTCAACAGCATCTCAGCATCCTGATACAAAAAGTCAAAACACTTGGACTTGGGCCAGAATATCCTAAAATCAAACAAAAAAAGAATGTTTTATATTCTGTATGGGTAAAGAGAGCAAAATATATTCATACTGGAATCATACTATATGCTCAAAGTAGTGCAAAGTGCCCTAATACAGAGAAACCAAAAATTAATGTATTGAAGAATACCACAACAGCTAGGGTTGTCTCAATTTCAAGTGTCACGTATATATGCATGTACTTACTTAACAGGGTGCTGAAAGTCTGGCAGCTTTGCTTTGTCATTGTTGGCCCTCTGATTTGAAACATGTAACTAAAGTATAAAAGACAATTCTTAGTCATAAGGAAATAAAACAAGTAAACAATATTAATCTATCCATATTATAATAAATGTAACATTATAAATTATTATAAAAACAACACTGGGGAACATGTTAACAACTTTGGCAAATGGAGGTTCTTCCCGTGTTGGTGTGGGTTTCCTCCGGGTACCCCGGTTTCCTTCCACATTCCAAAAACATGCAGCTAGGTAATTGGCTTCCCTCTAAAAATGACCTTAAACTGTATTAAAGACATATGACTATCGTAGGGACATTAGATTGTGAGCCCCATGTTAGTGACATGACTTTGGACTTTGTAAAGCGCTGCGTAATATGTTGGCACTTTATAAATACTGTATAATAATATGTTGCAGTCCATTGCTCTGTATTGAGATCATGGAGGTGCCTGGAGCAATAGGAGTTATTGATGCTTTAACAGCTTTATAGTCACAGTGACAGCCTGACTAGTTTGTCCTTTACATAAGGTGTTGAAGCCTCCCCTGTGTACTAATAAAGTAATCATTTCTTTAAGCAGTGTCATCCCTTAATTTTGTCTGTGTGCCAAGTGCAATGTGATGGATTGCAATAGACAGACTTCAGTGTGTTTGTAATCTTATAGTCATGCAACACAATACCAAAGCTACAGCAAGACCATATCTCTAAAAATGGGGCAACCATAAATATAAATGAGATAGTGACAAAAATAATGATATTAGATATTGCTGGTATAATAATACTCAGATGGTAAATCTTGTCATATTGAAAGCATCTTGTTAACAAATGTTTTTGACTACTTACCTGATGCATATTGTTAGAGGTTTGCTGCTGAATCATGGATGTCACTGGGGCATTAAACCAAGGTCTCCATATCATCCCACACCTGGAAAATACATAATGGGTTCTCAGTGACCACAAACACCACTCAACAAGTACTCAAGGGTAAATACTTTTAAAAAAAGACCTTGTCACTAGGCTGAAACAAGATCTCCACTCCTCAACTTCCTTCAAATCGTTTTTTGCAGCTCTATGGGCACCAGTGAAGGAGAATACTATGGAAAGTCAGTGGACTGTTAAATCTAAGTGTGCTCTGGGTGCTGAGCATCTAAAGTGATACATTCATAGGCAAATAATGTGCTAAAATATGTTAAATGCACACAAATGTGAAATGCATACAAAATCTAACTAGAAAGTTTTTACATAGATTACTAGTCTGGCAAAAAGGTCCCTTACCTGGAAATACAAAGATTGCAATTACTATTGAAAATACCAATTACCTGGCTGGGATGTCATTTTAAAGGTTTTATTATTTGTAGGTCACTAATTTGGAACAACTTTGCCGAATAGGAATTCTTACTCTGCTCTTTGTAACATACCTGGAAGGATCAGAAGGGTTCCCAGCTCTCCTCTGTTCTGCCTGATGGAATTCCATTGTGATTCTGGCCGACTATGTTCCTGCTCGTCCAATGTGCTGTCTTGACAGTGTCTGAGGCCCTGTCATTTTATCCTGACGCCTGCCCCATGAATGTCCTGCCCATTAGAGGAGGGGGAGGCATAAAGGTGTCAATAGGGCTGAGTGTACACATGGAAAGGTGTGAATGGGCAGCAGGACACGTGCTGGGGCAAATGGCTGAGAGAGAGCCCTGCCTCCTGCTGCTTTCATGACAAGTCTGTTATTGATGAGCTCAGTGTATAGACTGTCAGGTATTACTATGCAAGGATCTTTTTGCAGGACAATTATTTAAAATACATTTTATTATTAATTTACAAAAAAATACATACATCATATATTAAGCACATTTATACTATTGCCAATTTATTATACTTTTTATATTTACACTGTATCTGTAATTGCTTGCACATACAGAGGCTTATTGTACATCCATTTTATTATTGGTTAACAGGCATTATGTTGCCCTAATAATAAGAGATGGGACAACCAATATAATAATGTTCTCTGATCTTAACTTGTGAACTCCTGCTTTCCCTCAGCTGCATTCACACGTGCAACTATTGTTATTGAAAAGGATCTTTCACTATCCTTTCCAACGACTAATGACTGCACGATGCATGAACGAGTGCTGTACATACAACACCATTCTGCTCTATGGAGAGGGGAGGGGTAGAACGACAGAACGGCACTATGCTGCGCGCTCTCCCCCTTCCCTTGCAATAGGATTGTTTGCTGTCCATCGTCTATGGATCCGCCAGGACGGTCGTTCAGATAATGGGCGCTGTACACACGCCAGAACCATTGGATGTGTGTACGTAGCTTTAGAGTAGAAACTGCACACAGACACCATGCTTCTCTTCCCTCAGGAAGTCTTTCTTCAGAAGAACAACCAAGTTAAACTTTATTAAACACATTTTCAATAACAGACAGACAATATTGTCACATGAACAAGGTCCAGTATGAGAGATAAAATTGTATAAGAGCATACACAATAATACATATTTCAACACCCCCTTATGCTCTTATACTTCTGAAAAGTTATAATTTTAGTACAATCATTAATGTACACTGGTCCAAAAATATAACTTTTACATTTTTCTAGCTTAAACTTTGTTGATGGTTTTCTAATAACATCAGCTACCATGTCATTTGTAGAACAAAAACAAGAGCTACCTTGCCCTCATTTAGAGCAGATCTAAGAAAGTTATATTTGATACAAATATGTTTGCATCTTTGACGACAAACTGGATTCTTTGTGAGAGCTATCGTACTTTGGTTGTCTTCAAAAATTTTAATTCACTCAAACTGACATTTACTGTCTAACTCTTTAGGTAACTGTACAAAATATAAAATCTCCTGTTTTGTAGCACCCAATGCTTTATTTTCAGCTTCACAAGAAGACAGTGCCATTGTAGGTTAGTTCTTTGACTTCCAAGAAATCAGTGAACCATTTTTGGTCAAGCTAAAAAAATATCCAGTTGTGCTTTCCTATCATTTTGGTCTGAGGCCCAACTGGCATTACTATATGCCTCAAGTTTCAGACCATCGTTACATTTTTTGTCACACAACTCAAAATCAATAGTACCTTTCAAGTATCATAATACTTGTTTAGCTGTAACCAAGTGTTGTTCATTTGGTCTTGAAAAGTGTTGTGACAGTTTGCTAACTACCCAACATAAGTCTGGTCTTTTACATGTGGTCAAATAAATCAAACTGCCCACTATCTCGCACTATACCTTTTTGCATCCACATGATCAATATTGTCATTAAAATCCAGCTTTTGTTCACAAGGCGTCGATCCTGGTTTACAATGTGACATTTTTAAATTTTCAAGCATTTTTGATATACATTTTGACATTCCTCGCCGGTATGTTCAAAGCTAATACCTAGAAAATATGTTAGTTTTCCAGGATCTTTCATTTTGAACCTTATTGCAAGCATTGACCTCATCATTAAGTATTGTTTCATTGCTGGCAGCAATAATAAGATCATCAACCTATATCAATAGTATTGCTATCTCATTTGCAGATCGATTTATATACACACACATGGTCTACAGAATTCTGTACAAATACATTTGAGTATAAGTAGTCATGTAGCATTCGATTCCAATTTTTACCTGATTGTTTAGGACCATACAATGACTTGTTTAGCTTAAGAACTAACCCATCATTTTTTCAGTTTTTATCTCAAAACCTTCTGACTGGCCAAATAAATCTCACAATCAATTGGGGCATGTAAATAGTGTTTTCACATCCATTTGATGTATGACTTTATATTTTATACTTATATTTTATATATATATATATATATATATATATATATATATATATTATTTATTTTTTATACTTACCGTATATTGTACTGCCATTTGCATTAAATTGTGTAAAGAAGTAAAATTTGTGGTTGGAGAAAAGGCTTTGTGAACTTCAGATCCATCTGGATTGTCTTTAAATGCATAGACCCATCTACCTCCAAATGAATTTTTTACCTTCTGGTAGGGTGGTCAATGTAAAATTCTCACTCTTCTTGAGTGAATCCATTTCATTTTTCATTGCATTTAACTAACCCTGTGACTCGGGTGATTCTATGGGTTCTCTAAAATTTTGAGGTACCTCATGTTCTCCATAACAGTAATCAATATTTCTCAGTATCTGATCTTTACAATGTGAATCTAGTACATAGTCATCTAGATACAGAGGGGCTTTTCTTTCTCTTTTTGGGTATTGTGGACAATGGCTATCTTGTGTCTGGCCATCATCTTTGTCCTCTTTATTTTTTACTTCAGAAACTGGGCACCCGTTTGTATTAAAACTGGATATGGGGTATACAGTTCTTTGCCCATAAATATCATCATCATTATTTGACAGATAAGTTCGGGTTTGTCTTTCAGTCACACTCTTTGTAATAAACTTTACTAGACTGTATCTCAAGACTTTAACTGTGTTTGGGTAATACACCAGGTATGAGGGACTATTATTGTCATATCCTACAAAAGTTCATTTTCTGCACTTTGAGTTTAGCTTTCTTCTGTCATACTGGTATGCATATCATTCTGACCCAAAAGTTCTCATCCTTGAAAGATTAGGCTTTCTCCCTATCCATACGGTATATGGAGTTTGCCTCAAACAATTATTAAAACACCTGTTACGAATCATAGCAGCAGTCATTACTGCATATGTCCATAACTCTTTTGGTAGTTTACTTTCTAATAACATACATCATGCCATCTCTAAAAGTGTTCTCTGGTTTCTCTCAGCAGTCCCATTTTGATGGGGTGAGTATGGTGCTGAGGGCTCATGTCTTATGCTCTTCTTTCTGAGCAATGACTGTAAATCTTTTGATGTAAATTCAGTACCATTATCAGACCATATACATTTAATAGTTCCATAGGGGGCTGTATCTGCAATGAACTTCTCTGTGGCCAACACTGTGTCACTCTTACTTTTCAGAAAGTACACAAACACTGCACCAGAAAAATCATCAGTGAATACAACGGCATATCTGAATCCATCCTTTGTTTTTGAGTCTATAGGGCCTGCTAAGTCAGTGTGTACTAGTTCAAGTTGGTGTTTTGCTCAGGTGTCAGACTCTGTATTTCTGTTCTGAACAAATTTTCCCTGGGTACAAATCTCACAACTCAGGGTAGACTTATCAACCTTACCCTTAATGTTTATTCCTTCTACTACATTTTGTAGTTTCAAGATATCATCATAATTACAGTGACCAACGATTTCATGCCAAGTTTGAAAATCATAACATCCATGACAACTATCATTACTTTTCTCAAAAATATTCAAATAATAAAGCCTGTTGAATTTCTTGATAATGATATTGGTACCGTTCTTATCAACCAATTTGCTACTGTCTTGACGGAATTCAACTGATGCACCATTCCTTGTTGCCACTTCAACTGAGAAAATATCCTGTGGATATGTAGGGATATACAGTGCGTTTTGTAACATTGTCTTTACTCAATTTAACTCACTGTCGGCCAGGCATACTTCTGCGTCGGCCCTCTTAAGTGATGTACTGGAAGTCTGTTTCCCATCCGCCAACTCCATGTAGTGTTTCTCTGGCTTGAATGTGTCGTCAAATCTTTTAATGTTTGTAATAATATGCAATATCCCCCCTGTATCAACCATTAGTCCCTTAGATATTATATTTTTTGACTGGCTTTTATTTATTTTAAAGGCAAATGTTTGCCTCTGTATCATCGGTCACATGTTTTACGTTGTCCCGAGCTTTCCACCTGCAAAATGTCTCTTTGTGTGTGGAACTCTTGCAATAGTTGCACCACTGTGCCCTCCTTTTATATGAACTGCTTGGGCATGCTTTAGCTCTATGGCCCTTTTGATCACAATTGTAGCAGACAAGATTAATGTATTTCTTCCTTGCTGTTGTAACAGGGGTGCTTGTTTTCATTACATTATCAGTAATTAGTCTGACCCGGTATTTTTCAGTATCTTCAAAACTTCTTACATGTGTTTTAAAGTCAGAATAGGTCATTGTTCCATAACCTTGTGTTATGTTTTTTAAATGTCTCAGGCAAGCCTTTTAGAATCATAGCAATCAGTGGACCATTACTCATATTCTCTCCAGCCGTCCTCAAAGCTAATGGCTGTTTCTGCACGTATGATATAGTCTGTGACACTCTCATATGCAGCTTTCTGAAGTGATGGTAACTCTGTGTATAAGCTAATAATTCAGCATAGTGATTTCTAAGAATCTTCAATGCTTTTCTTCCATCATCTGCTGCTTCTCTCATAATCAGAGACAGACTTTTGACATCTACGAATTTACATAACTCAGCTTCCTTAGGCTTCCTTTTGCTTATTTCAGTCCTCGTCTAAGTCTGCTTCATCTGAAGGTTCATGCAGGATGGTTTCTTTAAGATTCATCAGGCGCAGGTGTCCTAAGAACTTTGTTTCCCATAGTTCATAATTCTTTTCATCTCCATCAAATATTAGTCCGTTCTATCAGTTTCCTCGGTCTCTCCTGGGCCCATAACCTGTTGCCATTATAATAAGAGATGGGATAACCGGTATAATAATGTTCTCTGAACTTCCACTTTGCTTAGACAGAGTAGAAACTGCACACAGACACCATGCTTCTCTTCCCTCAGAAAGTCTTTCTTGGGAAGAACAACCCAGTTAAACTTTATTAAAGACATTCTCAATAACAAACTGACAATATTGTCACATGACAAAGTTCCAGTATGAGAGATAAAACTGTATAAGAGCATACACATTATTACACATTCTAACACATTTTTAATAAGAAATTATACATATGAAACACATAAAAAATTATGTACATTGCTGAACCTAGTTAGGAAATAAACAACCTGTTTTTTTGGGAAATAAAATGATAAATTAAGAGGGTAAATCTTTACAACTGCAATACAACCACCAAATAAACCCTGTCAGAGATTTAAACTCTTTTCTATTTTATTACTTTATTTATTAATCATCAATTGTATTTTCTCCAGACAGAAAGTATAATTTGTATTATGGCCTTTACCCAACTGGCTGTGAACTGTGAACACATATGTCTGACATAAGGCGCTACTAACATGTCATCCTAGAACTGTCTTATTGGCTTCTCCTCTGATGTTAAAGGGGCAGACAGTCTGCAGGTTTGGGTCATTCTTCGTATCAAATTACTTAAGAGGACTTTTAAGTAAAGCAACATTTCCATGAGGAGCCCTTTGAAGCGACACTTTGATGGGCTATTAAATGATTCTTCATATAGTGATGCTGCTATAATTAACACTTCTTTGAGGATTTCTCAAACTTGACATTGATGGTAAAGTATTTCACAAATCCACCAAACCTGAAAACCTCCTTAAGAGGCAATGTAGAAGACGTCTATTTCAGAGATTACAAATAGGCAGTGTTCTTTCAACTTAAAGTGAGTCTGTCAAACACAAGGACAGATTCTGGTGTTGATAACACACTGAAGACATTTTTTGTTAGATGCTGTCAATACGAAATGACTAGTAATGGAAATTATTTGTTTGGGTGCTTTAGAGCTCCAAAAGCTGATTATAGGAGCTTTAAACTCAAACTCCTTGCTTGAACACTGCAAGAAAATTATTTTGCATGGACACATGCAAATCACTGATCGTATTATGGTAAATTGCAAAGGTATTCAGCCCTCTTGTCTGTCACATCACAACCTGCGATTAAATACATTGTTAGGGGGTTAGCACAATTTATTTTATATGCAACATGCCTACCACTTTTAGGGTTTAAAATATTTTTTTAATCTGACATAAACAATGATTAGGACAAAATTGTAAGTGTGCATAGGTATTAACCCAACCAAAGCCAAAACTTTGTAGAGGCACCTTTTGCTGTAAAAACAGCTGCATGTCCCTTGCTAAGTCTATATTAGCTTAGTACATATAGCAAATGGGGTTTTCCTTAAGTCAAGACTGCTTTAACTCCTTCAAGTGAGATAGCTTTTGTTAGTGTACTGTAATATTTGGTACATATTGGCAGTTGGATTGGGGTCTGGACTTTGACTAGGCATATTCAAGATATTCAAATGTTTGTCTTTAAACCCCTCTATTGTAGCATTAGCTGTATGTTTTGGGTCATGGTTCTGCTGAATGGTGAACCATTATCCAAGTCTCAAATCTCTGGCAGACTGAAATGTTTTCTTCATGATTTGCCTTGTAATTAGTAGCATCCATCTTTTCGTTCATCCTGTCCAGTTTACCTGCACCTGCCAATGAAAACATCCCAAGGCATGATTTTTCCACCACAATGCTTCACTGCAGAAATGATGTTCTCGGGGTGATGGGAAGTGCAGGGGTTGAGCCACACATAGTGTTTCCCAGGTTCAATTCTAGCCTTGTCTAACCAGGAAACCTTCTTCTATGGGTCTGATTTCCTAAAGCTCTCCAAAGCTGGAAACGATACACTTTCATCAGTGAAGCTGGTTGATCCAGCAAACATGGAATGGAGAGAGCAACTAGCAAATTACTTTGAAGAAATCAATTCCAGGTTTGTTGGATAACCCAACTTCACTGACAAAAGTGTATCCTTTCCAGCCATAGAGAGCTTTAGGAAATTAGGCCCTATGTGTATGGGGAGACAGCCATATGCGTTTGGCCACACACCAAATATGCTTTCCTGTTATTTTCTTTAAACAATGGCTTTTTCTGGACACTTTTCAATAGTCATGCAGTGTGGAGTCTTTGGTTTAAGATTATCCTATAAACAGATATGTCCATCTGTGCTGTGGATCCTTGCTCATTTAGTGTTGTCCTTCTTGAACCTCTGATTTACTACCCTACTTGCATGGTGTCTGAATTTTGGTGGATAGCCTTCTCTTGTCAAGGATTGATATTCTTTCCATTTTAGTTTAATAACTTGAATGGTCCTCCATACCAGATTCAAGGTTTGGGATTTTTTTTAACTGTACCTTGATCTATACTTTACAACAATTTTGTCTCTTACCTATTTGGTGAGATTCTTGGTCTCTATGTTGCTGGCAGAGTCAGGGGCCTTTTAACAGGTACATTTATTTACAGTATACAAAAATCATGTGACAGCTCATGTGATCATTTATTGGCATACAGGTGGACCCCAATCTACTAATTATTTTTTTTTTTAAAGATTATTGATTGAAACGAATCGTAAATATTGTTTTCTAAGCCATCTACAGTAAATCTGAACAGCGTAAGCATCATTTGTCATTGGGTCTTTGGGCTTTTTGGGGGTCAGGATGGAGGGAGAGAACCCAAAACTAAAGCGGAGATGCATGGGGACTGATAAGGTACAGGAAGGAGGAGCACACTAACTGCCCCCCTTTCCCTAGCCACCCAGGCTGCATGCATTGATAAGGCTCTTGAATTGTACGGGAACCATATGCTTTCTTTAAAACATAAAAAAAAATCACATCCAGCTTAAACCTACAAACAATATTTAAAGGATTTGTATATTTTCAGTGTTGGCCTCTAAGTACACAGTGCAATATATGTTGTTAGAAAACGAACAACTAACAATAGATCAATGAATATTGACGATTATTTTGAATGATTGTATAGTTCAATAAATAATATATATTATTTATTTTTATATATAATCCACCAATAACCTACACACACTAGATTGAAAATGCAGGAAGTGACATGTACCGGAGTGTATCACAGAACCATCCACGATCACTACACGACCATACACACAATAGATAGTGAACGATCATCGCCTAAACGGATCCGTCAGGATGGTCATTTGCTTCCAGCGACATTCCTGGTTCATCATGGTCGTTGGCCTGTTGTTGTGCACTTTTATTGCTAACGATTATCCAATGTTCTTTTGTAGATCATACATTTCCCATGACAATTATTGCACGTGTGTACTTAGCCTTAGCCCTTTCCCCTATTGTATTGTGTTTTTTTTCTTTTTGCTATATGTTCACGGCAGTACTAGTCTCCCTATGTCATTTTTACTTCCTGGGGATGGTGATGGTGGTATTATGATTTTACTATTTTATCTCATAACATGTTTGAGGCACTGTATAGACAACATTACACCTAATTATGTTACAAAACCTACAAGGTGTGCATAATTATTTTAAAAAGTTATCTTTCTTTTTGTATCTTATTCTTTAAGTACCATTCAAGCATTCAAGCAGAATGACTGGTGCTTCCATTACATATACTCCAAGTGTATCTTCATTGTATGTAGGCATAGAGTAAAGGGTTATGATTAATGTTAGTGGGGAAGACTTGTTATTGTTTTGTATACCATTTATTTACTTTTTATGTATTATCATGATTTTAACAACATCTTCAGGTTACTTTTCTGGTACACAAACAATGTATTTGTAATAGGTAATTCCTGTGCCACAGATATCCTTGCTTTTAAAATTTACCAGATCCTGAAAAAAATAATTTTCTGTCACTTGCAACATATAATATTATAAGCCTTACCAGTGTGATCAATACTTGGGCCAATTAAGCGAGGTACATACAATAATATGCAATAATTGTCGTTAGAAAACGAACGACTAATGATTATGCATGATTATTTTGAACAATCGTATTGCGCACAATTCTGTACATGCTGTAACAATACAATGTAGGTGTTAACGTCAATAGCACAGCTTAATCTGTGCTAGCACTCCACACTGGTGACAAACAGGGGAGTGTTAATGACACCTTACGCCTGAGAATACCTACTGACTGTAATATGCCTTTTCAGAGAGCACACTTTTACACCTCACAATGTGCAATAATAAAACATTTTGGGTAAACTTTTTCACTATTGCTCTAAGTTTAATAAAATTGGATTGTTACAATGATAGGTATAGCTTCCAATTTGTAGCAGTTTAGTGTGCAAATATGCATTTTTAGACAATATATTATATACTCCTCTACCACACGTTGAAAGTAGAATAAACAAAATAATTCAGAAAACAATAAAAAACTAAATAAATTACATATATATATATATATATATACAACCTTGCTAGCTTGACTCAACATGGATTGCAGGATAGGTATGCTAAGTGGGAAGTTAGAAGTTAGCAATAGATTATCAATCCCAGGGATTCTAGTGATCCAGCATATTATCTAGTTTGTCTCATTGATTTTTTTCCTCCTGAATATTATCATATGACATTCAATGGACATTAGGTTTTCAATGACTGTATTATTAGGTTGTCAATGACTCATATTATGTCATTTCATTGATTAATGAGAGCAGTTCTCACCTTCACTAGAACTGGACATTCCTTCAGGCATGGTAACAGCAAGTTCAATTCTTTAAGCAAACAGAGATTATCACTAATCACAGTTTGGTGTTGGGCATTCACACTTCTTAATTAGGAGCCAATCCCAAAATAAATAAAAACAAGAGACAATGAGCAAACCTATTAAAGTACATCAGGGTCATTAGTAAAAATGAAGGAACCAGTGGTGGTCAACAAAAATATTCATAAAATACAGATTGAAAACAATTTGTGCACATGATGGCAAAATGTCACAGCTTTTATCTTTAAAGATTAGGGGCAAATGTTTATCATGTAATCTCAATACCAAAGTTAATTGGTCACAATGCATTCATCTTTAGAAATGTAATAGGATTCTATAGCTTAATGCAGGAGTCCTTTAATTTAGACAGTTAGTATTTAATCAGAATATATTTTATGTCTGGTTACAAGACCTTAATATGAAGTCTACTTTGCTTCTTTTTATTTTATTGGGTGCAATGCCCAATGCACAAACTGTTGCAATGCTCACATGTGATGTTAAGCTTCCATTAAAAAAAATAAACTAAAAATCAGCGGGCGGTACCCCTCTGCGCTCTTTCCCCATCAATTGTATTAGGCTTCTTCGTCCTTCATCGTTCGTGGATTCGCCAGTTTTCTGATAAGCCCAGAATAATGTGCTTGTTGACATACCATCAACAACAGGGTTAAGACCATGTGAACTAGATTATTCCAATTGGTTCTGCCAATGCTGAGATGCAATGGTCTTTATCAATATTTTGCTCGCTGTAAAAAACATAACATTGGGAAATCCTAAAATAAGGATTTTAGCCACAATTCTAAGCAGAATATTTGAATTGTGTTAATGTACAGTGAATGCATGTTTAGACAACTCTATTGGCCTAAATGTGGTTGCCTTCAAAGAGAATTTTTGGTATAAATAATACTTTCGGTTTTATTAAAACAAATGTTTAACAGCAATAAAAGGAAACAACTACTGTAAATCACTAAAAATCCCCAGCCAGTGTAAGATTAGCGACGCCACATCCCTCTATCTTTAGTACCAAAGAAAACAAAACAAAAATATGGGACCGTGTTCCACGAAAAGAAAAAGGGCAACCAACAACACTGTTCCCATTGAAATTGAATGTAATTCAAATGTGTGTTTTCTTTTACTTTTAGGTAATGGCTTTTACATTTCTAACAGTTCATACAAACACTCTCCATCCATCTGATAGTGGCCTGGCCCATCTGTCTGCCCCTGAGCAAAAAAGTTTGCTCACCCCTAGTATAGATTTACAGAGAATATATGTCTGCTGTTAAACTCTACAGCCAGTATAGACGTAGAAATAAAGACAAATTTGCTTTTTTAAAGGAACCTGTTGGCCAATGTAAAGGCCCTCACAAGAACCAGATAAATGATGCTCACAAAAAACAATTTCAGACCTATCACAAGATAATCATAAATTGAAAAACTGGTCAACAAGTTAATAAGGTGGCGGTCCATGATGATTCCTGGGTGCCATGAACAATCCAGTCTAGTTGTCCTCTCTAGTAGTGAAGATCAAATATATGCCCATGCTGCTACTGCCACCCTTATGCACTGGTAACCATTCTGCATGGTTCCAAATCAAATAATAACCATGATTAGCCCAGTCATGGAGGTCAAAATGAAATAGACCTTGGTACATCCCAGGCCATTAAGAGAAGAACAGGAAGGTCTGTGTTGTTGCTGATGACATGGTTGACATGATTAACCAACCATGCTGATACCAGAGAAAGTTTGTTACATTGCTACAGTAATAAAATGTTCTTCTTTTTGTGGTGCTGTTTTTGCCTGTCTGGAAAAAAAAGAAAGATATTAGTATGAAAGGCAAAAATGTGGTAAAAAAGGGTTTCTACAAATAAAAAGTGTCTTGTGTCCTGATCCATATTAGGGTGGCCACAAACAGGCTAATATCTTACTGTGGAATGAGACAGTGCTAGGATCAACCTTGATCCTCACCCCAATTCCAAAAATATTTATTTGGCTTACTCAATTGAAATATAACAATAAAGTATTAGTCACAAATGATTATTAAGCACATTAAAACATTATTTTGTGTAATAAAAAGGAAACTGATTATTACCTCTTTTGTGTGGTCTGAGTGTCACATTCCCTTAGGCATAAGACAGATAGTTCTCTATTCGGCTTGGGAGTACAGTAATAAACAGCAATAACCCATTGATAAACAACCAATTAGGAACAACTGCTGTGCACTCTTTTGGAGGATTGCACAGTGGGTGTCACTTGCTCATTCTCCCCCTTCCCTCTCCATTTAACAGAATATTGATGTGTGTACAGTGCTTATTATTTATTCGTTTATCGGGAAAATAATTTTATTTTTACAGAGGTGGGTTAGTGTGGTCTACAGTAAAGGTACAAGGGACTTTAAATTAAAAAAAAGGATCAAATCCACATATCTAAATTAATGTATCAGTATATCTGTGCAACACATAACATGCTGATAAGGGAACAGAGAGTAGTGAGAGTGAGATTTCTCTGTTTGGTCACAGGGTAAAAGGAGGAACAAGACCAGTATATGTTAAGTGTTGCAGAGAAAAGATAGGTTTCCTGTCCCTTTAGATGGGGCTGTACTGGGTGGCAGAAGTGTGCACATTTCAGCACTGGAGACATAAAGAAAGCTGCAAACTAAATCACTATGCCAAAAAATGTAACAGTAAAGTAACAGATGAGTGATTCGATGACACCACAGGCTAGGAAATATGTTAATGGAACAGCCAAGTAAACAATAAATCAGGTCTTTCATTCAAACTAGAAGCTAGGTGCTGGACTGTGTTGAACAAGAGAATGTGACACTACACTGATTCTTACAGAACAACACAATAAACCCCAATATACAAACTTTTAACACTGTTAACAGGAAATAGAAGATGGTGTGACACACGAAATGACTCTGGATGTTTACATTATACATGTTGTCTCCAGACTCTATAACTTTCTAAGAGATTGCATCTCAAGGATTCCAGGTTAGTTAAATAATAAAAGCAACCAGAAAATAAATCCTGTACAGGCTCCTGGCTCCCTGTGGTGCACTCTATGCATTCCTCAGTGAAACCTCACAATTACATGGATATAGGTAAGCAGTGATTCCCCTTGACAGGCCACAAACTTTTGGGTGCCATGGCTTAAAATTCATTTTGCCGGAGGGCCAAAAAAGAACAATGCATCCAGCCACATATACAAGGTAGGCCTCTTCTTTGCCAGGACTTGACTATATAATGATGCTTTGCAATTACATTGTGAGGCAAATATTTAATTCTGGCCACTGACAGGTAAATGTAAGCTTACTGAATGTGGGTCCAGACTGGACAACACACCTACTCTTTTTAATATAAACGAATATATTTTTCTTAAATACAGAGCATTAATCCTAATGTTTTTAAGTTATTTCACAAAAAACAGCCCAAGATTTTAGATATTTTCTGACACTTTGTAAACCATTCCTTATTTACTGCTGTATATTAGGGAAATACTGGTCTCAATCTGAATGTAGAGTTGGCCATAGTAGCATAAGAAACGGTAGAGAAAAAACCTGACGTGTTAGAAGAAAACTAACTTCACTTTCAGAACCAGCTTACCTATTTTAGTGTAAATAAGCTTAAAAGTTGAAGTCAACAAAAAATTTGTTCAAAATTGTTCCCCAGTGTAATATGCATGTACTTGTGTAATGGGCTGTCAGAGGCAGCTATAAGCTATGATAGGGAAAAAAGAAATAATGGCAACTTATCTTGCTGTGATCAATTATTGCAATTATTTAAATAATTATCATCAAGTTTGAACCTCTGTTACACTTTTAATGGACTGAACAATTTCAGTAGGTAACTCTTGTTCTTAAGGATAAAGTTCACTTGTATGTTAAGTGTTACTATAAATAAGTGTCCTATAATTTAGCCATGGTGTTCATATCTAGGCTGAGACCATACCCATCTGAGGATAAACCCATGGTTGCTACTGAAATTTTGATTTTATTCTGTGCTGAGACTTAATTTTACACCATTTTTTTATTTACTTCTATATTTTTACAATTATATGGTGAATTGTGATGTAAAAGAAATGCAATTAAATCACCATAGGTTTAGGGTGACCCATTTTGTTGCTATTTGTTCCTCCAATTTTTACATCAAGTAAATAATGATTTATTTGGTAACATTCCCATTAGAGGGGGTAATATGTCTATGGATAGAAATGAGTTTCAGTAAATATGTAGTTCCCAGTCTTTTAAATATAAAATGGATTACATCAACTTAATGGTAAAGTGTGAATCATACATTTGCAACTCACAGACATTGTAGCAAATAATGAGGTATCTTCCAACTCAAACTGTTAGATTCTTAATTATTCCACTCAAAGTTGTGCTATAACCTCATTTTTGTTTAAGAAATGTATTGATTCATGTGTGATAGGGGCTTTCATTATTGAGAACTGCTGTTATCAGATTATTTTATTTTAAAATAAAAGAACAAAATTATTACAATAACACAATTTCTGACTTTTCTGAAAAAATAGGAACAAAAGTAATAAAGGAGTATCTACTTGTTTATTCAGCGGATAGAAGACACACTGCAAATCTGATGCCATGTACTACATTTACCTTTGTAATGAATCAATAAACAATTGGGCGGTAGATGCTGCCATCTGGTGGCTGTCTTGTACACATACACCACTGACCCATGTGTTTAATAGAGTGGGATACTATCAGTCACTTGGAAAATTAGTTCCAGCAGTTTTTTTTTTACAGCTGCTTTGAGAAAATTCTTATTTTTTTTTTTTATATTTTACATTTTCTGAAGAAAAATAGACAACCAACAGCAAATTATTTGTTTTTTTTGACTATTTTGATTATTTGGCTTCCCCCAAAGTGGTCTTATAATGTGTTAATGACATATGATTATGGTAGGGACATTGAGATTGTGAGCCCTCCTGAGGGAAAGTTAGTGACTATGGATTTTGTAAAGCACTGCCTTATTTGTTAGCACTATATCAATGCAAAATAATAATAATAATAATAATAAT
>NC_092861.1:71420545-71458815 GCF_032062135.1 Pyxicephalus adspersus | reverse complement strand
TGTTAGTCCATTTACATACTTGGATTCTGCCTCTAGAACCCATTTTATAACCCTGTCCACTGTACATCTATCTACAGCTCGTATACTGCTCACTTACCCAGAGCAGGCTACTATGTGAGTAAATCTTAAAGGTGTCCCAAGTAAAGTTTAAGGAAGTGGACAGAGCAATATCCAAGAGAAAATCTTCCAATTCTTCCTCTGTTTTGTCATAACCTGATATTACAGTTAAGCAGAACGAATTAAAATGCCAAATACATAGAGAATTCTGTCCACCCTTGTGTAATTTAGGCACAATCCATTCCATGCTTGCTGGATCACCAAGGTTCTCCCACAATAGTCTATCTTCTCCAGTCTTGGAGAGCCTTGGTAAATCAGCCCCAATAGGTGAATGATCTGGAATTTCTCTTGACTGCAAATCAACTGATTGTACCAGCACCAAAAGCATCCATATACCTAAAGCATAACTAAACAGATAGAACTCTCTATCTGCATTCTACTGCAGGGCGCCTCCATCTTTCCTTCTTCTTCTTCCTGGAGACAGTCTGTAGCCATTTTGAATGGCCATGCCAGGTTGACATAACCTGCAGAGTTCATTTATCCCCAGCATACACAAGAGGGATTGCTGTATTTCTCTGGCAAAGCTAACACTGAGCATTTGCAGCTCATCTTTTTCACATTTCCCCGACGCAATCAGACAGGTAAGTTGTGTAATTGTAGAAGGTACATTGCTTGTCTGTTACTGCAATATCAACCTACCTTATCCTTTATTTTTTTAAGTGGAAGTTTCATACCAGATACAAAGCAAAGCAATTTTTGGGACTTTCAATAACACATAAATTGTTTTTCCAATGGGTAGATTAACCGCCTTAAGTTAAAGAATGCAGCGCCCAATGCATGGTAAATGTAAAAGCATGCAATGTAAAGCGACTAAACTACAATTGTGTAAACCAGCAACTGGGTGCCCAGTTTAGTTGTTGTTTCTCCTGCACCTAACCATTGCCAAAATTGCATGAAAGAGTTTTTAATTTTACATTTTTTCATTAAAAAAAAATTGAAGTTTTAATTACATAGGTGATTTTAATTGGATTGATGTAACAACCGACAGGAAGCAAAACACAAGAGATATGAGCATGGAATCCGTTCAAATTTTAAGGGTCAACAAAGGAGTCCATTGTGTTATTAGACTTTCAAAAGCAAGTATAGTAAGGATAAGGATGCCAACCCTGGAGGACATACCTTCAAAAACAAGTCAGTTATAACAGCTTCTATACTTCTATCCTCTCAAGTTTCCTAATGACTCTATACCCAACATATCTAGATCCCTTCCTAACCAGACCATTTTACAATTCTGTTTTTGTTTGACCTTTTAATAACTATTTCTTAATCTCTATTGATTAGTATTTTCCCAAGACGAGGGCTTTCTTTAGCTACCTATTAGTAATATTACAGTTTATGTGTTTGTAGGAGAAAATGGGTTAAAATGTATATTGCCATTTACCTTTAACCCAAACTATGTATGTACCACAATGGGTGTATATATACACTACTAATGTATTCATAGTTCTTTACGCACTTACACGACCTGAATGATTTTGATTAAAATAAAAAAAAAAACACAACTCACTGACAGAGTAAAAAGAAAAAAAAATAGTTGCCGTAGTACTGTGATCATATAATTAGTCACAATAGACCTGAGTTATTAAAGCTCTCCCAGACAGGCAGAACTTGGGTGATCCAGAAAACCTGAAATGGATCTGGTAAAGAATTGAAAACCTTTGTCAGCTAAAAAAATTTAAAGAAAACCATGTCAGGTTTGTTTGATCACCCAGGTTCTGCCATGATAGTCTATCTTCTCCAGTCTCAGCAAGCTTTACTAAATCATGCCCTATGCATCTTTAATAAAGGAATAAAAAGGTGCATTTTATTATAATAAACTTTTGAAAGATAAAAACAAAATAGTTATTTGTATGAATATTAGGATGTGTTCACACATTCTGCTTTATCTAGAATAAAGCCAGTAAGTCTTTTAAAACTACAGCTATAACTACAGGCAAATGTGCTTATACATAATGTTTAACAGAACTAGAAAGCAGTAAACTGAACATGGGCTAAGCTATTGATACTGTCCATCCAGCTGTATATTACAGGTAGTCCCTGGGTTACATATGAGATAGAAAGTGTAGGTTTGTTCTTAAATGGAATTTGTATGTAAGTTAGAACAGGTAAATTATTTTAATAAATGCAATTAGGTCAGATAATTGTCTCAACATATTCTTAGGCAGTGTGGTGCCACTTAATGTATAAAATCCTCACTGTGAGTTAATCACAAACAAAGCAAAAAAATATATATATATGGAACTTGGGCATTCATTACCTTCTGGAGCAACCTGTGCTTTGCTATACAAAAAAGAAACAACTGCAAAGTTTGTTTAGGTCATTAAAGAGTTACAACCAAAAGATTTCTTCCGCAAGTCTTGCAACCCCCCGCCATCAAGTCTCCATTCTGCACACAAGTGAGCAGGGAAGCCTGTTTATATCTAGAAGTCATCCGCATGTTGGATGTCCTTAACTCAGGACTACCTGTACAATATAACTGAAAAAGTTGGTGCCTAAATCCAAAACATATATTTTTATATATACTTTTAGCTCTGTATTCAGCTAGGGTAAAATGCCCACACAACAATGCACATTGCTTACTTACCAGACCCTCTCATTTTAGTCAGTCTTTAACATGTTTCTCCTCTAGGGTTTAGGTTTTTTATCTCATTAGGAATAATCATTTGATGCTTCCCCAGTTTAGTCAATATTTATGCTACATCCTAATATATAAATCCATAAAAATCAAAATTTTCTTTAAAGAGACTTTTCTGGCATAATATTTTACAACGTGGAAATCTTTAAAATACTAATATTTTTTATTTAAACAGTTACATGATTACAACAATAAATTATAATTCTAAATAAAACCAATAACTTCTCAATGAGCTCATAGCAGTTGGTTGGTTCTCAATAGAGATTTTTTTGACACGTTTCACAGACAAATTATCTGCTTCTTAAGGAAACAGCCATTAGACAGAGCCAACTTTCGATTGAAGCATAGCCGATTACAATTTCTAACTAAAGCTATGTACACACGTGCAATAATTGTCATTGGAAAGGATTTTTCACAATCCGTTTCAACGACAAACGACTATACAATGCATGAAAGAGCTCTGTACATAAAGCACGGTTCTGCTCTATGAAGAGGGGAGGGGGAGAACAACGGTTGCTGCGCTCCCTCACCCTTCACTTCTATTATGATCATTTGTCCTCCATTGTCAGTGGATCTGCCAGGATGGTCATCAGGATGATAGACGACGGGCACTGTACGCACGCAAGATTTTCTTCTGATATCAGCCCTCAGCCGATTATCGTATGAGAACCATTGCACAGTGTACCTAGCCTTACTCTTGACCAGAGGTCAGCAAACTCTGGTCTTTGGGCCAGATATGGCCTAGCCAGTAGTCCGTTCCTGCCTAACGCCCCCTTGGTCAATCGGCCCACTCCCGATCGGCAGGGGTAGGCAACCTGCGGCTCTGAAGCTGCATGCAGCTCTTGAGCATCCTTGGTATGCCTCCCTTCCCTATTTACAGCAGCTGGTGGGGTAAGGGGACATTCCCTCTCCTCCGTATGCATTGCGGAGGAGAGGGATTTCCCTTCAGTAGCATTTCTGATGGGGATGGAGCCCTCAGCGCGGGACTCGAACTTGCTTTCTTGTGAAAATTTTTATTAGTTAAAATGTCAGAAGCAGTATAATCAATAACTCTCTATTATATCTCTTTATCCATTCAAAGTAATTTCTCTCCATGCAGTTGGTCCCCTCTACTCTATACAAGGCCTAATGACTTGTTCCATGTAGGGGATAATGTTTTTAGAGAAAAACGTACCTTATCCTTCATTCCTGCAGCCACCTGGACTCGCTTCCCCTGCATGATGCTATAAATTGCGGACAGGCCTTAGGCACTATTTGGTACAGTGAAAAGCTCATAGACCTACATTGAAGGGGATCATGTTAGCAGTATGACCACAGGGTTAGTAGCATGTCTTCATTGGACTAGTGTAGAAAAATATAAGTAAAGTGTAGAAACATTTAGAAGTTGACTTATCAAGTCAGATACAGATATAAATGCCGGAGGTCTTTAGCTGACACTAAATGAGTTTTAACTTCTGGTGATTCCATTCAACACATGTTTACTCTCAATATAATATCTTATTGTAATATCCATAATTTATTTATTCTTGTTTTAATAGCATCTCTACCTGTGCTGGCAGCTTTTGATTTACGCCAAACTAATGCTTGTAGCCTATACAATAAAATCTCACTGCTTTAGGCTATCATTCATGACTTGATAAATGCAAAATTTGCAACAGATTTGGGGAAGACATTAGGGGTAGAACACCTTGCACTTAATGTAAGAAAGATCAGAAAAAGAAAAAAAAATGTCAGGATTGCCAACGGAAATGTCTTAACAATGAGAAAACTTTGGACTGGTGCCAAAGTAATGTTCAGTAACAAACATCAAAAATCAAGCAAAAGAAAAGAGGCATTTCCTTTAGAGACTACAAAAGTTTGGTATAGAAATTTATAAAGGAAGCCACCTTTCACCTGCAGTTCCCACCAGCTCAAAAATATGTTTTTGTAACAATTTCAAATATAAACTGTTTAAAAAGCAAAGTGCTTTAATAAAATATATCCGTTTTACACTAACAATAATTAATATTTTCTTTGGATCATTGACAATCAGTAAATGAAAGCTGGTACATTTTTTCTATTAATGTGAATTTCTAATACAATACATATAAATATATAAGGAGAAAACAACACTGGGGAAAGTATCACATAGAGATGCAACCTATTTGCTGAGAAGCCTGACTGTAGCTCGCCTCCCTTCCTGCTAAAACATCTTCAAGTTGAAGATCAGAGTGTTCCTATTTCTAGTTCTCAAAGAAATACAGTGCACTGCAGAGAATTGTATAGAAAGAAGAAAACCTGTTCAGGACATGTTCAGACAAGTGGAAAAAATCCCCTGCATTTTTTGCTACATTGTACCTACTGGCAACTCCTGGTCACCCAGAAGCAGTAACAGATGGTAACCATTAGGCTGCAAAAACCTAGCAAAGTAGTGTTTTTTCACATTTCGAATTATAACCTTGCCTTACAAAAATGCAGCAGTTCCAATTCATGTGATTGGCAGTGGCAAACTACCCATCAGATGCTGCATATAGTGTCTGAAAAACTCTGCCTCCAACTACCAGCAAAAAAAAGAGAAAAAAATGGACCTAGTAAACTTTTTTTGCAAGCAGTTTTAATGTTTGGCTTGTGCCAAATTGCAGGTATTACTAATGGATACTGGGCAGGTAAGTGTGTTGAAATGCAAATTTTATTGGTAGCTAATATATTTTGGATCTTTGTGCTAAAGATTGCAGATCTCACTACTAGAATGTACACTGGGGAAAGAGCTGTTTGTGTTTGGGACTATAGAGAAATAGGTCCAAACTGTACTGGTAACAGGGATACTGGGGGAGTGGTTGTGTGTGTCTGGCAGCTACTACTAATCATGGGCAATCATGGGCAAGCATTGTGTTGTCATAGTGCTGTTGTTAAAAACACTTTGCACCCCAACGAACTGATGGACATATAATTAATTTTTGCTTAAGCTGAGCCTAAAGAATGGTGGAATGTATGTATTGAATGCTAACAAAAATCTGGCATGCACCACATTCCAACATAAAGCCGACCAAGGAAAATTAGGTTGTAGTTCTCTGGACATTATGCAAATTACAGGAGGCAAAGTGATGCCAACAATTTGAAAAAATAATAAACCTAAAGGTTGTTTCTATGTGACGGACACGTGATGAACACTGCCTATTTGTGAGTGCTGTTTATTTGCTTTTATAACAAAATAAAAATACCTGGTGATCCTGCTAGTAGCATGGATTATCTCATTCCTGGTGACCACACTCTGCAGACTGCTGATCCTACCTTTTACACAATTAACCCAATTTGCAGTTTACAAATAAACTAATCTAACTAAGCTTTTAAATACTTCTCTGGTTATATTTTTTTGCATACATATTTTTTGGAACTAAAAATTTGCAATTTTCAAAAAAAATGGGTTTTGTTACAGAAAGGAACAGGCGATGTCCTGCAATAAAACTACTCACCAGCTTGATCACTCCCTTGGTTGGATGTCAAGACACTTGGCACAACCTGGCTTCAGAGGCTGAATAAACTCTTAGGCACCTGCACAGGAATTACTTCATCCCAACCTGGACCTAAACAAGGAAAAGTTGACTGTTTAGCCAATAAATACAATTGTTTCAGAGGCTTAGTTTTGTAAGATGGCTGTCCTCTGCTAAATCTCTTCTTGATACACAGGACAATTATATACCCTCTGACGTACCAACTGCAGAAAAAGGCATGCAGAAATGGAGATGCAGTCTTTCAATCCTCCCTCCATCACTCTTGGCATGGCTGGTCACCATTTACCAGAGCTATTTTAATCACAACTTGTGGATCTGTCAAAGGCCTCTCCTCCTAAGTTGGTGCTTTAATGTAATGATGATGAGTCCAGCACAAACCCCTTCCCACTATTGGATAGTGAGTCCCAACTACCTTCAATCCCTACTCCAACTATTGCCTGGGTTGAACCAATAGCCATAGGTTCAGACATTAGGAATATACTTTCTGAAATGATACCAGGCCATGAGGCAGACCTTGAATCCTTTCTGACTGTTTGGAGTAAGAAATGGGAGCTGGCAGGAAGTGTGGATGAAGCTATATACAATTCATATAAACAAATTAATTTGATTGTGATAAACAGGCACCTAGAGTATCCAGACAACAGGATATCAGGGTACAGGGTATCACAGGGCATGGGCATACTATGGCCCGTGGGCCATATATACGGACCATTAGGCTTTTTAATCTAGCCCATTTGGTGGTCTGCGTCTCTAGCCGGTGCCACCCCAAGCGGGGTCAGGAGAAGGACCCTACTGGGCGGCACACCACCCAGAGCCACGGACCATGTCCCCAAGCCGCCCACTCTCCCATTGCAGGCTCAGATCTAATGGGAGAGTGGGTGGGGTTATGTCATCATGACATCACTTTGAGTGACACCCAGAGCGACATCTTGGCAGCCACTACCTCACCTTGTGAGTCAAAAAGTTTGCCCACACCTGCCATAAACACAGCACAGGGAGGTCAGGAGCTGCTATTGTCATCATCAATTCAAATGATGGAGGGACACTGACACAACTACTGTCCTACGATCTCTTATTTCTAAAGATGAGAAGACCCCTCTGCCTGGAGCTGACAACCCCCAAACAACATGCCCCTAGCTCTGTGGGTGACACACAGGTGCTACAGGTGAGTCACTAAACAGGAGGATATTGTTAAATTATTATATTTGGTGATCATGTATCTTTAATATCACTGCACCCCCTGACGCTCAGGTTTTGTAGACGGTAGGTGCCTTTCTTTTCAATAGATATTCAGGAATTTGAAGAGCTGTCCTGCAAACTCTGTGTCCTTGCTTGTAGGACACACCACAAAATATTCTTGTGATTGGTGTTTTTTATTCTAAAGATTTGGCTGCTTGTCTGATATAAATATTTGTGTTGTGCGGGGAATTTAAAGTACTGAAATCATGATCAGAACTGTATAAAGGAGTTCGGAATCAGTGGTCACAAATCACAATCAGTTGTTTGGTCTTGTCGGTAGGAAGGTTGATGAGTGGGAACTGTAAAGGGCAGTGGTAGTCATATAGCCTTATATGGGGCCCTTGACAGTAGTGTAGGGCCACATGTAAAATTCAGGGTTTGTAATGATACAGAAAACTGTTCTGCAGACAGATGATCAGAGACTACAGATATATAGGAAGAGATAGTCAGAACAAATGTGAGAGTGGGCAGGGTTATGTCATCATGACGTCACGTTCAGTGACACCCGTCTTGGTGCTCCTTCCATCTGATCCTGGCCGGGCCCCTCATTTTAAGGGAGACCACATCCCCAGCTTAATGAACCCTTAGTTGACACATGCTCATACTACTGCTCTATGTTCCATATCTAAAGATGTTCAAATTCACGTTCAGTGACACCCGTGTTGGTGCTCCTTCCATCTGATCCTGGCCGGGCCCCTCATTTTAAGGGAGACCACATCCCCAGCTTAATGAACCCTTTGTATGACATATGCTCATACCACCGCTCTATGTTCGATATCTAAAGATGTATACATTTGAATTAGTAGAACCTCTATTTTCTCCTCTTGACAGGAATTGGCTAAATCTAATTGTTACAATCCTAGGCGAATGGAATGATAAATTTGGGGGATGACTTTAATATACCCCTAACCCCCCTTCAGAACACCTCCAATTCCCTATAGAGCTCTTAAGAATATGAAGGTTACACCTCAGTATCTGTACTCAGTTGGCTCATTAGTGACATTGAACACTGTATTTTCCTTAGCTAAAGACTTTCTAGAATCTTTCCATCTAGTAATCTAGTAGATCTCCTGTTAACATTGTTCTCATGTCGGTTTTTCCACATTTTTCGGTGCTGCCCTGTGATTGACTCCTTTTGGTAGGAAGTTGTCAAAGCTATCTCCCAGCTTACCTCCATCCATTGCTAAGCTTAGTGGTGTCACTGGCATCTACTGTAGCAGTTAGGACACACTTAAACCTACTTTTCCACTATACCGCAGAACCCCGGTTACCCAGACCTCAGATAACCTGAAAACGCAGATCCCTGCCACCCGAGAGCTCCACTTTCTTGATTGCTCCTGCAGCCCTAGCAGAACCACAGCCACAACATGTGTTCTGCATCCAAGAACACATACCACAGCTACGCTAGGGCTGCGGGAGCAATCAAGAAAGCAGAGCTCCATGATTGGCTGTGGAAACGAAAATCCTGATGACACTAAAGCCATCATCAGGGTTTCCCTTTTCTCAGCCAATCAGCTCTAGAGTTGAATCGGGACAAGTCTCCCCATTTATGTCTAGTGCTGAATGGCTGAGAAAAGGAAACCACAGTTAACTGGAAACTACACTTATCCGGAATCAGCCATTCTTCGTGGGCGCCGGATAACTGAGGTTCTACTGTAGTAGGAAAATTTTAATATTTAATTGAAGGAAGATTTCAAGATTAGGCAAAGTATTCCCTAAAATATGCTGCAAATGCTAGAATTTTGTGATATGTCATTCATGGGACTAGGCAAAAGATAGAGGCATGGATTAGACAAGGGAATATAACAAAATAAGTAGAATGAAAGCTAATGTATGCATGGAGATGCAGTATAGATATATTTCAGCCTCTTCTCCTCCCTGCTATTCATTGTAAGGGTGAAAAAAGTAGGACTGGAACAAAGGAAGCAGTGGTGGAGTAGAGACTGGTAGAAGTTCAAAGTGGAGGGAGGGGTGCTGCCTGGCAGAAAGATGCAGAGTTCGGGAAGTAGTGTCAGGAGTGTGGAGAGGCAAGAAGGTATTGAGTCAGGGGTAAAAGTCAATGTTTTGTGGCAGGGAGATGCAATGTCAGTGTGCAAAGTGAAAGGGATACTGGGTTCTAAATAGGCCCAAATGCAAAAGTTGTCTTCCTGTAAGCCTGGAAGGCTTCTCTGACTGAGCACCACCCCAAATTGCATATGTCCCTAGACTGCATTGCCTGCTATTCTAAGATAAGTGCAATTTTCATTTAGCACGAGGAGCCATGCTGTAACACACTACATTGGGAACTGTATAATGTAAAGTGTGCCTTTAATCTGCATTGCTGACTATGTAATGTCCGATCACTATTTGACTGGTCAACCTCCTGGCCCCTCAAAAGTCTATGGCGTTCTACTGCGCATGTGCAGACAGCACAGATCCCTGACCTGGCACTTATTGACACTGGTGTTGATCTACTCTAAAGCTACGTACACACTTCCAATTATTATCGTTGGAAAACGAACGACGAACGATCCTGCACGATATCTACGAACGATCGTATAGCACCGATCCCGAACATAGAGATAACGACACGATCGTTCGTAGATATTGTACACACAATAGATACGATCGTTTGAGCGATAGAGGAACTATGTGCACGACAGGAAAGTGAATGAACGTTCGTTCATTACGCATGCTCAGACCATGGACGATCAACGAACGACCGTACACACGAACGATGTTCAACGATCGTCGTCCAATCCGATCCGCCGGTCCGGTCGTTCGTTTCCAACAACTTTCCTCGTTCGTCGGCGTCGTTGGTTACTTTTTTACGAACGATTTTTTGCCCAATCGATCGTTCGTCGTTCGATTGGAACGATAAAAATTGGAAGTGTGTACCCACCTTAACTCTCAGCAATACCCACTAATAAAAAGCTCCCAGTGCAAGGTGGTCCCCATTAGTAATAACCTATCTGAGGCTATCTTCACAGTCATCCATTTTAGCAATCACCACCACTTTACCAATATACAGTTCTCTGCACTTTTATATTTAAACAGTTCAACAAACAGGCCTCTTTGCCAGTTTAAATGTAGATAAAAATTAGATTCATACACCATTTCAATTAGATCTGTTTGCTCACACCTGTTCAGCTGAACTCAGAAATACAGACATATGTGTTATTGTGCATCCTTACACATCTACACCTGCACACAACTTCTGCTTCTATTCAGATTGTTGTGTCCTGCAGTGTATCTGCAGAAAAATGTTGGAATCAACTCAAATTTTGAAGAAGCCAGATAAACTAGATGGATCGAAAGTTAAGACAACTCAGAACTAAAGTTTTAATGTTTATAGACTGGCAACATCAGTAGCAGCAATGGTCATTTCACATTTGCAACTTTGTAGCAAAAGTTTATAGTCGTAGCGATTAGCGGGTAGCTGCAGATTTACTGCTGTATCTGATGAAAATACTTGTCTATGGTGTGCCAAGAATATAAGCAGCTGGCGAATCTAGTTGCTTCAAATGCAGCAAAAAGTCAGTTGCGCAGTGAAAGTGCTACAAATCATTGGAATTACAGAGACACAAACCTTTCATTGCCTGCTGTTCATTTCTTCACCAATAAAAATGAATATAATCTTTTCACAAATTGATACTATAAAATCACTTGGGTGATATGGCCCTGAACCTATTCCAAATATGATTTAGATCAGCAACCTCATAAATTGTCTTATCACCCATCCTGATAATGTTGTATTATTCATCATCAATATGTATCCAAGTTTGGTCTGTGCTGTTTACAGTTTAGAATCTACTTACTGCAGACATTGTTTCATTGACATTGAGTCCTGTATCATGATAGACACATTGAAATAACTTACATAGAGACAGACTGACATAGGATATAGATGTTGTAAGGCAATTATTTTAAATTTGAATTAAAGAACAATACAGTGACCAGGACATAGATCTAATGGCCTGAGTGTGTCCATCTTCCACAATTATCAGGTTAATTGTTTAACACATGAATATATGTTGAGCATATTTACCCATTTTGGCGAAATCTCCTTGGTTGGGGGGTAAATTTCACTTTCATTGCTAAAAAGTAATGATAATAAGGCGAAGATTTATTTGCTTGCAATAGGTTTTTCCATCCTTTCATAGTGGGGTGCTCCCTACACCTACACCACATTAAAGGGAATTTGTATTAGTAGAAATATGTCAGCTGCCATTGCTGACCTCCAGAAAAAGTTTTGTAGCTTGGCTGTCATATTGTCATTCTGCCATTACTACTTTTTAAGTCAGGAGAGTTAAACTCCAGCCCTTGAAAGTCAGGAGCTGCACATAGAGTGTAAACATGCTCTGTTAAAACTAAAATGCTGTCATGTTTGTGGCTTTTGAAAACTGAAGTTGGACAGCTCTGTTCCAAACCATGGAACAGAGCAAGTGAAACAGAACTGCTCTGCATTTTTTAATGTGACGTATATTTAATATAGGAGAACTCATGGATCAGTACCTAGGACTGACGGGGAAAAATTCCTAGCTTTGTATTCACTTTACCCTTATTAGGTTTTCAATATCTGGACATTTATGGCTAATTCAGTAAGGGATTGATCCCACTAGTGTGTTGTGAAAACACATGCATGAACACAAGGCATATGAGTTGTATTGGTGTGCTGGTCTGGCATTCATTCCTAATGGCCCCAACATGTACCTTATCAACACACCACAGTAATAAATCACAATAATTAGTACATTAATACATAGTGATTGCAAATTAGTGATTTATAGACTTCCAGCCTGTGGCTATGGGGGATGTAACCATAAAACTACACCTAGGTGCAGAATCAGTCAGTGTAGCACAGATTGCACCTCTTTAGTGGCTCTTTGCTGTTAGCTGGCAGTCCATCAATGTACTCTCAGCATCAGTTGCTGTATGCTCCTCATGGCACCAAAGGCTCTTATTTTGTACCTGAGGTACCTCACCCCCCATACCCACATGCAGAAAGTTTCCCCTTTAGCTACCTGCTTAGGGAAATGAATGAATTTAACTATGTGAGCTTTAAGTATTTTCATTGAAATATGATATATGAAAGTTTAAGCTGGTAGCAAGTCTGAAGTGGGGTAGTTCTTTTCCCACAACACATGTCACTATTTTAACCCCTGCTGTTCTAAGGGGCTCATACATCATCTAAAAATTTGCAACCTTGAATTGCATATATACTTTTTCAAAAGATAAATTTCTAATAAGACATTGTTTAGTTTTATTAGTTATCACTGTCCCATAAATTTCACCATTCAGAGGTATATATTTCTATAGTATATGACAAGTGAGAAATGGGACACTTTTCTATAATTTTTAACCCAGCAATATACATAACTCACACAATATTTGTCCAATCTCTCAATCAAATATTGATTGAGAATCCCCTCATTTTTTATAGATTAATGTTAGGCTTGATGTTTTCATCAAATCTGTTTATTCAAATAAAAAATACTTGTAGTGAATGACAATCTTATTGCACATTTGTTCTGTCTGGAGGTCTGTATAGTTGAATATAGCATGATACCTGGCAGTAGTTTTCACTAAAACAATCACATGACACAAGGGGCAGAGGCTTTATAAAACAGTCTCATCACTCAGGTGTGTATAGGGCAGAGAGATATCCTAATAGAGCTCAGCACACTTGGTCTAGGTCAGGGACTCTGAAAATGTTGAAGTCAGCCATCAGTTCTGAGATCAAGACATCAAGCATTTTTACAATGAAAGGTCAGTAATGACAGCAACATGCAACTTTCAACACAAATTTACTCTAAAAAAGTAATCACATTGCTGATATTCCATTATTAAAACTTAGTAATAGTGACATTTGATTAAATTGTAAACTGATTATAGATTGTTTCAACCTATTATACAGTTGTGAGTGTGGGCAACACAACAGAGCAAGTCCAACTGTTACTACAACTGTTTCTAATAGCACAATCCTGTAAAGTTTTTATTGAATATGTATTCATTTTCTAAATCTTCTGCAGACTGATGAGTAGTCTTTTCTGTATGACTTTTTCAAAGTGAATATCTATTTTATAGTATTCTTAATTTAGTAAAAATGCAATATCTGTGTGGCTTTTCTCTTTTACCCAAAGAGTTAAGAGTTTGCCTGTCACACAAGGGGTTAATCTAATGCTGTATCACCTGATTAGAAGAAACCATTGGGCAGAGCAGGGAGAATTTGCTAAGGATCAGCTACTTACAAGTATTAAAGCTGCTAGAGAGCCTGCAGTTCCTAGCTGCCTACATTCCACCTTAATGCCCTTTCTAAGCTACAAGGACCCAAGCATGATAAATAAAGAGGAAAAGGAACCATTGTGAGCTGGAAGCTGTGTACATCCCTAGGGGTGGCTGCCAGTGACTTAGGAGCATCCATTGGGAAATCATACTGGGGATGCAGACAGACTAATCAGATGGCAGAATTAGACCCAGGTGAATGGGGAACAAGTGTATTGCAATCAGCAGTCACTGTCTGTATGCTATGTGTGCACTGGATATATGTGATCTATATACATAAGGTTTGGTATGTGTCTCCTCCATCAGCCATTCTGCCTTCCATTCACATTAAAGCAGCCCCATATAGAGGTGTAGATCCACCCACTGGTAAATACACCAGTGTCATGTGATGCTACACAATAAAGATCTATATAGGAACATATTACAACTGAAATATAGAATAGCAATGAGATAAATGTAAGATGAAAGCATCCTCCAGCATGTGCAGAGTGCAGGTTTGGGGTGTCTGACATGATAAGAGCACCTTACAGAAGGAAGTGATCACACCTCCCTGGATTGGGGGAGGGAGCAGCCTTAGTCTCTCCCTTCTCCAGCATCACTTACACTAGGAGGAGGACGACGGTCAGGGAGTGACAGAAGAAAATACCCCGCAGAGGCGCACACAGGTCTGAGCATCCTTCAGCATGGCTCACACTAGCAAGTCCTGAGCCCAGATGGCCACTTGTATTAGTACAGGGAGAATGGCATGGCTAGCTTCTCTATATATAATGATCCATCCTCCTAGTCCCATTATGTGCCCTATGTGCATTATTATAGGGATGGCTGGCTGCACCCTTATTTATTGTGATCTAACCTCCTAGTCCCATCTGTACCCCATATACATAGCAGTATCATAGGCATGGCTGCAGCACTTCTATTTAAAGTGGCCCAGCCCTATGTGCATAGCAGAATTATAGGTGTAGCATGCAGAACCCCTGTTTGTTCTGATCCAGTTTCTTCTTTCCATCTTTTATACTATGTACACTGCAGCTTCACAGGCATGGCTTTCAGAACCTCTATTAAATGTGATGCAGCCTTAGTCACATCCTATGTACATAGCATCATTCCAGGCCTGGCTTGCAGCACCACTTTCTAAATGTGAGCCAAACTCATAGATCTATGCTATGCCTCATATACATAGCAGTATTGTAGGAATGGTTTGCTGCACTTTAATGTGACCCAGCCTCATAGTCTCATCCTATGCCCCATGTGCGTAGCATAATTATAATTGTAGGATGCATAACCCCCATGTATTGTGATTTACCCTCATGGTCCCATCCTATGCCCATGTATATAGCAGAATTATAGTCCTAGGATGAAGAATCCCCATGTATTGTGATCTAGCCTCATGGTTCCATCCCATCCTATGCCCATGTATATAGCAGAAATATAGTTCTAGGATGAAGAATCCCCATGCATTGGGATCTAGCCCCATAGTCCCATCCAATGTCAATGTATAGAGCAGAATTAAAGTCCTAGGATGTAGAACCCCCATGCATTGTGATCTAGCCTCATAGTCCCATCCAATTTCAAAATATACTGCAGAATTATAGTCCTAGGATGCAGAACCCCCATGTATTGTGATCTAGCCTCATGGTCCCATCCTATGCCCATGTATATAGCCCTTGGCTTGCAGCACCCCTATATAATGTTAACCATCCTATGCCCATGTATATAACAGTATTCCAGGAATGGCTTACTGCTCCCCTATATAAAGTCACACATCTTATGCCCATGTATATAGCAGTATTCCAGGCATGGCTTGCAGCACCCCTATATAATCTGACCCATCCTATGCCCATGTATAAGCAGTATTCCAGGCATGGCTTGCAGCACCCCTATATAATCTGACCCATCCTATGCCCATGTATAAAGCAGTATTCCAGGCATGGCTTGCAGCACCCCTATATAATCTGACCCATCCTATGCCCATGTATAAAGCAGTATTCCAGGCATGGCTTGCAGCTCCCCTGTATAATGTGATCCAGCAGTATTCCAGGCATGCCATGAGCTGTCAGGCCCCTGTTTGCAGGCAACGCTGCCATGGCATGTGATGATTGTGTAATGATGGCAGTGCATGGCTATGCAGGGGATCCCCGGAGCGCAGTGCCATGGCATCATTTTGGTCCTTGAATAATTTAGAAGGGAGAGATGTGAGAGTGCAGGTGGGGGTGGGGCGGTGATATTCTAATCCTAGGCTGCCAGGGAGGATAACAGGGAGGAGGTGGAGGAGGAGGAGGATGTGTTGTATTCTGAGGGACCTCGGTGCTGCTGCTACTGCTCATCTGAAGGGGGGCGAGCTTCATCGGAAGGCTGACCAGGTGTATATTGCACCCATCCTATAGTATGGGGATGAGATGGGGAGATGGGGGATCTGTGCAGCAATCATCATCTGTGCACCATGCATGTCACTGGAAATGGATGTCTGGATGAGGGAAGATGTCGGTGCAGGGTACTGGGCATTGTACTGATGTGTTTTCTCTTATGACAGGAGAGAAGATGTCGGGCCAGACGTTGACAGATCGCATTGCAGCCGCACAGTACAGTGTGACGGGCTCAGCAGTGGCCCGGGCAGTATGTAAGGCCACTACACATGAAGTCATGGGCCCCAAGAAGAAGCACCTGGACTGTAAGTGAGCTGGGAACCCATCACTGGGATGTGTGGGGTTAAATGTGACTGCCTGCAATGGAACATTTGCTGTGTTATGTCATCCCATTCATTGCAATCTAAAAAGTTTCCCTATAATGGCTCATCCTACTGACTGTCCTATGTCCCTGGGCCTGAATGGGTTAACAGTAAGCACCTTGTAGGATCCTTGGTGGCTGCTGAGCTGCAAGGCCTTATATCGGTGAATGGTATTGACATTATATGTGCAAATGGCATCCATTCTAGCCTGCCTTCAATAAATCAGCTGTATTCTGCTGTATTCATTCATGATCTTATATTTGGCAATGTTAATCCTTGCAAAATATGTCATTTGGCAAATGCATGCTTTAATCAGGAAATATTTTTGCTTTTGGATACCATAATGGCTTTGTGGGTTTTTGCTCTCCTGGGTGTTTTTTATGGCTTTGTTTCTCTGACCTTCGTTCAACCTTCCATACATTGAAGAATGCTGATCCTATTAATGTATGTGTGATGGTCTACCACACCCCTGGTCCCTGTAGTGTACTATATCTCTATTCTTCTGCCTGATTACATCCCCTGACCATCCCCTGACCCCCCATCTGTATTGACCACCTAAAACAATTGTCCTGTGGTCTGTTTCCGGTGTGCCCTTTGTGTTTTAGGCGTCAGATACGATGCATTATACCTGGGTGGGGGTCAGAATATTTTGTTTCTATGACGTGATTTCCTTTAGAAGGGTCTACTGAGATTTGTGTCTATACAGACCCAATCTGGGATAACTGTATATAGGAGGATGTGTGTAATACTGGAGGAGTCATTGCATGGCAATTCTCAGGTGACACATCTGGTGTAAGATGATGCTTGGATTTTTCAGTGAGAAGCTGTGAAATAAAAACCAAGAAGCCTGGCATGAATGAATAACCACACCGTCTTTATTTTACCAAGTTAAATTATGAAAAGATAAGTGTCATCTGGGGAAAAGGCTGCATTGCCCATTGCAAACAATATTTGGTGTAGTAAAATGGTATTAGGAAAATAGAGAATGAAGGTCAGGTCTTGTCTTTGCCATATGGTGCTTGGTTTGTTTAAAGCAGAATATACCTTGTGTCTGTTCACCCTGTACTGAAATAAAATGAAGCTGAAGCCGACAACAAACAATTGATCTGGGTATTTGTGTAATGGGGCACTCATACTGGCATTGGTACCCTCCCTCTGAAACTGCCTGATGGCGTTCATGCTCTCTCCCTATGTCTTTCCATATGGTAACATCTACATGGTTTGCATTGTAGGCCTGATAAAGTAATGGCATAACAGAAGACGCCATTACCTGTATTCTATTACAACCTGTCCTGTACAAGGAAATCTCAATGAGCCAGGTTTTTGTGTATGCAGGTTCACTTTAAACCTAAAGAGGAGAGCTCCTGATTTAATAAAGTACCATTATTGCAGTGGTCTAAATAGGCCCCTGTGCTAGCTATGGGAAGATTGAGTTCAATGCCACCCAGTGAGAACATTGCTATTGATAGGAGAAGTCAATATGCATATACTTTTTTTTCAGAAATGGAACAAATGCCTTGCTAAATGTTAGGAATAATTGTTGTAGGTTTACTTTATCTACTTTGTCGAGAATGCACTCATCCTTACATCTCATGGCTGTTTCCAAGCAGAACTCCAGGCAAATGCCAGTCAGGGCAGTAAGCCATACATTTTAATTGCAACCATTTTCAGTCTTCACACCTTCCCTGTACTGTAGATTTGGGGGAACATTGACCATCAGCAGGAGACAACTATGTGCTGGAATGGAGCAGAGAGTAGGGTGATAATCTTATCAATCTGCTTCTGCTCCTCATTCACTACCTTATCACATAAGCAGGAATTTGTCCAAGAATTCACATTCTTCAAAAGGTAAAACTGTTACAATGTATTTCAAGTTTTGTCTGATGATCAGTTACTGAGATATTAGAGTATATTGCCAATTTATTTAGATACATTTTAAGACTAATCAATATATTGACAAAAGCGAGTGCAAAGTTAAAGGGAGCACCTACCAATTGGATTTTATTCTTTTACATACCGTAAAAGTAGCATGGTGGCTCAGAGGTTTGCACTCTGGTCTTTGCAGCATTGGGTCCCAGGTTCATGTTTCAGCCAGGACACTATCTGCATGGAGTTTGCAGGTTCTCCCTGTGTTTGTGTGGGTTTCCTTTGTGTGCTCCAGTTTCCTCCCACATTCCAAAAATATGCAGTTAGGTTAAATTGGCTTTCCTCTAAAATTGACCTTAGTCTGTGTTAATGACATATGACTATGGTAGGGACATTATATTGTGAGCTCCTCTAAGCGACAGCTAGAGACATGACAATGGACTGTGAAAAGCGATGCGTAATATGTCGGCGCTATATAAATACTGCGTAATAATAATCTTCATGTAATTCTTGCTGTGAATGACCCCCTGAGTCCATACACTAACACTTTTGGACACTGCAAGAATGTTGTAGATAGAAACTTTTAATATATGTTAATCTTTAACGCATTATGTCCTGTAGCCCTGCTCAAATCAAGTTTCAGAGCTCTGATAATACGGCTAGTTGTTCCAGAGTACAGCCAACACCAGGTAAAGCTGCTGTTTGATAAAAAAGGTCTCTTTTCTCGAACTAAGAATTAACAGAATTTAGCTTTTGTCAAAATTATCCAATGGTCACTATTTGAATGTGTATCTGCATGCAACCCTCCTCCCCCTTTAACAATGCTGGGTCTGATGGGGCAACATGAGCAGGCCCCAGGTATGTTGATATTAAGGAAAAAGGGTAATGTGTCATATTCTATACAATACTGCTTTAGTTTAGTTGTGTTTTTGATCCTGCCAGGTTTACTTAAAATGTAAATATTTTACACAGGGAGACTTTGAAACAGTGTAGCAAGAATCTATATGCCCCTTTCCCCCCAAAGAGTGGCCCCAATGAAAAGGTATAATTGTAAACCAGTTAAAAAGGAATATCCTATAACTAAAGGAACCCCTACAGTTATCAACTTTTGTTGCTCAGGAGGAATATAAATGAGATTATGTAACTGAATTACTATGATCATGCTGCTTGATTGATAAATGTCCCCATCCTCTGCTCTGTAGTAGCACAGTTCTTTAGGAAAACATGCCTCTGACCACTTCTACTTATCATGAGATCATTATGTAGGCTGCCATTGCTAACTTCTCTCTTCCAGAATACTATTTCTCTAAGCTGTACTAATTTGCTGCTTGCCATTGCAGCTCCATGAGTCCACATACTGGCATGTTGCATGCAAGCAATATGTAAGCTACCTCATAGATTGGCAACCTTGTGTGTCATTTGTATCTGTCATTTGTAACCCCTATTTAATGTACAGCGCTGCGTAATATGTTGTTGCTTTATAAATGCAGTTTATTAAAAATTGCAGACTGTCACAGAGGGCCATTTTTTGGGAATCTTTTGTCCATAATTGCAGGTGTAAGCATAACACATGCACAAAAAGTTGCAGTTCCTAAATGAGGCCGGCCTGTTTATTTGTATGATGTGTTAGCTTCCTTCATTAATTCCTCTTAACATTTATGTCATTGTACTCTGTATGGACCCTAAAATGAACTAGTATAAGGTCCATAGAATTGTTTACTAGATCACTACCATGTAAACACATTTTACCACCAGTGTCTGGGTTTTCTTCATCAGTAGTAGAAGTAGATCTGGTATTCCATCAGCATTAATCTCCATTGTGTTCCGGCTTTGTATAGAGACCCAGCATAAAAACTGCAACACTGTAATCCAGATATGGCAGGTACATCTGGGGAAAGAAAATAAAAATCATTGAAAATGTGACATTAAACCTTAGATCTGAGCCATGATATGTTGAAGTTCTGTTTTACGCCTGCATGAGTCATGCAGCTGGATTTGGGTGCATGTGGGAGTTCACTGACCTATGTGGTCTACAAAGCAATGGACGCAGTGAGTAATGTCAAGACATATGTGTCAATGTTTCTTTGTTTATTACCAAAATATTTGCCGGATTTTTTTCCAGGATTTTAGTTTTTTGACTATTTGGTTATTTTGGCTTTTCCTATAGCTTAGATTGTATAGTTCATGAACATATAAGTAGTTTTACCTTGTACTGTATTACTCCAATACAAAATAACTAAATCTCATTGGATTATACTAACATTGGTCTGGAGCTCTTGCTACATTCTCAACCACAGAATGTTTTTCCTGTAGACATCATACAATTTGTAGTTAAGATAATATGACCAATCTCACCAGATGGATTGCTTTTTTATGGCACAGTGAAAGATGCCATCTAATGATGGTTGGGAAGCTTGAATGGGCCTTGTGGTGGACAATAAACCTGGCTCCTCTAAAACTAGGTTATTTGAAATGGGATGTCTGAAAGGAGGTACAATACCCATTCATCTATTTTGACTTTACACCACACCCTAGGAGCGCCTAAACTATAAGGCAGCTACTAAATCCCAAGGGCTGACATCTATAAATAAGCATCATGACTAATGTGTCTATTGGCAAGTGATGACCTCTTCCTCTTGGCTCTCTTTCAGCAACTGGATAAATATTCCTATTTGTATTTAGGGCCTGATTTATCAAAGGTCTAAAAGACTGTAGAAGCGGTACGATCATGGGTGATCCAGCCAACTTGGAATGTATCTGGTCGAGAATTGAAAAACTTTGCCATATATATTAGCAAAGGAAAAGAAATCAATTCCAGATTTATTGATTACCCAGGTTCACTAATGATAGTCCATTGATAGTCTCCAGCCTGGAGAGCTTTAAAAAACCAGGCTCATTGTATGTAATAGCCATTTCCTTAACATGAAAGCTACAGTGCTGACTTCTCATGGCTGTCGTGCCAACCTCCATCTACTGGTACTTTTGGTATTTAAAGGCAATAACCAGGAATAATTATGCATACTTCTTACTTCTGCATGTGTTTTGGTTCAGAGCCTCAGAAAGTATTAAAGCCAGCAAGTTGGAACAACAACCATGTTATAAGCATTTTCAGAATATGAGCTATGATGGCCACCACATGTTTCTTTGGACATTTTACTGTAATATGGTTGCCTTTTCTCTGCCATGTGATGTGAAATGGAGGCAACATCTGTATGTTGTCTGTTTTTCTTTTTTTACTATTGCAAGAAAAAAACGGGTTACTCTTGTTGACCTAACAAAAAAAAAATAAACCTTGACATGGACATGCCTGACAAAGTTATCTTGTCAGGTTAAAGGCAGTCCCACAGGTGTGCACACCTTTCATTGATTCCCCCAATAATCTATATGGTTTCTGAGTTCAAACAGTGAACACACCTTGAGGATTTTTCTCCCTGCACCTCTAACTGTGCTGCCATGTGGGAGGAATGGGGGGGGGTAAGTTACATGTTTGGTCATGCCAGGCAGTAAAGAGTGTGTGTATATAATATAAAATTTATATATATATATATATATATATATATTACACTATTTTTGGCAATTGAAGCAAGAGGCAGGAGGAAGAAGATAAATTGTGCAACTGGGGGACCATAAATAAGTTAAACCTGTTTATTGCCTTTAGAAAAGAAAAACGAAGAAAAAAAAAACAATTTATCTCTTTAGATCTCCATATGCCAAACATGAGCTGTTAAGAACTGGCCTTCTGTATACATCAATACTTTGATAACCATAATCTGTGATCCTTTTATTTTCTAAAGAGAAACAATGTTGAAAAAAAATAAATTTAAAAGCCATTGAGAATTTTGCAGTTGTGACTCCATTAAATAGGGATTAAAAAAAGCCACTTTTGTATAGTCTGCACTTGTTTCCACAAATACAGGAACAGAAGGTGACACACAGTTGTGGGAACATATGGGGGAGGTGAGGATCTCCTTGCCAAAGAGATGTTAACAAATGCATAGTGGAATACAGGTTTTCTTAGGAGAGGGTGAGTTCTTGGGAGAAACCATGTAAGAAAAAATAACAAGATTATTTTTGTAATTTGAAATTAATTACCGGTAAGTTGAAGTATAATTTTTGAAGTTATATGTTGTGTGAGTTGTACCATCAAATATTTAGTTGTGTGTGTTATGGATAGATCTGCTTATCCCTGGCAAAGGAACTAGGGTTGCAATGGAGGCCGGGACCCTGCTTCTGTAGGGCCTCCCAATGTATTGGAAGGTAGGATGTGTGGCTATGGGGCGATGATAGCTGGTAATAGGTGGGATAAGGCCCTTAAATTGCCCCCAGGCCAGGGTAGCATTACTCTACACAGCTCAGTGTCAGTGTGGGAATAGAGGGACTGGTAGGTTCTGTTCTAAAAAAAAAAAAGTGTTCAATTGATCCTAACCTTTGCAGTCATCTCAATGTGCTGTAGACAGCCAAGACTATGTAACTTCTACATAGATTAGCTTCATCAATGAAAATTTTGTATTGTTTATTTCACTATCAAGGGTGAACCTGGACTGGATCTGCTCCAGGATTAAAAACATTTACCAAACAATAGGAAATAATTTTTAGGAAATCATTTCAGGTCTGCTGGATCACACATGTTCACACATTACAGTTCGTCTTCAGTCTTGGAGAGATTTAATAAATCGGGTCCATTATGTGGGAGTTCTCATTTCTTGTGGATTTGTAAAAAATTGAAACATTTTTTGTTTCACTTGTTAAAAAGTAAGGGAACAATAAAACGTGCTAAATGGAAAGACCAAGTTACCTTACATAATAGTGCAGATTTCTTATTAAAATTGCATATCATATTTGCGCTTCTATAGATCCGGTACCTAGGGGCCTCCTATTGGTATCTAATGTGCCAAAGGAAGGCACGGAGGAGACTCCTGGGAAGGTACACATCTATGCATTCTATTTATGTAAGCTCTTTAATTTCAGCCAGATGTATTGTTTCATTTCTTATTTGTGTGGATGTGAACCCAGATGTTGGTGCTGATCTCTTATTCCCTAGGAGATTAATATTTCTAATTGGTCCTTAAAATGATTATTCAGTATAACAATGGACTCCACGTCAGAGGTAATTGGCAGCATGTTGCACTCTGACTGACCCTGTTAGTATTGTACATCTTTGTGGCTTGACCTTTTATGTTCACAAGTAAGCAAGGAAATATTTTTCTATTTTTGTTTAATTTTCTGTTTTATCACCCTTTTCTGGAACATTGCAGAATTCTTGATCTGGTCATAAACCACAGAGAATGTTTCTCTATACGTTTTATGATCTTGTTTATTTGTTTGCCATGTTTTTTGTGGTTACCTAAGGTACATTGGAGTGCTTTGGTTTGTGGAACATTAAGCATTAAGGAAGGAAAGAGGTGTGTGTACAGTAATGGAGCCATTGCTTCCCTGAGCAAACCGGAGCCAGGCGAGGATTCCCAACCTGCTTGTTTGCTGCATCCCGCAAGAATAGTTGGTTACAGCTATTAATCAGTACATCCATGGACATTAGTTAATAGCTAAATCCAGCCATAACTGGTGGGGTTAGGATGATATCATCTAATATCTGTGGCCACATTTAGCTTATCCACCCTGTAATGAGATTTGTGGGCAATCCTTGAATGAGTGATTTCACATAAAACAAAAGCAACTTTCTTTTCTAGTATCTTGTACATTTTAAATTAAGGTGGTAAAACAGCTCCGTACAGCTGTTTTTGTATTTTAACATGAGGAAGTGACATGAGATACAGTATGTCCAGCAAAGGTAATTATAAATTGCAATTGATATTTTTCTAGGGTTGCGGATATATATATATATTTTTTTTTTTATATATCCATTTCACTGGCTTGTAGCTGTCAACATCCTACTATAGGTGCCAGTTCTGATGTGTGGTAACCACTACTGGGGCTAAACCCTCTCCTATGGAGCTTAACCCAGATATTGGTATCGATTTAGAAATTGTAACCATCTTCCCCTACCCCGCATGCACAGCAAACTGTTTTAAAGGCACAAGGCAGGGCTAGTCAGCTGGAAATAAGGCAGGACCAAGGTAGGTAGAGACTGCTGAGAAAAGAGGGAGACCCTCCAAGTGGAGACAAGGGCTAATATTGAAGAGGAATTGGGCAAAGCCAACAACAACATATCATTTACTGGTGACATACAGCGACTATGAGGAGGGATCCCATGTGCTTAGTCCATTTAAAAATTCTACTTCCCTTCCTACTCATTGAATATTATGTCTTCTCTCTAGCTAGCAGGTGAAGCTTTAGATTTCTTCCAGTGGGTTTTCTTTGTCATTTTGCCTCCTGATTTTAAAGCCTGTTTACAGAACTCCGTAGGTTGCAATTTTTTGCACACATCAGTCCGGTTGTTATTCATCAATTCCTGAGAGGATTCCGTAATTGGTCCAGAGTATGCAGACCGCATTACAGAACACTGAAAATGAAAATGTCTTGCTCTGCTGTGACTAAGCCTATTGTAAAGCATATACTTTAATTAATAGCCATATCTAACAAATAGATAAAAAAATAACAGTATAGAATAATCTATGCTTGACGTTGGGCTCATATTTTTAGCGTTACACCTCTACCGCAAGATTGCAGACTGGAAGTAATACTGCATCCCACAATTTAAATCTTAATAAAGTGCTTGCAGTGATAACTGCAGTAGCCATGAATGATAAATCATTTTCTGGAACTCAGGACATTAGAGGAGACAGAAGTTGGCTGTTTCTTTTTTGCAGAAGGCACAACTGCTTTTAAAAAATTCTAGCTAAATAAGCTTATTACTTGTTAAAAGAACCCTGTGTTGTACAGTTAGGTAAGTTAAGTTTTTCTTTTAAAAATGTCTCCTTCTGATCCATGGCACAAACAATTTGCAATTTTGGCCCATGCATTTTTTTTTTTTTTTTTTTTGTGGGCACATGCCCTAGTTACAGCAACACAAAAGGCATGGTGAAACAAAAAAAGTAAAATTTAATCTTGGAGTAGAGGCACTTGCAATGTGGTTCCTGCTGCTACAGGGGAGATGCTACTTTTGGTGTCTACCCATGCAGCCCAATAAAAAAATGAATAGGGGTGGTAATGACCAGTTTAGTACAGCTAATTGACCTGCTGTAAAAACTGCAACGCTGGTCCCATAGGAACCTGTGGTACGAGTGGCAAAGCGGCTGGCAAGTCACCTGGAACCACACAGAGTTCCTTGATCCCATTGTGGGTGTGATCCTGCCTTTGTTATACACATTCAGCATTCAGCACTACAGGGAGTGCAGGATGTAGTTACCAGAACAAATCCAAGTACTTGCCTTCTTAAATGTAAAATATATGCTCAAAGAGCCATTTTAATGCACATTTTAGGCCTAAAGATCACTCCGGAGTGGTGCATTTGTTTTGTGAATACAAAGACCCTATAGGTAAAATGAAATTGAGGTAGTTATTTATTTCTTTTTTTTTTCACATCACAAAAACCTTTTTTTAAGATGACGTAGGCTTTTGATGTTGATTTAATAGATATCCAACATTGGATAACTCAATATGTGTGGCACAATAATTTTTGTATGTGTTGTAGATGTGTAGAATTTTAAATTTGTGGATGGGAGGGGCTCTCTAAATCCCACCTCCGTCCCAAATTTATTTCTATGAAGGTATTGTGCATTGGCAAATCAGATCTAGGGCAGGTAGGGGGGTTGGCTATGTGATCCTTCTTCCAAGCCCATTGCTCGCCGTCCCGAGGGAATCATTTGGCAGTCAAAGAGTTACAAAATACATTTAATGATGATTACTGCTCCAATTATTTCATTTATATTTAGCTAAAGATTAGTGTTAACAATTGTTGACCTTTTTGTTTCAATATGAATTTTTAAAAAAGGCAAACTGTGTGATCAGTTTAAATTGGCCAACTTTATGAAAGTTTACATATTCTAAATCTAGAGGGATAGCAAAAGTTGTATTTAAACTCCATTGTAACCTTGTATACTAAATTCTCCCAACCTGTAGTAGGCCATAAGATCTAAAAGTGCCCATGGCCTTTCTCCAATTCAAACATTTATCCATAGTAGCAAGGTGGTACCTGTCTGTTTTAGGGATACCAGTTAGCTGCGTCTGCCTGTGCAGCAAATTTGCTTTCTAAGTACTTGCTGCTTTTAGATCCTGGCCTGTTTCTAAAATGTTGCAAGGAATAGAGATGAGAGGTATTCTAAAACCACTGCAGTGGGATGTGATTTGTGCAAATTAGAACAGATTGAGAGAGAGTGCAAATTTGAATAGCTTACTAAGAATTTTTTAGGCTCCCCTTAAGATACACCACAATTTTTACTCATACAAGCAGACTTTTTTTATTTATTTTTTTTTTGTGAATTTTTCTTTTTGTCTTTAAGCATTTCTGTGATAAGTGTATTCACACCAATATTTATGGAGTAATAAAAAAGCTACTTACAAAACCAACTTATCTAAAACATCAGTGTTTGCTAGTCTTAACCATGGCTGTCCATTCTAACTCTTGAGTGTTTGTGTAATATGTAGCAGAATATACCCATAGTAAACATTAATATACCGCTAGTTATAAGGCGTCAAGTACAGGATTCAATTTGTGCCAGATGCTTTGAGTTTTTCCCAATATTTACTCCCAACTTCTTTAAATTTGGAGAATGTGTAAGAATGTGGAGAATCATAGTACTTCCAAAGATTTTTTTTTTGTTCTAGAAGATAGTACGCAGAAAACAATGCCCACTTTTCTCAAAGTACAAACTTGCTGAATAAAATTGAGATTTGGTTTAGTGAGGGCATGGTTTTTGGGACTTATGTGCTGGATGACTCCTCCCATATAGCTGCTACTCTTCTCCTGAATGTGGGGCCGTCCACTCAACAATAATGCATACCATCAGGCTGTGTAGTAGACCCTCCAGTTAGATTTTTGTATGACTTTAAAATTTCTTACTGGTGTAGGGAAATAATTTGTATTTAAAGACTTTCATACTGTAGTGAAAATGTAAATGTATACATATTCATTGGTCACATATTAGGACTGCGGTTTGAGGTTACAAGTGATGGGGAGATGTATCAGAAGATACCGGTATGTATTCAGTAGAGGAGATGACAACGTGTTTGCATGATGTCACAAGGCCAGAAAACAACCCATGGATCAATGTTGAGTGCACAGGCATAGGCTCTATATTTATTTACTCAGGAAATTTCTTAAGCATGGATGACATATTACACTGCAGGATAACCATTCTTGGATTGTAGCCTACCCAATATATGGATGACTCTATTTAATGTTTCTTACCACAGCAGGCTAAATTATACAATATAGGGATACATCAGATCATCGTGTCACTTTTATAGCAGCCACTCTACTGAAAAAGCTTGTCTTGCTGTGTTAATTATAATCTTCTTTTGTAATATTTATGCTGCATTTACACTGTTTTGCTCATTTTGTATTTATGTACAGAAATGTTTTTCAGCCTTTAGTCTTTACACAAAAAAAATGTCCGACCACAAACCATTAAGTAGAAGCCGGTTTTTTTTTCTTCTTTTATACAAGAATAAACTCCTAAGCAGTTTTTAACTCAAAGCTCCACAATTTATACATCATGGCGTTTGTCTTTTACCCAAAATGTATCTACATGCATTTTTTGAGGGGTGGGGAAGATATGTTTGGTGGCTGATTTGGACACATTCTGTCTTTTTATTGCCTTGGTATTGAGTAGAAGTATGATTAGCAAATACTTTCTGGTTTTCAATACATCTGACCATTATCTCAAAATTGAAAAAAGCTCCAATTGGCTCCCAGGAAATTTCACAAAGGATCCCTGCAGGCCTAGTTCATTTCGGAACCAGCAGCTTCCTGGGACCAAGCAGTAAGCCCAGAACCTGAATTGATTGGGTATATTATAGCAGCATTTCCAGCCCTGCCCTGCATGTTGTCCAGTTTTATGTGAACCATTGTTGCATTTATTTCATGCAAACTTTTTTCAACAATGTGGATACATTTCTTTGTTCTCTACTAAGTTTCACATTTTATCCACACAGACATGATATCAAATACCTCAGTTCACAAATAATATTGCTGTAATTGAGAAAGCTACTGTCTTACAAATATCTTAAAAGTTTATGCATTTGCTTCTTAAAATATGAATCTTTCTATTTCTTTAATCCTTGTAAATGGCACAAAAAAGTACATGCATTTATAATTCAATCTAGTGATGGTGCATTACCATGCGTTGCGATGGTCTGCAATTTGTTACTGTGAGTTAAAATAAACGTGAATGTTACAAAAATCATGTCCGTCCTGCCCTAAATGTCCCTTATGGTTTTCAGACATCCCTTATTTTTTCAGATAAAAATAAAATTCTGCAATATGTTGATCTCTGCAAAAAAGTCTAAAATCAATTTCAGAGCAGATTGGTCCCCTCTTTTCAAATAGCAAAGGTCAATGCCATATTTCATCTCTTACTCATTCAGCCATTTTTGTAGTCCTAATACAAATTTCACGCATAAAACCTCCCCAGTGCTTTAGTTTCACATTCATTGTTTGCAGGCATGCAGATACTTTTAATTGATGGACACAATGGGGCTGATTTATTGAAGCTCTGAAGACTGGAGAAGATAGATTATCACGGGAGAACCTGTGTGATCTAGCAAACTTGGAATGGATCTGATCCAGGATTGAAAACATTTGCCAACTAACAGCAAGAAACCCATTGCAGGTTTGCTGGATCCCCCAGGTTCTCCCATATTAGTCTATATTATCTAATCTTGGGAATTTTTAATAAATCGTGCCCATTGTGTTCATAATGAAAAGCTTGGAGTTTTGGAACAAAACAATAGTAAGCAATCCAAAAACCCCCTTTTTATCTTAGGCTTTCTAAACAGTGTCCTGGAGTACAGAGGTACGTTTTAACCCACTTCTTCAGATTTTCTTCAAAATAAATTCCTTGTTTAAGCTTTAAAAAAAGTTCATTTTCCCTATATCAGTCTCATAATTTGTAATCCCTACAAAATGTGCAAAAAGGACCCAACCTCCTTCCCACATCTCCAACAAATATTATCAGTTGTTGGATAAATGGCCTTCAAGGGTTCAGTTTTAAAATACCAATGCATCATCACTTTAGAGATGCTTTTACTATACAGGGTACACCAAGAACCCTTGGGGCAATATCCCATATTATGTGCCAAATTTCTTGAGGTGTCGAACTACCCAATACCTCTTCCCATTTCCGCCTATAAGGATGGGTAGCCTCAATCCCTTCACCTATACCCGCTAAGATCCTGTAAATATCAGAAATTAAGTCTACCTGGCCACTTGCACAGGGTCCCTCAAATGGGGTGAGAGCCTTAAAGCCCATCCCTCTCATGAAAGATTGGGCATAATGATGTATTTGTATATAGCTAAAGTGTGATGTGGCTGGGAGTTTCAATGTTTCCTGTTATTCCATAAAGGGTAATTCTTTACGAGTTACGGTGAATAATTTGTCTAAAATGAAATACTCTTTAATTATGCCAAGGTGCTGTCACCTATAGTCATAAACTATCTGGCAGATGTGGCGTATACAGGAAAAAAGTCAGTGGGGATCAGTCTGTAGTGAGACTGAACTTAAATTTACATTACCCCAAATTTGCTTTGTAAATTGGGTAGGGTTGCAAGTAAGGCCCTGTCCGGGAGTGATACTTTGGAGCTCTATAGTAGAGAATTAGAACGAAGTTGCGTTTCTCCCATCTTAACTTAGTCCACCTATTAGATGGGGTCAGGGTGGTCCAAGATGCCATTTGCCTAAGATGGGCAGCGTAGTAGTATTTAAGAAAATTAGGCACACCTAACCCCCCCCCCCCCCTTGGTCTTTTTTTTTTTTTTTTTTATACTACCCTGCATCCTCAGGTCCCATCAGACAACCGAAAACCTTTTTTGTGTGGGTATAGTCACTCTAATTTCTCCAACATAGAAATGAAAGGCTTTATTTCTTCTTGTTCTGACATTTTAAAAGTCAGATCTATGGATATGTCAAGTGTTCCATTTGCAGATCAAAAAGTGTCACACCAGTCATCATTGGCTTACTTCCTATAGTCTATGTACAGCTAACTAGGCCATGGATTTCAGGACAAGTGCTATATTTTTCAGCCAGGCAAGATCTGAATCATGATGTATACACACTGGGATGTGTCATGTAGCTATAACCTTTTGTGCTGCTTGCAGTTTACACATTGTTAAGCAAAACGTACCACACATCCTCTGCTTATACTGAGGACACAGGTCCCTCAGTATACTGAGGGTGCAGGTCACGTTCATTTACATTCTCCTCTATTTAATGCATTTGAACACATTCACTATTAGTGTTTTTTTTGGCTTTGAAGCCAATCTGTCCAGATTCATGTATTTTATCTCACTTCTTGTCCCACTGATGTCTATACAAGAAATGGAGTGTATGTGGTGGCTTTATTATTTTCTTTGTTTTTGCCTGTCAATTATACTAGTATTGCACCAGGACAGTGTTGATCTGCCTTTTTAACACAAGAGAACTCTTGAAAAAAGTTTCAGGTTTTCAGGGAATCCCTGCTATAATTACTATATACACAGCTCTCGGTACATTAGTGTGGTGATCAGTGGGAAGAATCTCACTCTTACAGATTTTTAGCGATTATCATTTTAGGTGTCTCATGAAGCCTGATTTTGATTTGTATAAAGGTTAGTTTGGCTTAACCAAAATAAATACAAATATTGTGCAGTTAACTCTGGTTAATTTACAGTATTGTTTAAATTTGTAATACTAATGGTGTACAATACCAAAAACATGTCTTTTAAAGTCCCCCAAAATCTGCTTTACTTTCATCCTTTTCTCAGATTACAATGTTCTCCCCTTATCCATGTGTTCTGTGTTGCCACATTTTGTATCTGCTGAACCTTGAAAGAGGTTATATATATTCTTATTATTAATAATAGGATTTATATAGCGCCAATATATTACACAGCGCTGTACATTAAATAAGAGTTGCAAAAATGACAGACCGATACAGTGACACAGGAGGAGAGGACCCTGCCCCAAAGAGCTTACAATCTAGAAGAAGACTTAATACAGTCATGTAGTATCGGTCTCGTGGCATGTAATTTGAAAGTATGCATACCTGGCATCCCTTTTAGACATGCATGCTTTTTTTCCCTGTCTCTTCAAATAATAATTAGAAGATTGCACAGATAAGTGGGGTATTATTTCCTGCCGACCGCTTAGTGTTGTGAATATTAGCTGTGTATGCTTCTTGTCAGTTTGATTACACAAAAAGCATTCACATCTAAAAGGGTGCAGAGGATGTATTCAAAATGATTTATGCAATTCGGAGATATAGTATGTGATGTCTGTGACCTTTTTTATCCAGGTCATTGTATATCCAGCAGTAGTCAGTAACATTGAAGTGGACTTTGTAACGTTGCAGATGTTTCACTGCTCTCTGAGCTGTTTTACCTCGGAAACCAATGGCCATGGAATGTGGCACAGCAGATCTTGATTATCCAAAACCAGTAGGTGTTCAATTTGTTGAAACCCCCCTCATTCTATTAACATAATCCCATTCTTGCTGTCAGGAAGTCTGTATAGGTGTTAAAGATTTGAAATGGGTAGCACGGTGGCTCTGTGGTTAGCACTCTGGCCTTTACAGTGCTGGGTACCAGGTTCACATCTTGGCTGGCTAAGCCACTGCAATGTTTTTCCTGTGTTAGCATGGGTTTCCTCCGGGTACTCCAGTTACCTCCCACATTCCAAATACATGCATTTAGGTCAATTTTGGTCGGAGGGAAGCCAAATAACCTTAGACTGTAATAAAGACCTATGACTATGGTAGGGACATTCGACTGTAAGTCCTTTTGAGGGACATCTAGTGATATGACTATGGACTAAAATGCATAAAATGTCAGTACTTTATAAATACTGCGTAATAATAATAAATTGCATTGCTGAAGGTGTGAACTGTTGTCAAAATGCCAGAGGGGAGATGGTAAAAAGGCAATAGAGGTGGAAGATTCAGAGATGGTTGTTCTAATTTGACCTAGAAGGCCTCATGCCTCTTGTAAACCAGGATACTTCTCTGTCCAAAACATGAAGCTCATTGTCTTGGAAGGAATGTCATTTGTGATTCTGGATCGCATGAGTACGGGGGGATAACTACCTCACCTTTTAGTTTCAGAAGGATGGCACATAGGAACCTCAGGGTTTGTTTAAATAGCATTTAATGCTGACTGTTTTTTCCTAAATTATACTGGGTGACGTTATCTAAACAAGCATATTCTCATTCTTTGCATTTTCATTTAATGGGATCTATTTAATCATATACATTGTTTTTACATCTAAATCTTTATACGGACAGCATATTTGAAAAGGGAGTACCAATATATTGCTTGTGGAAATATTATGTAATTGCCATTTTTTTTGAGATTCTGAAACTCTTGCTCAGATTGTTGGTGTTTTGACTCTCTACCTTCTTTATTCTTTCTGATTCACTGACTGAGAATAAGTGTGCGACTTTGATATTCAGCTAACTGGGGGAGTGCTTGTATCAGTTATTTGCATGCTTGCTTCAGGTGTATGGACATTTTTATAAATTTGGTCCTTTGTGGTCTAGCTTCAGCCTTGTAAGGCATTAGGTTGGCAATAGTTATTATAGTGTTATGGATTGAATTCAAACATCAAAAACGGTATCCACAGATTATCATCTGCTTGTGTCCTGTTACAAATTATTACATGACTATGGTCATATATGAGCTTTTAAGACAATACATGGATGAATGGGATAGATCTTTTGGATGAATGTTTCTCTAAGTGGTATCCAGAATGCCTAACAGAAGGACATGTTTAAATTATTCTAAAAATGTATAGCTTGGTGGTTTGATTTGCAGTCATTATGTCTGTGGCCAATTTAACCTTGTAAAAAGACATGGCATGTTTTATACATCACTTGCTATATTACTATGTTCCCTGCATAAATATATAATGAGGCAGATGTCTAGCTGATGTTAACGGTTACATGTTAAACAATTAAACCTTCAGATTCATTTAAAATGTATGCCTGTGTTTGCTTATACATTAAGATCCATTCTTCATCTCTTTGATAGCAATGTTTAAACGTGGGCTGTGGACATATATTCCACCTTTGCAGAAATGAATGCACCTAATTACATTGATACAAGTTTACTTATCCATTCTATAATGCAGTAATGCAGTAGTCTGTACCACTTCCCTGGCCAGCTTCTTTAGCCTTCCTGTTCGTCATGCAAAGTGAAACGTTTGGGTTGTATTGCTGTAATCAATAATACCAAATTGGTTAAATTACTGGCTTTTCCTGGTAAAACTGCTACCACAATGAAAACGGAAAGAGAAGTATTAGCCATATGTTGCTAAAATACTACTGAAAGCTCCTTTCATTAATGGTTATGTGACCAAATTCTAAACATTTCATTACCCATCTCTACTGAAGATCAATCTAAATTGTGGTTCCCTCTTACATTAGTGTTCAGTGGAACAATTATCACCTTTATATTATTGCTCAGATAAAAAAATAACATTGGTGTCATGCCACAGGCTCTGCTAAGTGATGATGGATCTAAACTTTGGAGGCAGTATCGGATCAGAGGGAATTCAGCTAAAGCTCAAGGAAAAAACTTCATCAAATGGGACTGCTACCCAAAAGCAGAACACCCAAGAAGGTTTTGCATTTTTAATGACACAAGTAACAACGTTCATTGACTCAATTGCTTTTTGCATAAAACAGCTAGAAATGGGTAGAGTGCTGAACTAGACATAACTCTAGGTAGTCAACATGCCATACCTTCAGCTTCAAACCAAACAACCATACTGATAAAACTGATTACTCCTTACTATACATTGTCCACAGACCCATTCATTCCAAGTGGGGAAACTTGTATGCATTGTAGACTCCAGCAGTTGCTCAGAGTGTCTCTTTCCCATAAAATTTGGTTAGCCATTTACGTATGCCTCGTTGTTTAGGCTCAGCAGGTTTAAACTAATTTTTTTCTTTAACTCTAAAATATTTTATTTTTCAAAATAGGCATTGAATGGCTTTCAGTGCAGCTTTTTTTCCTCTGTAAAGAATGCAGCCAAGCTGAATATTTAGTGTGGGTGTTGGATATATTGGTGGTAAGGTTAGGGACACTTTTACATTGATCGTATGGATAATAAAAGAATAAAGACCAAACCTAATCATCAGTTAAACCTATTTATGCTTTTTAGTACTGCTTTTCTTTTATACTAGTGATTATTAATAAGTCCACTATTCTGGATTAGTAACAATATATTGAAATTGTGATTATAGCAAACATTGGGACTTCTAGAGCAGTGGTCGCCAACCTTTTTGAACCACACGGTCCACTAAATTATGGTCTCAGCACTGCGCATGCACGGGGAGCCGCGTGTCACTTGAAGTGGAAGAAACTTCCCCAAGAGTGATGTCACGATGCCAGAACCCACCCACTCTCCTATTGCAGGTCTTAGCCTGTGATGGGAGAGTGAGCGGGTTGTGCCCAGTGACACAACCCGCCCTAAGCCTGTGATCCATACAGGGGACATGGTCCGTGACTCTGGCCGGTGCGCCCTCCAAGTGGGGACCAAGAGAGCATTATACACACCTTGATGATTGTATGTACCAAATGTTTTTGTTTCTCTGTATCAGACCACAAAAATATAGGGGCAAAGAGGGATAGTGGTATTTGGTTGCCAGATTGAAGATTTATTTGTTGGTTTCTATGGAGTTAGATATGTTAAACTCTTGAAAATCTTGTGAGTTTAGTTATTACTGCACCTGCACTTATTTTTTTTTTTTTAAGAAGATAAAGTTAATCAAATTTCACTTTATAACCTTTTGGCTGGTTGAAATATCACCCTGTGACAGATGCATCAAAAAAACACAAGAGTTTCTAAACCTAAAAGTCATTGTAGTGGTATGATGTATATAGATAATGGGGAATAGTGTTGCTGATTCACTAGAAGTCTGATGCTCTTGGCAGGATTCGGCCGTACACATCAGGGAATTGCTTTTACTGTGTAAATGGATTCTGTATTATGTAGTAATTGAAGGCTGAGTAATGGATTCCCAGTCCATGCTAAGAGACGCTGCTTGAGCTTTTAGCAATACTCTTGAAAGGAGGTATTGAGAGATAAAAGAAAGATTTAACCAATGTTAACCTTGACAAAACCCCTTCAGGTTTTATTATTCATGCAAGTTTTGCCCTGTATGTGGCTCTTCGCCTTATTTGCTTCAGGCCTGCTTTCATTTAGACATCTTGAATTCTTGAAAATTGCTTTAGCTTTTATTTTTACAATATGATCTGCTAGCTAAAGGTAATAAATGATGCTTCTAATTGGGATCAGGGGTGCATCTAGTTTTGGATGACCTGCTTTCAGTGCCAAAGAACAGCCATCCATGAATGTGTCGGTTTTTAATTTTCTTGCATCTTAAGAACAGTTAGTCGTTGGACTCCTGAAACAGTAAGCAAAACTGTAATGACCTTGGTAAATGGGGAAGTACCTAGTCTACAGGGGAGGGAGAAGTCTCTTTGTCTTTCATTGTATTATTTCCTTTTCTCTTTTTGTGTTCGTAGCACTTGATAGCGGTGTTTCCCTTTTTATGTAATGTACTTCAATATTTTCTTTATTATGTCCCCCCGCCCCCCTTTTTTTTTCTATGTGTGAAAAACCCTTTTGATTTTTCCTAAAAAAAAATAGAAAAGGAAAATCGTACAATGAAACGTAAAACTGAATTGAGAGTTTGCTGTGGGCCTGTTATAAACACTGCTTCCAGGAGTTGTTTCATGTCTTTTTTTTATGCATACTTCTCAGGACCGTTTTCCTGGAACTATATTAGGCTCATAAATCTATATCATAAATCAATTCAAACATTTTAACTAAACATTTACATTAAAACATGCACATATTAGGATAATTATATGCAATTTAGGCCTCAGTGTCCCTCTAAATGAATTAGTATTGAAGTCAATCCTAAACTGTATCTAAATATGGGCAGCAATCAAAGAGCTCTAGCTTTGTAAGTGGATAATCTTAAATTACTTTATAGAAAATAAGAATTTCTTTGCTATTTCATTTTATGTTTTATTTTCTTTCAGAGCCGAGGGGGTGATGAGGACCATGGTGCCAGAAAAGTTACTAAAAGGCATGCCTATACTTCAAGGACAGATTGATGCTTTGCTGGAATTTGATGTAAGTCGGATACATCTATGTAATAAATCTCAACAGGTAGATTTCTAAAAGATCTCCTTCTGGTGATTTTTGATTACATTTCTAGTGACAGGCTTAACCCATGCTTTTCTTTCCAGTTACCAAAGTACACAAAAAGCACCCTGTGGATACTTGTATTTACTAAAGTATATGTGCCACAAGAAAAATTTAATATAAATTAATTCCATCCAAGTGCTTTTAGTTCTGCATTTCCTAGAAAACATTCATACTGTGAGGTAGGGTGATGATAAAAAATGATTTACTTATTGTAAAAGCTATATACCAGGAATCAAACAAGTTGCAGAACAACTTATGGTCTGTGTAACCAGCACAGTGTTCCAATCTACATGTTATACATTTTTTTTGTTATACTGCAGAAAGCAGATTTGTGTGTTAAGCATTACAAGTCTGGGTTGCTTTTTAAGGATTGATATCCATCCATTTTTATTTTGTACAGTCAGTAATCAAGAGAAATCTGCTGATCAGCCTCTGTCTAAAGACTTTCTTTTTTAGCTGGAGAACAAAAATCTAGAAATAACTGCAGAAACTGCAAGAAATTGCAGCGTCGTGCAAAAGAAGAAAATAGCTTAACTATTTCTGACTTGCTTTTAATTCAGCCTGTTAGTTTGTGTTTTTTTAATGCCAATTAAAATGGTTTTAATGCAGATTATGGGTAATCCCATGATTATGAAAGATGTCAGCCAAATCAAGACGGGTTTAAAGCTTTGACCTCTTGCTGTTCTGCATTGCTACTTTTTTACTTTTTTTAAGTTAAGAACTACTTATAGAATATTGCAGACAGAAGACTATGTGAGAAAGTAGTGTTTCCAAAACTTTGATCACACAGCATAGGTTGAAGACTACATGTGAAATTGTTACTATGTGTACAACCCACAGCTACATTGCTGCAGCATTTAAACTGTACTATACGCAAGTGAAGTGTTCATGGCTGGGGATCTTCTTTACAAAATGTGCTCCCTTTATGTCCTTAACATTTCTTATCTTTAACTTTTTTTAGTAATGCTTGCTTCTTGACAATGTTGGCATCCAGTTCTCTTTAAAATAAATGACTGTGGATCTATAAATGCAAACATATCTGATGAAGAGATTTAAAGCAGCCGTGTAGGCAAATCCCAGCTTGTGTCTTATTTGCCAAAAACATGTAATTCTGCTCAGTCAAGTTTCTAACTGAGCCATCCTGGACACCATAGTCAGGTCCTTGATGTTATTCTCCTCTACTTTATTTAAAGCAATACAGTATGGTCAAGGACTTGACTGTAGCCTGTGACTGAATATTGAACGGGAAGCAACACACTAATGAACTCAGCCCAACATTCCTTCCTTTATCAGCCAAATCCCTGTACAATGCTCTGACAAATTGGCATAAAGTTCTGTTTCACACATTAGTGTGTGTGTGAGTAATAAATATCCCTAGCAAAAGTTACACATGCAATTGTATATACTATCAATCAACCACACACATTTGGAAAATTGAGCTGTAAGTTGCAATTGCTCCAAAATAAAAAAAAAATGTGCCAAAAACTGTTCTGTTCATTGTTACCATGACTAAAACAAAATATATAAGGGTTAGTAAAAACCTAGAACCAAAAAGTCTGTTTTAAGTAGGTGATTAACATGTGTAGCATAGTTCTTTGTTGCCTATATGATAAGTTACCATA
>NC_092861.1:71354898-71419311 GCF_032062135.1 Pyxicephalus adspersus | reverse complement strand
TGGCACCCCACTACGCTTTCTCCCTTTCACTTCCATTACGATTGTTTCTCATCCGTCATCCGTGGATCCGCTAGGACCGTCGTTCAGACGATGAAAGCTGTACACACCAGATTCTTGTCTGATATCAGCTCTAAATCAATTATCAGAAGAGTATCATCTGACGTGTGTTTGTAGTCTAAGACTGCAAATGCTTCTTACTACACAGAGGGGAATCTGTGATTTGCAACAAACCAGATTTCAGTCTCCTCGCCCTGTAAGCTTTACAGATTGAATTTCCTTGTAGCCTCAGTAAAGGGCCACTCTCCTTCCCCAGGCCCCATAGCAGCTGCATGGGCTTCCACAGACTTTTCTACAGCACAAAATAAAATAAAAAGCCACATAAAAGGACTAACATCCTACAACACTTATAAATAAAATATGCTTGAAAATGTCCTTTGTTAAAATACAGCACAGTTTATAATGGTAGTATTATGCTGTTCTGCAATCATAAATGTGTTATATTTATTTTATTATAGCAAGTCGGCATTGACAAAGGAGACATTCCTGACCTTACGCAGGTGAGTGCTATTCAAAATTCTTTCATTTATTAATGAACAACCTCATTAAATGTCTTCTAAAAAAGAAACATATTTAATATAATTTTATAAGAATTGTCATATCTCAGTTCTGCTCTCTGGGAAGAAATTATACTATCAGTAGTAGTAATAGATATGTTATACCCGATACTGCTAGCTGTGAACACCCCCTATTTTACTGATGTGCAGATGTCAAAAGTTAGTAGCAACACTGGAGGGCTTATTCACACCTATGTGATTTTGCTCCAGGTGGTTTGGCAATTATAATAATGGTAAAAGTTCAAAGACCTGTCAACACACATTGTGCACTAATATGCATTGATGGGTATTTCTAACACAATGCTATGGTCTTCCTATTGAATATCAACACGTGTCCCCTACTACCAGGATAGTCTGCTAGTGCATAGTGGTATTTTTTACAATATCCCTTAACTTGCACTTTGGAATGTTTGGCTGAGGGTCCATTTTTAATGCACAAGTCTGAATAGTATGGATATTGTTGCAATTTTTTACACACCTAGGCAGACCAATAATGTAGAAGTGTGCTTGCATATGCAGCTGTCAGAAAAAATGGATAAACACAAAGCAAATGGTCAAAATAAACTTCAATTAATTGTCTCTTCTCTTTAAGGATGGTACCATCGATGAACCGGTAATTTATTTACTTGTGTAATACTTTGCTCCAAAATCTCTGTTTCCTATTGAGATCATGACCTATTTTTTAGTTTGGGAATATTTTCAAGCTATCTGCAAGATGCACATTTACTCCGCTTCTAGCTACTGTCTCTGCCTTTTTTTAAAAAATTAATTTACCTTAAAACTAAATGCCTAAACATTTGCTGTTAAAACCTAAAATACTAAAATTAAAAGGTGAAATCTGGTTAAAAAATATTTATAGTTTTCCTAAAGTCATTACACTTTGCCATGTTATTTAGTATTTCCAGAATAATCTTAATTTAAAGGAGAACTCCATGCATTCGTTTGGCTGTTTGAGCTAAATTTTTTGTTCCTCATCAAATTCTGCTATTTGCTGGGCTTGTTTTTTTGTTACTAGCTCCTTCTGCCTGTACAGAGTTTACAGCAAAATCTGTACCAGGTAATAATATAAAGAGTTCTTGTGATAAAAAGGGTTCAGAGGAATAACTGAAAACAGAACAGACTCATCGAAAATTGATAAGGAACCGCAACTAGGGTATGTGATATAATAAAAAAAGATGTGATCATAATTATTTTACTTGAAAGATGAAAATGGAGTTCTCCTTTAAGAATTGGCTTGTCCTCTCTTTCCCTGGGAGACTTGGATCTTTGTCCAAAGCACTTGTTCTATCTGATGGTTTTCTGTGTGGCTTTTTAAGCAATGGGAACCAAATCCTTTGTTTTGGTAAATTTTAAGTAGCATTATTCGGCTAGAATAATGTATTTCCATTGTACTTTGTTCTCATTATTTGTTAATGATTTTTAGGCACCAAGCAGCCTCATGGAAACCCTGGAGCAACATTTAAATACACTGGAAGGAAAGAAAGGCAGCAGGTCAGTATCAATAATGGGATTTTAAAATAAGCAGTTTGCTAATTTTGGGTTGGTGTTTCAGTTTAATAATTTTGATTTCATTATACTAGTTTCTCTGCACATGTCTTCATCTATTTGCTTTAAAGATGTTATAATATCACATTTGGGCATAATCTATGCCTTGTGTTGTGCAAAATGCTCATATGTTTTTTTCAGATTCTATGGCAATTTGGGTAGTGTGTGAAAAACATGAGAACTTGTGTACCTGGGATTTTTTTGCATTGGAAGATGTTTCTCTAAAACCTTTATCAAATAAAAGGCACATCAAAGGGATTCAGAAGGTGTTCATAGACATTCTATGACAATGGATCAAAGGACCAAGTCCATAGGGCAACAATAGATGAGACCAGTAACTTTTCAGAAAGAAGTGTGATCGAAGAGAGTGAAAAAAATGTGTTACATCTATTGTTTTCCACCAAATAGGCTAGCTCTAAAGGTGTCAACAGCATGACTGTTGTCTTGACCTTGTCTTTCTCCACACTGAGTCTTGATAGGTTATAGAGGCCCACCTAAAGGTTCCCAAATGTTAGTTCCTGGTTATCTATAATTATCAGATTTGATGACACACAATACATAGGCTGTTAATATAGCAAAGTGAATTATCACTATATAGGGGAATGAGGTGAAGCTTTGCTGATTTCAACCAACTATGTGCAAGTGTCAAACTAATTTTGCATTTCCATGCACATAATTGTGTATTCTTTACAAAGTGAGTTTTCAACACATTGCTGTAGTGAAGATCTCCTTTCAAGGTGATCAGCTTAAACACCAATTTAATAAATGAACCCAAATGTCTAGGTCATGTAATATGAAAGCAACATACAACCATTTTGTGTGGTCACATTTTTACTTGCCTCATCAGTAAAAAGCTGCCATTGTCAACGTTGCCTCATGTGAATCAAATAAAAAATATAAAGAGTGATTCATGGTATTTTTTTTGTAAGCTTTACATTACATAAACTTTATTATTTGGCCTGTTTTTGTAAAATGTGCTGTATTGTTTATAGAGCAGCAATAAACTGTACTAATGACTTTCCTTTAATTCCTGTCATTCTGGGTCATCAGTGAAGGGTAGGTGTACAAATCTGTATGTATGCTTGCTTTTCTGTAATGTTATTATTTTTTATTAAAAAAATGGTTGGCGCATTTCGATGTTAATTGCGGATATTTTATATATTTTGTTCAGTTGTCTGCAAAATGCATGTCCAGTATACTGTAAGACTTGCTTATATCCTCAGAATTGGCTGAATACGTCATGACATGCATTTGTCAAGTTTCTGTTTCAGTCAATGACCATACGCTATTTTGCACATTTTTCATCCACTTTTAAGCTGCAAAACTCCTTCTAATGTTCATTTTACCACTTTTAAGGATCCTGTGCCCATTGTAATTCATTTTTTTTCTATTTAATTGATCGAACTGGGAATGATCTTCATGGTCAAACATAAACCTTCTGTATGCTGTACCAACCAATTTTTCTTTTGTGGAGTGTTTGACTACTTTATTTTGTTGTGATGCATGTGTATAGTGTGTGGTCCTATTATTTTGCATTTGCATTTGCATGTTATGGCCCTATTGTACCCTTGTAACCCTGTTTACCTATATTTGGGCACATTGTAATTCGGGACTCTGTTAGAAAACTTTGTTTGACTTTCCAAATCTTAGAGCAGTTCAGGTGAATCCTAAAAGTTCAGAAATCAGTGCTGGAACCAAATCGTGTTGGCGTAGTATCATGGTCTAGTGCTTAACATAACTCGGACCAGAATGTTTCTTCCTCAGGACAGACTTTTAAAACCTTTGATCTCAGATTCAAGCTCTGGGAGTTCTTTAATTGTCTTGAGGCAGATGGTAGTGATCACACACAACTGGGAAAAAAATCTTTTATCCAGTGCATATGCCGATCACGGATTTCAGAATTTGATTTGCTGAATAAGTGATGTCTTTGCACTGGAGATTAACATGGGAAATAAAGTTTATTGGCCAAACAATCCCACAACATTGAATCTGCTTTGGTTATTTCTATACATAATTCATAATGTTTCATACATAATGTATTTGTTGCATGATAGTGTGAACCATCTTTAGTAATATCTCATGTGATATTTACACTATTAATAAACCTTGTAGAATTACCTAATTGTTTCTTCCAATTTGTCCTCCCAGAACTGTGATAGTTATTAAAATAGAAAGAGTATAGCTTCTCATGTTGTGAATATTTTATTATAACCTAATTGTATTTTTTATTTCAGCTCTGGATCACCATTGGGCAAGGTAATTAATAATATATAGAGACATATGCAGCATGATATGTGATCAATGTGTTTTACATATTGATTAGGGCTCCTGCTGGTGGCCAATATTTTCCTGAATTGTGACGTGTATTCCAAGTGCAGGTTTGAAAAATCCTGTTGACTTTGAGTTGAGTACAAATGCCAGTTCAGAGAAACCAGTTTCTGTTTCTGAACGAGGCTTTCATGGAACTCTACAGAGGTTGCTAGGGGTCCTTTGATCAATGAGCAGTTTGACGGTCAGGTCTAACTGGAACCAATGATTATTTTGGTTATCTGTAAGAGGACATTCTTCCCACTCGCCATCTAATGTACTATGAACTATGGATATAGTAATTAAAGAAGGGGTTAAAGACTTGAAAGTTATTTCAAGGGATCTCCAAAATAATCCGTTGACTTTGGTCTCAACTCACTGTATAGGCTGAGATTGTTATAGAGTAAACCACACAGTTGTTTTGCATTATTTAATATTTATTACCATCTGGAATACTGTCTATGTAGTCTATAATAAGAGAAATCCAGGCTACGACCTTTCAGGAAGATACAATAAATATATATTACATTTCTGTGGAATGTGTAACGTTTTACACAAAGTCGAATCCCAAATTTTATTAGTAGCTTGCTTGCATGGTTTAAAAAGTGGTGTAAAGGGAAAATTGGCTTATGCCCAAATTGGCGTAAAAGCTTTTAAATTTTTTTTATTTTATGAACATGATAAATAGGAAACTGAAAGTTGTGATTATGAAGATTGTGTTGTGGGTTTTGTATGTCCATTCTTAGAAAAAAAAACATATGTAACTCCAAACAACAATATTTTATTTATTTTTGGCTCAGGTGTGTTTGTTTTCATAGTTTGATTTCTACTATAATGTCCAAAATGGCCTACTTATGCTATTATCCGATAAATGCCAACAATAAACTGGAATTCTCTTGACTGTATTCTATGACTATTTGAAATGTATACACCTACATTAAAGACTTTAATTTACGTACTGGTAATCTAGAGCATGTATCAGGCATGGATGGATTTGTTAGCATTTATTTTATTGTTGCAGTCTTAAAGAATTTCAAAAATTGTGTTTTGCCATTATTTTTAGTCTTCACCTGCTACTACTGTCACATCACCAAACACTACACCATCAAAAACTGTAGACACATCCCCACCTGTTGACCTTTTTGCAACTCCAAGTACAGCATCTCCTATATGGTAAGTATTTTCAAATCCATCTTGTTGTTTTTTGGTATTGTTTTTCTAGCAAATATTAAACCGGTTATATTAGCTGGTTTTGTCCTCCTTGTCTTGACAATCTGTGAAATATGATGTAAGCCGAATCACTCAGATTTTATTATGTTATTGAATATTACTTTCTTAAATTGTATCATTTTTAAATCTGCATGATTAAAACAAGACTTGTTGATCCAGATTTAGGCTCCCTCATTGCACCATGTCACTTTTGATTGGAATAAATTCCTGTTTCAGCACACACTGTGTGTCATCTTCCTAGGGTTTTACATATCTTCTATCTATATAAATAAAATTGGATGTATGTATGTATGTTCCACCATCACTTGAAAACGCATGGAGACATTTCAACCAAACTTGCTATACATATGACTGAGACCCATGTGAGTGCAGCTCTGTGCTATATGTCAGAGGTATATTTAGCATATACATGGGAGCTTATCACCCCCATGTAGTTTTTAATATGGCATCTTTGTTATTCCTATATGCTATGGCTATGGCTATGCGGAGGAAAGGTGGTTTGTAAGTTGCTTGGAGTTGTCATACGCATCCTGATATTTTCAAAATTAAAAAAAAATTGCAGAAAAAGGGTAACTTGTGAATTATAGCATAAAATATTTTTCATACTGGAATGCAGTCTGTCGATTGTAGGAGTTTAATAAATTGGTTGTTTTATTTTCAAATATCTGAATCTGTCATATTAGTAACAGTGACAGCAATGCTGAAGTGCTTCTGATTGGACATAGGTTGTTTTGGAGAAAAAATGCAGCTGAACTTGATGTTTTTTCTATGGAAACTGTCACTATTCTTTTTTGTTTAATAACGTTTTTTTAATAACATTTTCGGAAATGGTAAGGGGAAGGAAATCATCAAATCAAATGGTATTGTGATACAAAAAAAATCACAACAGCTTTTATAAAGTTAAATACAGTGCAAGCCAGTGCAGACAGTCAGCATTCTGTGGCACCCAGTTCTAGTAGCCACTTTATAAATATGCCAGCACAAGTTAATTTTCCACTTAATAGTATAATCACCCAGTTATTCATAAATTGTTAATCATTCATAAAAGTGGCAATGAATAGGATGATCACAATATTGTACATTGCTATACCTTTCCTAAATCCAACCATTTTAGGCTGATGAAGGCTGAGCCTCTTCATATTTTACTCTAAAACAAATTTAATAAATCTCATCCTCAGCTCTATTAGCGTGGTGCTTTTTATTACATTTTCTTCAAATTTTGGATGTTACTTGGAGCTCCTGTTCTTAAGTTACCTGAGGGCTGGGAGGAATTTAAACAAAGGTTCTATAAATTGGACTTGATTATATAGACGTGTTATGAGAATTTGTATAACGCTGCCCCAGCTCCTAAAATATGGTATATCCTTGCAAAGAATTAGGGTTCATGGGACCATTTTTGAAATGGAAATTTGAATTCGGGAACCTAAAATCTAATCTGACTTTAGGTCTGTCAGATTCAAGAATAAAAATAAAATATGCAGCATAGGACATATTCACATTTTAGGTTAGGATAAATGCACCTTTTACTGCAGAGTGTCATTTATATAAATATTTAATGGTACAATTATACAATATATGTTGCTTGGTGTAATTTAAATTTGGTTATCTGCAAAACTATAAAATAACTATAAAATATTCATACAGTCCCTTTTGCTTGGGGGGAAAAAACTTCTAAAAAATGCAAAATCACACCGCATTGCAATACATAAACTGTGAATGTATATTACATTGCCTGCTTTTTAAAAAATGAATGTGTAAACAGATCCCAATTTGTTGCACTAATTTCAGATCCTGAGATACAACCCAAAGGCTGTAATGACATTACCATTTTAATAATATTTAATATTTGATTAGATCATTTAAAAAGCATGTTTAGACATCCCTGAACACAAAATAAATGAAACAAATGTTTAGTGTGTGGGATAGCTCCACTGACTTAATAAAAATGTTTCCTGGTAATATAAACCAGCAAGTGCTTGCATTTGTGATACCCTAGGTTTTTTTATAATTGTCCATTTTGGTCCTGCAAACCATCCCTAGAACTTTTTATTAATGGTATTGGTAGAAACTTGACATAGATGTTACCTGTGCTGTGTTACTAAAGACGTTTCTTCATTCAGTTTAAGTCCTAAAATATTATATGGCTTGAATTACTGATTGAGGACTTTTCTATAGTATTTGTTTTGTTGCCAGACAAGCTGGCAATTCTTCTGTTAACCTAAATTGAAGTTCACAAAACACAGTGGTTAATATGACCTCTTGGTCTTGGTATCTTATTGATGTTTCTGTGTGCATTTAGCATTTACATGTGAAAAAATGGCATTAGATTTGCAATATTGAATTTTTATACCACATTAAAATAAATTCAACCCTATAGCATGATGGTAATATCTTCTATGCACCACCTGTGTGACTTTTTTTAATATATTCCTAAGAAAAGCTTGTGTCTGTTGTCCCAGGACATGATTTCTCTGTTGTAGCTTAAATTGAGAAATCTGTAGCCAAAAACAGGGGGGGGGCACTGAAAATGAAACTGTTACTCAATGCAAATCCAAGGAGCTAAAAAAAAATCCTTGAGCAAGTACAAATCTAACTAGCAACTAGAGCTGGATTTATACTCTTGCTCCCTAAGCCAGCTCTATTGTGCAACCTTCTACCCTTGTTAGTTGGCAAGCTTTACTATCACTATAAGTGGAACAGATTGAAAATAACGAAACATTAAAGAAAGAAAAAGACAGTTTGCACACTTTCCGTTATTACATTTCGAACCAACGAGTAGAAGACTTTTCACCCACTTTAGGACCATACCATTGGACCTGAAGTACCTCAATAAAAATGCAGAAATTGGTCAGATATCAAAAAGGGGGACCTGGCCTAATTTTAGTGGCCGGCAGAACAGCAGGCTGGAAGTTATTATCTAGAGGACTGTGTTGCCTGCAATCTATAACGTGTGGGAAACTCGGTACTGTCCCTGGAAGTCATACTGTTCTCATCCACGGTCCATGGTGGCTATGCAAACATTTAGGCCCCAAAAACAGCTCATACATCATATGATTATTTTGAAAAAGCTCCTATCTTTGTTCAATTAAAAACTAAAAGCATAATAAAAAAATACTGGGTATAACATGGCCTCCTCTATCTACCAAGCATGCTAGCATGATGGTAAGAAAATAATTGTAATTGCAGAGGTGCAGCGGCATGTCACCAAAAAAAAGTGCATATAACCTGTAATATAATATGTAGTATTAAACTAATATGTAGTATTTTTCCAGCTTCACCAAGTCTTCTTTATCAGGGTCAGTCGGGAACACATGCATTCAGGCAGGTACAGAACTGTCAGATGAAATACCAGTCTGATTAGCACCAGAGGGGTAAAAAAGCAGTTGGAACATATTGCTTGTTATGATTCCGCTTTTTATAGAATGTGGTTGTATCAAATGCCATGTATCAAATCCTCAACCACTGCTACTCCACTATTTCTGTGCTTTCATTGGGATGTAAGTACTCATCTCCAGGCTATGTTTCTATAAATATTTGAGGAAATAAGGAAGTTGTAATAGAGTACCTTCAATGCATTTTATCAATCGGGTAGACATTTTTACATTAGGAAAATATACAATTTTGCCCTAAAATGAGGAAAATGTAAACTTCTGAACATATTGAGAAACAGTTGAGGATATGCATGTTACTGGATATATTTTAAAACCTGATACAAAACGTGTAATAATATGTTTGTATGCATCACCTTGCAGATATATGGAGCCATGGAAAATCCTGTTTTATAGGACAAGGGTTTTCTATTTATATTTTCTATTCATATAATCTGATATAGGCATTTTTTCGAATACTGAAATGGTGCCCTAAAATGAACAATAGTTTTTTTATAATCCTAAAGTCTGCATTATTGACCACTAGAGGGAGGCTTCTGTTAAGGAAATTAGCTGGCAGTATCAACTTTAAAATTCAGTTTAAAATTGCAAGCAACTATTTTTTTTTCCTGTTTAAAATTCTTTTTTCACTATTTTCAAAAAGACGATTTTTTTATAATTAAATTTTTTTGTAAAATGTATTTGTGAATGGAGACTTCAAAGTTATGTAATTGTTCATTGTTAGGAATGCAAATCGTTCATCTATTTACACAGTTTAGCCTTCCTAATTTAAAAGTGGGGGAAAGATGATGTTTTAAAACATATTTCCAGAAGGCAGGTCACTCAAATACCATATATTGATTGGTAAAATATTTTCCTATATTTGCAATTATTATTAGCTGGAGCTTCTCATTATTTGATATTTACCACCATAAAAGATATGCATTGAGTAAGGAACATATTAAATGTCTGCAGCTAATAAAGATTGCAGAAAAAAGAATGTCTACAGCTCTGTCAAATTGGACTTGATTAAAAAAAAAAAAAAAATAGAAAATTGCTTGCTAAGTCTGTATGACCTTTTTAAATCAAGAATGCCATCAGAAAATGGCAGGAGTCCATACAGAAAGTTTGTGAGAAAGAAGGTTCCTTTGATTACAGCCTTTGGCCAACATTTCTGCCAGTCTTTCACCCTAACAGACCCAGACCTCCCATCATAGGTTAGGTTTGAAATCCATAATTTTCTGTGTATTGGAGTAGCTGATTTGGTGGGTTAGAATTGTTGTCATTGTGTATTTGTTTGGGGGGGGGGGGGGGGGGTAGAAGTATCTGCCACGGGGCCCATGTTGGTGCATGACAATTATTATTAGGATTTCCAACCTCCAGGGTCAAAGTCATATAAGCTAGCCAGAGGTAGGGTTGGAGGAAGTATGGGGCAGTGAGTAGGGGACAGAGGTTGGGGGCATGGGTAGGTGCAATACCCTCCTCCAGGAGAATACATGTCATAAGTAGATATCCCTTCCATTAGAAAAGCAAATGGGAGCGCATTGCAAACAGTAACAATGCAGTGTTAACCTATGTTGGACCCCCTAGTTCAATCAGAGGGCATTATAAATGGTAAGGATGCGCAGGGTTATACAGAATGAGGTTTTCTAGTAAAAAGATGGTGCAGTTTAGGGTGCCGGCAGAATACTTAAATAGAGGTGTGCAGTTATGTAGAATGGGGCTTCCAAATATTAAGAAAGTGGAGCATAAGCTGAGGCTAGGTTGGGGTGCAGTACAGAGCATATAGCGCCAGCTAAGTACAGTACCCCATTTACCCATTTCTCTGTCTATCTATATTTCCCGGGGCCAGTTGTTGCCCACACACAGCTAATCAGTTAAGGCTTGGATTGATGCTATACAATTACAAACCCAGGTGCAAAACTTGAGAAACTCTTGTACCATCTGCCTCTTCCTTTGTGTTTTTCCAGACTCTGAAGTATAAAGCTCTGCCCCCCCTACATCACTCTTATATCACCAGCTGGCCTTGCCCTTACCTACCTTCTGTCTTCCTAACTATATTGGGGACTAGAAAAGTATGTGGAGACTAAAGATACATACACATGCTAGATTATATTGTCCTCTTTGACAAATGGTTGAGGGTCCCCAGTGTTCATCAATCCATTCTGGTGGATCAATGAACAACTGAGCAGGGATGAACAATGTACTTTTGTTTGAAACGTTTTGGCACAGCAGAGTCCCCCTAGCTCATCCTTTCCCACTGTATACAATACATGTAATGTATACAATGCTCCTTCATTCTATGGTCACTGGAAACTATCACAAAATAATGTTTAAAGCCACAGAAAGCTGAAGAGGGCAGGTAGAGAGAGCATATTTTGCATAGTTCCTCTAAGGCTTCCTAAGTAGCCTGGTAAACAGCTCTGGCTTAGGACATGGTGTGCCAATGCAATCCTATTTGGAGAGAAAGCAATAAAAAAGGAAGTACAAACTGCAATAAACTTTTTTGATAAGTTAACAATTGGATTATTGGCTAAAAAAAAGTGTTTCAAAAGGAAGGACTCTTGCTAAAATGGAATTTCCCATGGAAATAGGTTGGTATCGTCTAAAACCACTTTTTTTTTTTACAGAATTAATACTGTCAGTAATTAATTCCTAATTCCTCATAGTATTAAATTTGTTTCCCCTGAAGAAATACACAGGACATTTTCTTTGGTTAACTCCCCTTATATTCCCTTTGGATGAAGCTTTACATTTTTGTTCTAGTATTCCAAAATCTGAAATATGTTCTGAACCTCATACTTTTTGCAGTATTCATGCTGACTCTTGAGCATATCCTTGTATTATACAATAACAATAAAAAAACAGTGTAATGCATAATTATGCTTTCTTTATTCAGACAAGGATATCCCTCAATGCATACTTTTGTGGGGATGGAGAAATTAGTATGAGTCATGAATTGCTGACATACGTGCATGGAGCCCTTATACAACACAAGTTGTTATTGTACATGTATTCTTAAATGATCATTTACTGATTTATGATAACACTTGTTGTATAATGGAGTAGTACCCTCCAATGTGATTTTCTTATGATTTACTATTCCTTTTCTTCCTCTTCTTTTGCTTCACCTACATAAAAACCTCACCAAAGACGCCTTTGCTGCTTCTCCTGGGGAAGCACCTGCAACACTAGAAGGGGCTGCAGCTCCTCCCACCCCTGTCCCTGTTGCAGCGGCCCTTGATGCATGCTCTGGAAACGGTGGGTTTCATGTCTGCTAGCTGTCATCTATTAGCATGCCTTGTAATGACTTTTATTTCCTCTATCATGTATTCAGGCCATCCCTGTTCTTTTAAAGTTTCTATGTATCAATAGGACATATTTAAAAACAATGATTATTTTTTGCTGTGTACTATTCAGTTTAAAAAGGGTGCTATTCCATTTTATGACTGTGTATAAAATGTGTGTTTTTATTACGCAAAGAATGTAAATCCTAAATCTTGCATGGGGTGGTTGTTCATTGAGTGTGTGCTCTTGAGTTCCTGATCCTGTAGTTATTTAATTCTTAAATCCTTCCTAATTTATCCTTCTGTTTTCCACCTTCTTCTTTTATAAGACCCCTTTGCCCCATCTGAAGGTAGTGCAGAAGCTGCTCCTGAACTGGACCTTTTTGCTTTGAAGCCAGCTGAAAGCAGTACTCCTGTAGTTACCCCTACTACCAACGCAGCAGCCGCTGCTAGTGCTGCTCTTGCAACTACTCCTTCTCCTCCTCCTCCTACACCTGCTACGGCAGTTGCTCCTCCTACTACAACTGCTACTTCCACCGCTGCCACCGCATCTGCCAGCACTCCCACAGCAACTACTGCTGCTCCTGCTCTAGATATCTTTGGTGGTAAATGTCTTTGGGTATTTTTTGTCTAGAGGTGAATTTCTGTTCATTGTCTAATTGTTTATTTCCAGTTAGGGTTAACATTTTCTTTTATGCCATCTGTCCTCATATTTTTTCAAGATCATTATAATGAAGTGTTCAAACATAGCATGTTTTTCTTTAATTTGTTGGTGACTGTCTACTATTTTCTGTATGTCTGTATGTTTTTTTGTTTTTTTTTGCCCCCTAGCTATTTTCAGCAATTTGTAACCTGGAATTAAAACAAAATTGTAGTTCCTAGAGTTTTTATACCATATAGTAATAAAAAGTTTTTCTAAAGGTTTTAAGTACTGCAAAGCGGTTTTACATTTGAGAAGTTAACAACAAATACATTGAAATTCTCTCCACTTCAAATGCCAAAGCAGTGTCAAATAATAAAATTTTTTATTAACCTATAATAAAATTTTCAGCATGCTATAAAGTGGCTTTTCACATCTGACAGCTTGTAGCTGGAGAGCTCTTGCCTTGCTAATTTGATCAATTTCCAGCCATGTTTTTTTGCCAATAATATTCATGATCCATGCACATAGTTCTTTTAATATGCTCAGATGAGTCCGAAAATTACACTCTGTGGCTACTTTATTAGAAATGCCTATGTAGTTGATAAACAATTCCAGGTTAGTCTGTGACATTTAGACAATACTAATTACATCACCACAAAGTTTGACAAAATGTGAAGTAGAACATGATGGATGATGAATTCCTGAATTTGTGCTGTGTGGTCCAAATGTGACCTTTATTACAAGAGAAATCACAATTTATTAGACCAGACATTATCTTTCCAGTCTGTTTCTGGTTATCCCTTGTGCATAGAGTAGCATATCTCCTGCATATTCCCCTGCTTATCCTTCTGTAAATTCAAATTGTTCAGTTTATTTGTATTGAATTCCTGGCAGCTGTGTTTTTGCTATGGAACTTCCACTAAAAAGATCTTGGTGTTCAGTCTACAAACTTTAAAAACTGTAGTACGTAAAAGCAATAAGTTGTTGGAAGTGTCAAAGAAGATTTTTCCACCTGTTTTGGCATCTACATTTCTACCTGCCCATCATCCGGATTCTTCAACCAAATAAAGGGGCCACAGAGTGTTTTTTGTGATGTTTTAAACATCAGAAACCTTTTGTCTGCAAGACTTCTATAAAATAAATTTTCCTAATAATGATTTAGATTATCAATGGTACAGTTGTACCTAGCTGGTACTAATTTATGGCCAAATAACCCCTGTCTTTTTCTGGAAACATATTTGCGCCTAGCAAATGGAATGTGGAGCACTACGGGATGCAAACCTTGCCCCCAACTTATAAAAGCCACTTCAGATGGCAAAAAAAATGACTTGACATGCATTGTCTGCCTGTTTCAGAATCCATTGTTTATGAAATTGCAGTCTCAAGTTTATATATATTTTCTAAGTAATGCTATTACATTCAGCTGGAACTTGAGCTACTGTGTCTAGATTCATATGTATGTTATACTATACAAATGCAATCTGCTTTGTCCTGTTTTGTGAGTTTTTGTTGCATGCCCATTTCTTCATGAAGTTCAAAGGAGATTGATCAATGATTGGAAGCAATTCTTGGGATTGTTAATATCAATAACATTACTTGTATTTGGTCTTAGATTTGTTTGAGTCTGTTTCGGAGGTGGCTGCTGCTCCTAAACCAGATGTTACACCTAGCATAGACCTGTTTGGCACAGGTAATGCATGACATGTCTCTCACTGACATTCTAAGCTTTATTAGTTCTATTGCAGTTCTGATTTTTCTCATTGCTTAAAAACTGACTTGGCTTTTGTTTCCTCTTGCTTTGGGAAGATGCTTTCTCATCACCACCGCATGGGGCTTCTCCTGTGCCTGAGGCTTCCCTCACTGGAGAACTCTTATCTGGTGAGTGCTTTTCATATAAAGCACTTGAGTGATATGTAGGCCTTGTGAATGAGTATCAGAGTATCAGTTAACTATGCCTGAATAACCTTAAGTTCTGTTCATATATTTTATTATAAATAAACTTCAGGTGGCTAGTTAACTGTATATATTGCTATTACACAAGGTGTGTCCTGTGAAATGTGGTGATGTTTTGTGAAGGCAAATTTGCTATATTCACCTACTTTAATGTATGATTAACCATGGACCTGGTCCTAAATCAGACTGCCAACTCTCTAATTATTGCTGGACATTGACTGGTTGCTGAGGCCAACAGGCTGCTACTGCTTTCTAAATAGGGTTTTGCTATAAACATGTATAAATACTACCCACTGTTCATAAATTGCAATCCATGAGCAGTAGGCTTAGCTGGTTAAAGCAGTGTTGGTGTCCTATCTTGCATTTGTTTCTGCCCATGTCTTATCAATTCCTGTCTCTGCATAACTGTATCTAGAACAATCTTATGAGCTGATATTTCCATGGTCTGTTGTGTAAAGTTTTTATACTCTATGGAGAATCCACTAGGAAACTAGTATCTCTGGACACAGAAGCAGTAAAAACTTGAAAGTTTCTAATTCTTCTCCAAAATATCTAACATTTACCAAACAAGTGTTTTTGACTGTTCTGCTTTGTTCCAAGCTCCTTTTATTCCAACACCTTAATCTATTTAAAGGCACCCTAAAGTATTTACATATTACCAAGTAATAGAAATACTTCAAAACAAGTCATTGCTCACCTAGCTGCCAGTATTGTGAAATAATTCTTTCCCAAATATCACAACAAAGACAATCAGTGCAAAGGTTTTCATTAAATATCCTTGATAAATGGCTTGTAATAAGACATTCTAGTCTTCGTATTGTTGGTCACATATTTGGGAATCAGATTCTTCCTTCTTTTAAGACTTCTATTCCTACATATTAGCTATACATAGATTGTACCTGTATGGAGAATCTTTTACAGATCACTTACCCTGACTTGTGTGCAAGGTGATTTATTGCTGCGAAGAAACATTGAGAACTCCTTTTGTGTTGAACTAAGTATCTGCACTGACAACTAGCATTTACTCAACTGCAGAAAGATATGTTTGTGTTCCGTACAGAGATGTTAAATTCTGCAAAGTTCAGCATTATTACTAAAATTGTTGTGTAATCTCTGTAGTAGATGCATTTGCAGCTCCATCACCTCTGCCCACCGCTTCACCTGCAAAAATTGAGTCTTCAGCTGTTCTGGACTTATTTGGAGGTATTTTTTCATGCTAATTGTTTATCATATGCTGACTCCGCTTCAGTCATATAAATTATAGTGTACAGATTTTTTAAGAAAGTCTTTTGGTGATATAATATTGCTGCGATAAAGGGAAGTCTGCTTTTAAAACACAACAGTTAATTAGTAAAAAGGGATTGTGATGAGAGTTACCTCTTTGTCCCCAATCTGATCGTTTTCAAAATACCAATATGTTGGACATCTATTATGTATTTTGTCTAGTGTCCTATTTCCCTTATGCACTTGCATGAAGTTTAGATCGAGGATAGGGAAGATGAGACATGTCACTTTAATCACTTTTCTTCAAAGTTTTAAGCGAGTATGAATATTTTCTTAACCTACAATATAAACAGATGCTCTAATAAGCAAATTCTATGCATTGCCCTCTAATACCAAATGTTTTAAAGTGTATTAGACAAGTGGTAAGGCTTGATATGCATCAAATTGAAAGTATTAGGGGTAAATTAACACCTTTTTTGCATACTGAGGAATTCTATTATAGCATAAGCAATGAAAAGTGACCATTTTTTCCATTTTACAGAATGTTCAGTAGATAAAAAGTAATTGCTGGATTACTAGAAAAGTGGAGAACTAATATGTATAACTAATTCTTAATATCTAGTTTCTTATCTCTGGTATATTCACACATTGATACAATTTGAGGGATCTTCACAAATTGTTACCTCCTATATGGTAACTATGTCAAGTACTAGTGTAGCATTCTGGGTTTTACATTTGTGGGATATGGTGAAGTGCTGAGATCCATGTCAGTCTTCTTTGCCTGTATTCTACCATACCAGTGGTGTAACTACACTACACTAAACTGAACTTAGAATTAACTTGTCAGTCATTTCATTGTCTCTCCTCCAATCATAGTGCTTTCTCTGCTGTGTGAATGGAGGAGTGGATGTCACATTACATTCTCTCCTTCTTTCACAAAGCTCTCTCTGTTCCATTGAGTAAAAGGAAGTCTGTGGGGTTTTAATGCCTAAACACCATAACCTGTTTTTATGATTGAGATGGGTTTTGGTGAGAGTTGCACAACAAACAGTGTTTTTTGATGTGGGGAGGTATCTTTTTCTTACTTTCTCACTTCCTCTATCTCTTTTATTAATACAGATGCATTTGATAGCGTAGCTGAACCACAACCTCCAGCTTTGGCACCTACTGGAACCTCCGCTTCTGCAGATCTGTTGGCTGGTAAATGCCATTTAATGTAATTGATAAAAACTCCTTAGTGTTGCAGTTTTAAAATGTGTTTTTAAGGCCAGCTTTTTGCACACACTTGAACACTTGTCATGTAGCACAGTAACTGGCTATTGTTTTAAGGACAGTTATTTGCTACTAACGTTCATGAAAAGTTTAATTTTACAGGCAAGCTGTTTTATAATGTGATGTATAGAATATTTTAAAAATGTGCCAATTGAGTTATTATTCTGCTTTATTTTTAGGATTTGGGGGGTCTTTTATTAGTCCAACTCCTGCACCAATTACTCCAGCTCAGAATACCCTCCTTCAGACTGGCTTTGATGCAGCGTTTGGCGCCAGTCAGCCTGCTGCTGCCCCTGCCCCTGCTGCGGCTCCGGCTCCTTCATCGACTGGCAGCTCTTTTGATGCATCAGGTAATTTTTGTAGATGTTTTCTTACATCAATGCTTTTTAAATTTCTGTTTTGTTTAAGGTTACAGTACAAACAAATTGAGCTTGCTCAATTTTAAAAAAACACGGCTTCATAATGGAGAGTTAGAGCTTTGACAGATGGCAATTGTTTGAATAATGTCCTCTTTAATTTGTCCCATAATTGAGCACATATCTAATTCCAAGCAATATTCGAGCAGTGGATTTTATGTGAGTCATTGCTAAGACTTTGTGTACCTTATTAAACTTATGGCATATTTTCATTAAGCTAATAATGTGCTGTATACCTGCAAGATGTTCTTGATGTTATAATCATTTTTGTATGTATAAATTTAGGTTCTCCTTATGCAGTGTTTGTTTCAAGAAAAAAATATACAAAGAAGCATTACACTTAACAAGCATGCTACAAAATTCCAATATCCAGATTTACAGCATCCTTTAGCATCCAAAATAGCTGCTCAACCATGCTTCTCCAACAGTGGATAATCTGCAACTGAGGTCCCAATTCTTGGGGTTTTAGGGGTGGGGAAGGAGCATATAAAGAGTGATGGAGATATATATATATATATATATATATATATATTTATATTTACCCATGGGAGGCAGTGGTAGCACACAAGCATTACTGTCCATTTTTCAGCATGTTACCATGCATTATGTTCAGAGGGGTAGTAATAAAAAAAGAACAGGGGCATGGTACTATCCATGTACACATGCCCCACTACACCCATGCCTTTGTCATTCAAAAGGGAAGAAAGTTCCCCTGGAGTGACGTCATGGTACCCGAACCCGCCCATTCTCCCTTCGCAGGTCTTAGCCTGCAATGGGAAAGTAAGTGGGTTGTGTTTAGAGTGACAACCCACCCACCGCTCAGAGCCTGCAGATCCATATGGGAGATAACCCCCCTGCAGGGGGGGGGGCAGACTGGCCGGAGCCGCGGACCACCAAAGATTACTTTGCAAAATAAGAGTGGGCACGGCGTTCCCACCTGTGCCCGCCCCACTGTTATGGTAAGGCCAAAGTTAGGTCTCCATTTAAAAACATGCAAGGGATCTTTCTGCCATTCCTGCACCTCATGCAGTCTTTGCCCAATGGAGACATTCAGAAAAGACAACCAATCAGTGGCTTTCTTTCCCCTTATTCACATCAATAGTGCCAGAAAGCAGCCAACTCTGAAAGTTAGTCTTTTTCTCTGTACTGACCTACACAAGTAAGAAAGTAGTAGTAGGTCTGACCCCCCCCCCCCCAATCTGTAAGAGAACCATAAACTTAGGCTGGTTATCCAATGTTTGGTAGCAATTTTATCTGAAGCCTTTAAAAATGTAAATGGTAAACTGCTGACTGACATGAGATCCACCAACCAACCTTGCTAAAAACATCTGAATCAGTCGGCTTACGTACCATTGTGTTGAATAAATTACACCTGCAATAAAGTGTTTACATATTTTAACATGCAATAAAAGAAACTCTTAAAGCCATCTCTGGCCCTTCAAACCGCTTGTACTATGAAGTTTTTACCATGTTTTTATTAGTAAAAGGCTAATGGCTGTTGTTTTAGTTTGGAAGTTGTGCCTTGTATACAGCAATTATCTCTTTTAGTGTAGCGTCCACCTACTCAGACAGACCCCTATAATTTAGGAATGGCAGATGACTCACTGCCTATCAATATTTGCAAGCTGTTATTATGAATGATATACATTCACTGACCACTTTATAATGTTGTGTATTATCTCGATAACATGACAAATAATAATACATTTAGGCATGTAGATGACATCAAGACAATGTGCTTAAAAAGAAGTTAAACTGGGCATTAGACTGGAGAAGAATAGTGATTTAGGTGGCTTTAGCATTATGTTGGTGCGAGGAGTTCTTGTCTAAGAATTTCAGAAACTTCTGATTAGATTAGATTTTTACAGACCACGATTCTAGGGTTTGCAAAGAATGATCTGAAAAAAGAAAACATCCTGTGAGTACAATACTCTGAGCTAAAATAACTTATTAATGCAAGTGGTCATAAGAAAATGGCCAGACTGGTTTGAGATGATATAGTGAGAGTAAATAAACTTTATATAATAGTACCTAAATAACCATAATAACTTTTTTCAAATGGGGTATGCAGAAGAGTCAACATGGTAAAGCAGATGGGCTACTGTAGCAGGGGACCATAACAGGTGCCTTCTGGTTTGCTAGAAACATGCAGCTAAAGCTACAAATTCTCACAAGTTTACCAAAACTGGATAAGAAAAGATTGAAAAAATGTCTTGCCATTTTGGATAGTGAGGTCACAATTTGATATTGACATAAAAGCTTGGATTCATCCAATATCCAAGCCTTTTATCAATGGTTCAGGCTGGTGCTGGTGGTGTAATGGTGTGGTGAATATTTCCTTGACATACTTTATGCTTCTTAGTACCACCTAAGCATTTAATTACCACTGTCTACCTTGGTATTGCTGACCGTGTCAATCTCTTTATGACTGCAGTGTACCCATCTTCTGATGGCTACTTTTAGCAAAATAACGTGCTTTGTGACAGGTAAAATCTCAAATTGCTAATGTTAATTAATTCAATTTAATGAAAAAGAGCCTTTATGGTCACCGTTGGAATTTGGTGGAATGGGTGATTTGCGTCAGAGATGTGCAGCTGACAAATCTGCAGCAACTGTTTAGGCACCTTTCTGAATCTGTCATAAAGAATTGCAGCAGTTCTTAAGGCAAAAGTGGGTCCGACTTGGTATTAGCAAGGTGTACCCAATAAAGTGGCTAGTGAATGTATATAGTGTCCTCATTTTACAGGGTTATAGGGTTTTTCCCTATATTTCTGGATGGATCCCTATCTCACGATTTAGCTATTTTTTAACAGACTATCCTATCAACTGATATAGCCACTATTCACCGGTTTCTGTTGCTTGGAGAGGCTTCCATGAAATATGTTGTAGTTTGAATACCCTGCTCCCTTCTGGAACTGATTACTTGTATTAATAAACTAAGACACAGAGTAGACACAGACATTGTGTTGCATTTGCATGCTCACATGCCTAATGTAATATGACATCTCAAGACACTTGAAGTACATCTCAAAGTAACTGCATTTACTACATACTATGCATGCCATAGAAAGGGCAGTGCACTGCACATAAATGCTAAGCTTTTCTGTAGCTGCTGTAACTGCTTTAGGTACCTTCTGTGCTGTTGTTTTATTTGTCCGTTTGTTTTGTCATTTTGACACTTTCCATGCTGGGCTGTGCCGCAATATTTCTTTGGTGAGTTCTCTTTTTTAACCTGTAAGAAAGCAAGTAGTGCATCCCTGAATAGAAATAGAACCAATATCCTATGCTCTACCGCTGCATGTTTCCTTAGAATGCCTATTATTTGTTCAACTTTAACCTCAACACTACCAATACACACATCGATTTAAGCTGTAAAATGATTTATCGTGAACTACTCCCCAGTGTGGTAAAGGTGTCTTAGAAGCTAGTCATTTTCAGCCATTTTCCTCTATTCTATATTTATATAAAAAAAAGTTTTCTTTGCCGATGAATATCCTTTTACAGGCTAGAATAATAATGGTAAAATCAATAGCCTGTCACTGATTTCCATAGCAAGTAAAAATTATGGTTGAAAACTAGTTGAATGATTATGAAAGTTAACAAGTTTGAGAGTTTAGATTTTTTTTTTTCAGTTCCCTTTTTCCTTCTCTTCATGTTTACATCTACTACTGTATCTGTGTTGATTACTTTTTTTTTCCACTTTGCTGAAAGCCGTGTTTAATAAAACTCAAAGCTCTAATAAATTCTTTTTATAGAGCTTGGTAAGATTGAAAAGAATGCTGAAAAAACAGTACTCAGATTTACACTGCTGTACTTTGTACTTACGGTATTAGGTATACATTAAATAATACAGGTTTATTCCTCTAATATTTTGTATTTCCTCCCTTTTTAGTATTTGATGGTTTAGGAGATCTTCTTATTCCCACTATGACTCCTTCATCTCAGACCCCATCATCTCCACTCATATCAGCAAACAATATCGGTGGCTCCAGCAAAGGTCTTGGTAGTGACCTTGATACTTCTCTTGCAAGCTTAGTTGGTAGTAAGTAGAAACAATGTCTTACCCTAAATACTTGAATGTGCTTCCTTTTTTTAAATACATTTATATATAGCTTAAAAATACATTTATATTGATTGGTGTTTACAGATTTTTTTAAATACTGCTCATTAAAAATGTGCCCACAATGGGGCCAGGGCAACTATTTTTTTACCTTTCATTTATAGTACAACTCTGCAGTCCAGCTGTTGTAATGGATATATTATAACTATCTATTATTTACGTTTACAGATCTTGGAATTTCTGCCACCCCTGGTAAAAAGTAAGTACTTGAGTTTGTGTTATGCATATCCAGTTTAATGCATTTTGTTTACAGAATATATATAACCATGGATACATGCACATCTAAACTGGACATTTTTTTTTAGAAGTATAAAACTCATGTTTGTGCAGGTTATAGATGGCAGTAATTTGTTGCAGATAAGTGGACCTAAAAGGGACCATATTTTTAAAACCACTCCCTGTTTAAACCTAAAGAGGATTTAAACTGAAAAGTGCCTAAACAACAAAATAGTTACCTTCAATCCCAAATACCTTCAAACTTCATGGAGCAAGCTTTTGTACAAAATAATATGGCTTTACTAGAAGACTGGACAGATTCTTATACATGATGGAACTAAACAGTGGAGGGGGGAACAGCTTGAAATTGTTCTTTTTATTGCTTGTAGAAAGCAGAATATTTGCTTTTTTAAAAACTATCTGCCTAATATAAAGTAAGTTATAAATTATTTTTGTGTTCTTTAAGGGGCGACCTTCAGTGGAATGCAGGAGAAAAGAAACTCACAGGTGGTGCCAACTGGCAGCCAAAGGTAGCTCCAGCAACATGGGCAACTGGTGGCCCATCAACTGCTCCTATGGTAAAATGTCTAGAATTTGTATTAATAATTTAGATTGATATGTATGTTGCAGCCGAACGTTAACTTGTTTTGTTTTTGGTTTTGTGGGAAAGAATTTGTGATATGTTGCCTTCTTTGGTCTTGGACAATGGTCTGGAGTTGGTCTTTATCTGGGGTGTTTGTTCAAAGCATATTACATGATGATTATCAAGTGCATTTATAATACAGATAAAAAAAAACATAAAATCGTACTATAACTTTTTTTTCTTTTTCTTAAAAGCAAGGAACTGTTCCTCCAGTAAGTGGGGGATCCTCATCGGCAACTACTGCACCTGGTGCACAGCCAGCAGCAGCTGCAGCAGCTGGGTTTGGTCTGGTAAGTGCTTTGGGTTTATTTGATTATACATACGTACATAAATTGTGAATGTTTTTGCAAAGCTCATTAGGACAGTATCATTTTGTTAATCCCTGCTTATTGATGTCTATATCCACCTCTTTTTGGCAATTTTTGATATTGAAAATCTGAAATATTAGGGTTTGTAAATAGTATTGATAACATGCAGGTGTTGCACATATTTTCAGAACTTGAGTATATATTAGAACAAATAGAGGACTGCATTTTCTTTTCAGAGCAACATTATTACTTGAAATGCTGTTTTATATGATCTAACTGTGTGTAGTAGGATTTTGTATATGCTTTCAAGTAGAGGGGTCCCAAAGTAATAAAGGAGAAAGCAATAAATGGAAGTTTACAGGGTTCTCCCCAGGCCCTTTTAGCTGGGCGCACCATCCGGCACTTTTCAGCACCCACCCAGCTGTTTTTGGGTGGTTACTAAAGAGTTTTTTATCACAATACAAGGGCTGCCACCCACCTAAAATTTCTTCCCACCCGGCTTTAAAAAAATTCTGGGTTGAGCACTGGTTTATAAAAAAAACGTAAAAAAGGAGAGATCTCATTACAAACAAACTTCCCAATTAAAAAAAAAAAAAAAAAAAAAAAGTTTGACTCAAGTATATTATTCTAATTGTTTACTATGGTGGGGAATCCAAATTGGTGCAAGTTTCTTGGAGTCTTTAGGTCTAATTGCTTTGCCTAGTCATATACCAGTCAAGGAATATGGCAAATTAATACAGCACCAGTTGCATGGAGTAATTTCCAAGTTTCCAAGTCACAACTATTTCTAATGGCATGAGATCAGTACAATTTGTTTTTAAATGGTTAGAACCCCTTTCAGGATTATGTTGTCAGTATCTGGGTAAGGAAAATCATTCCTGTGCAGTAACACATAGATATATTCACCTAACTATTTAACAATTAATTGCCAGACTTTGCATACTGATTCAAAATGTTCCTTCTTGGTGACCTCCCATTTTCCTCAAGACCAGCTATCTGTAACCGTGGAGTTCTCCCCACTGGCCAGCAATGTAAGAGGAATTCTGACCACCACACTAATGTACTATGAGCTGTGAATATAGTAAATATAGCAGGGGTTCTCTGAGGTCCTGAAAGTTATTTCAAAGTTCCCCCATTTAAAAAAAGTTGGAAATGCTGTATTACAGTATATAAAATATATACATGTATAAAAAGCCTTTCTATTTGTTGTTAATATATTTTGTTGTACTAGTTACATAAATTTGTATAATTTATTTAATGCATTTTACAAATAAAATAGTACCTCTACATAATGCATTCTTGATGCAGCTAGCCTGTCCCCATTTGAACATACTTTGGGGAAACATAGGCAAAGAACCTAAAGCTTTCACTACTGACTGTAAAAAAAAAAAATTGAAAATGGTTTATGTATGTCTGAATATGTTTTTATATCCTTATTTAGGCTTCATCTGGGACAGGGGTACCAATGATGCCCCAACAGCCAATGATGTATGGCCAACCTATGATAAGGCCGGCATTTGCTGGCGCTTCTGTTCCTGGTGCTCCGGTAAGGTTCTGTTTGTGCAATATATTCCTTTTGTCTTTGTGTCTATTTTACAACATGATTTACCAGTTTCAGGCGTCATGTGTCAGTAACGGTCAGTTTTACCTTGGCTTTTTTTGTTTTTGGATTTGCAGCTATCTCCAAGTATGACTCCTGCTTCACAGAGCCCCAAAAAACCCCCAACAAAGGATCCCTTAGCAGATCTTAACATTAAGGACTTCTTGTAAACTTGTAAGGTAATAACTTTTTCTCTGCTTTTCTGGACATTTTATATAAGTAATCATTATTAAACATAAGTGAACAGGTTACCTTGGTTTTGTAACCCTCAATATCTGCCGATTTATATGAAGACCTAGTCCTGTTCCCATTTGCACACTTTGACCTTGGTGGCATTATAAAAGAACAAAAACTCATCAATCATTTTTATGTACTACCCTCAACCCCAAATTTTGCAATAATTGATGGTGCTATATGTGAAATGTACACAATACTAATACAATATATTTTTTTCTCATAGATGCTGTTTTTTTGACACGAGTAATGTGCGTCTGGAGCCTTTGAATAACAGATTGCTGCTCAGTTTCTAAGTGAGCCACCAGTACCAAACCCAGTGCTTAGATTTATCTCTTCTGAAACGCGTAGCACAGCTGTGAAAGTAACCATTAGGATTGTGTATTAACCTTAGCAGTTACCCGCTACTGTATCCCATTGTTTTATTTTATTTTTGTGTATCTGGGTTTTCTGTGTTTTTCCAATTTTCCATGAGTGGATGTGAATTCCCATGCCTTCTAATGCTTTTCTGGCCCTACCTGGTGGGGGCAGAACACGCAGCTGTTTGTGTGCTGAGCAGTCTTGAGCGATGTGTCTGTGTTTTATGAACGTTTTGATGTATATAATGTTTGGACATCCTCTGTTTCTTCTATCCAATATGAAATATTGTGTGATCACTCCAGAAAACACTCCAATACAACAAACCTTTGTTTTGTGACCGCGTGAGAACTACCCACAGGACTATCAATTGTGCAAGCAAACTGTTTTTGTGGTACTTTATATGTTTATTTATAATTTATGAAAAAAAAAATCTTCACATATGTAGATATTTACTCCTATGACTATAAATCATATCAGAAATATATTTATCTTTTTGTTGTTTTAAGTATACGTATATATATTTTATTTTGGTTTTTCTTTTTTGGCAGAAAAACTAGCATACTCATCCATTTTGGGGAAAATGCACTTAACTATTTATTGTAGTTACAGCAGGATGACTAGGTTTATGTGGAGTGTTTCTTGTCAATTCAAACATGCATATTTTTTCACATTTTAAGTTTTATTGTACATTATTGTTTTGTGTTAATTTTAGCGTGTGTGTGTGTTTTTTTTGTTTTTTTAGTTTGTTTTTTTTTTTTAGTTTATTGTGACTAGTTTTTGTACTGATTGTGGGTAAACTTCATGCAGATCTCAATGATCTGCCCCACTGTACATATTTTTTTTTTTTTCCCCTACACACTCGAATTTTGTGCTGAAAGCTTGGCTTTAAGGTTTTGGTGCATACAAATGAGGTCACTGTTGATCAGTGTTACAAGTGGCTTGGCAGCTGTCTGTATGGGTTCATTGGAGAAGGATGATCACCTGTTGTAAGTCTTTAAATTTAATTATTTAATTGATGGTCGTATCTGAATTTGCTGTGGGGATAATATACACTCTCTAAATGAGGATAAAAAATTATTTAAAATTTCAAAATGACTATCCTTTGTATCTTGGTTTAAAAACCCAGTGCATGTATGCCCTGTGAGATGCAATAAACACCTTGAACAGAAGCAAAAGAAAACTAAAGTTTGAGCCTGTTTTTGTTTTGAAATTTTTTACCATTCATAAATTTTTCCTCCTTCGCCTTGAACTTGTTTTTTGAATAGCAGACATGGCACACTTTGATTCTTGAACGTGTGTGTGTATGTATGTATATGTATGTATGTATGTGTATATATATATATATATATATATATATATATATATATATATATGTGTGTGTGTGTATATATATCTCAACCCCATTTGCCTGCGTTCCATCAAAAAACAGGTTGTGTTGTGTTGAGGTGGATAAAGGTTCTTAGTGCTGTAAAGTTCCATCAAGCCCCCCCCCCCCCCTCAAACTTTTACAGTAAACTTTTGGGGGGGCCTTATGATGTAAATAGGGCAATGAAGCGGAGTGCAATACAAATACTGGAGAGTGCTTGCTGTTCATCCAACCCATTACTTTGCCTTGATGTGCAGTTTTTCTTTAAATCTGATAAACATTCTATCTGTCATCAATATTAAAGAGTGTTAAATTTTGGGTTTATTTATAACTATTGGAACTTAGATTAGTTAAACTACTATTAGTTTTTTCTGGCCTGCAATATTAGTTACAAGGGCTTTTCTGCCATAACACATGCATTCGTTTTGACATGCAAAATTTGAAAGTGACATTGTATCACAAACATTTAATGAATATCACGGGACCTTAATAGCACTACAAGCTAAATGTATTGATCAAACTTCCCCTGAAAGAAGGGAGAAAAAAAACAAAGATTCCTATTACTCTTTTAACACTTTGGTTGGCTTTAGGTTCACTTCAGTTTACTAGTAAATTACATGCCGATATCTTACATTATGACAAGCATAGCACAAGTCTCATTGTCTTTGGCTTTGCAGGACCCCAGTTGGCAAAAGGTTTGGCCCTTTTAGCCAAGGGCCACATTAGCCAAGCTCCATTTTTTTTTTTATTTAGTTTTTCGTCCATCATGCTCGGATCCAACTTGCTCTGTGCTGCTCATGATGGACTGAACTATTGTTATGCTGGTGGTATTCAGTTCATAAAATGTCCAACACTTTGGTACAATTTCAACTCAACAAAGTTATTACTAGGTATTTAAAAGCAAGTCTAAAGTTACTTGAAGCTTTAATTTTACTAACATGTGAGTTATGACAAAAATCTGAGGATGAAAAAACCCTGTAAGAGACAAAAACATGCAAAGCCCAATTTTAAATGACAATTACAAAGGTCTTGCCATATATAATATATACACTTTACAATGACTTTGAACAGATTAACCACCCAGAAGTTCTCTAAACCACATTGATTGCTATATATAGTACCTAAAACTGTTCTAGGCAGTCCCCAGCTTTAACTACTCCAACCCACCATAAAGAATGAAAGTGAGTAAAAATATAAATTTGTCACCAGAAACAGGAAGAGAATGCACAAGAAAGCTACAAGACGGGAAGTTATAGGAAATCTTCCTACTGGGGCGCAAATGGCAAAAACACTGTCAAGGTTTCTGCCCTTATCTATGCTATCGGAGGTAAGTGCTGGGTGGGCTAATTATTTGCCTTATAATGACCCAGGAAGTAAGCACAGGCACTAGGGCAGTTCTGAATTTTTAACATGATTTCGAGGGTTTCTTTTTTTAATCTAACCATATTCCTTATAGCATTGTTTTTAATGAAGCTTGCAATGATTGGCCCTATTAAGACTGCAAAACCTGCATGTGTGTTCTAAAACAGTGGTTGCACCACCAATTTTTATCACAAAAAAGGAATGAATATATATATATATATATATATATATATATATATATATATATATATATAAATAATATAATTTTTATAACGCAGAATTGTGATTGTGAAGAAGTCATGCACATAGAATTCAACGGAAGTCAAATATATTGATCTGTAGAAGGTCCGGCATCATGTATTTACCGCACATTAAGGATTCTATGGGGAGAATCATTTGGAAACATATTTTGTTGCAGGGCCAAAAGTAGGTAGCGATTAGCAACTTTGAAGGAAAAAAAGTGGCTTAACTTGGTGACATGGGGTAAGTATAATTCAATCAATACAGATTTTTCCCTGAACACCCTTGGCCTATAATGTTGCTCTTGTTAAGAGAACCCTTTGTGACTACATCAATGTTATAATAAAAAGAAAAGACTAATGGGTTATGTATTGCTCCCCAGCAACAAAAAAGAATTTTAAGATTAAAATTCCAGCTGTACAGTTTAAAATGTCAATGGTTTTTATTTGTAATATTAGTGTGGATTAAATTAAGTGACATTAACAGCATTGCTTTTTAAATGGTGGATGAGAGTAAGATACATTTTATTTCACTTTGATTGTCACAACATTTTCAGTTCATATTTTCTGCTTTAAAAATCCTTGATAGTATTGTGGTATTCTTGCCATCATACCGAAATGTTTTTAAAATGACTGCAAGTCCACACATTGTACTGCTTCTGGCAAAGTCCTGATACATGTGAAACAGATGTCACAAGTTGGACAGAAGTTGTTTTTCTTTTGGATTGCCAAAGTATTTCACAGTCCAACAGTAACAGTGAGCAAGGAAATAAAAGAACAGCCACTATTAATGAAAAATATATTTAATGAATGGCTAAATATAGCTAGCACCATAACCATTCTTTCATATATTTATATATGTATGTGTTAAATATACATATATGGGCACGGTCTTTAGCACCATTTATTATAACTATATAGGTTTAATAAAATGAAAACACTTTTTCTATGTGGAAACCTTCATGTCCACAAAGCAGACGTGTAATGGGAATCAGAACTATTTACATTCTTCACTGACATACGTTTCAACAGAGTAGATTAGACAGTAAAGGTTGCCAAAAATCTTCATGAACAAAGGTTAATGATCTATAGGATACAGTCTTATTTATAGAACTGTGATTGAAGCAAATTCCCTTTTGCAGTGGAATGGTTTGTGTATCTAAACATAATCTATTACAAAGTTTTCTTTTTCCTAAAACCTGGATTTCTTCTAACAGGCACTTTAACTGATTTCTTAGGTGAGACCCCAAGTCAGACTTTATTCAGTACTGTAGAGAGTAAACTAAGAACTCCAAACAAGGATTACTCCCATCTTCTATTTAAAATCCCAACTGGGAAAAAAAGCCTTCCACAATTTCCACTGTACACCTCCTTCAGTGGGAGGAATCGGTGGGTATAATGTTTTATCTATGCCAACCTCACCAAACATTGACATTCGGAGGAGATTGGGTATGGATGTACTGCTCCCAATTTTACCTAATTTTGCCTAATTGTGTACCAAAAGTAAAGGCATGGTAATCACAGAAGTGTTATTGTTTATAGAGGTATTGCTTTCCTAAAATCACACTGGGATTATTTACCAGTTTGGATGTAGTCTTTTTTTATAAAAAAATTTTTTATCAACGTTCCATTCCTTGCCAAAAAGTCTGTTGTAGCAGAAGCCTAAAAATGATGTCTGAAAGCCACAAACCTAGTGCTAGTTCTGTAGACTCCCATCCAACTATTTGAGGATCTCCTACTGCAAAACCAGTTCATGATTGCGTTTTTCATATCACATACAAACAACACTTACATTTACTTCTGTGGAACTTTTTTACACCACGTTTCAAAATAATATGCAGGTACGAGGCTTCAGAAAGGTTGTGAATTTAATTGTTTGCACTTACTTTAGCAATTTATTTCAGTATGCATATACCTGTAAAAAATCTGTCATAGGGCTGGTGTACCAAAATTTTACAGTATGCACAATGCATGTCTGTAAACCTAAAAATGTGTTACTGAACTTAAAAGCTCAAATATCCTTTAAATGTGCTCTGTTGCAACACAGAGGAAAACCAGTCTGTTATCTTTCATAATAAATATTGCTGGTGCTGCTATTGAGTATAGTTGCAAGAACCCTGAATAATGCCACTGCTTATCCCCTAGTGAAGAGACCACAGCACTGGTACATGTATGCATCATATCAGAGCAATTAAATGTTTCTATCTGTGTATTTGTTTTAAGTTGTAAAATATTGAATCTAGAGTTTCTGCATTGAAGCCAGAAAACTTAGAGTCAAATTCTCTAACTTTTGCATAGACTTCAAGTTCAAACCTATGCCTTTTAAGAAAATAAAAGAATAAATTGTACATCCTTTTTTCTACTAATGTGATTGTTTAAAAGCAAATAAATAGTAGAGGACTGTATCTTTGAAATGTTTACCTAAAAATAGAAATATCTTTGTGAAAATGTCAGATCTTCATCAGTTTCAAAACTTTAGCACCATAAATAGATTTCCAAAACCATTATATGTGTGTAAAACTTTTCAATGTAATTCAATGGATAATGGCAATGTTTCTTAACCAAGGTTCCTAGGGGATCTTGAGCAAGGAATAATTTGTGACTCTAAAGCCAGTTTAATTGACATCAATGATCTTTTTGGCTATCTGTAAGGGTAGCATTCTTCCCACTGGCCAGCAATGTAAGAGACATCCTTCCCAATGACCCCCCCCCCCTCCCCCACCAGCACTACTGTATTGTACTGTGAGCTGTGTATATAGCAATAAAGCAGGGGGGTTCCCTGAAGACCAGAATGTTATTTCAAGGGTTCCCCCATGGTAAAAGTTCAAAAAACACTGGATGGTGTCAACTATTAGGAATGAAACAAGCTTAATAAGCCTTAAAATGAAATAGTAAAAACTAAAGCATGAAAGAAGGGTGGTTCATGGTTTAAACATATTATTCTTAGGTACTACAAGCACAGTAATGGAAGGTATATTTAGGATGGGCTGCAGCTTAGGCCAGCAGCAAAAGGCAAACATCAACTATGTGCGTACAGGTACATCAACTCTGCTCTTATAATCTAAAATCCTGCTTACATGTAAGAAAAAATGTTTTATTGTGTTATATTGTATTTTTTTTACTTTCTCATCTTGTAGTACTACGCTCAGAAACAAGGAAAGTTGTTACAGGTGAGGTCTTTACCAGGTAATATACATTTTTGAAATGCAATACAAAGAAGTGTTGTCCTGAGAATACCACGTCTAAAGTGAAGTAGTTGATTGCCTTCCAATAAATATAGAGTAGAACAATCTACAATATAGGCGTAAATCCAAATCTGATGACATGTAGGTAGGTAGCAGTGTATCAATTTTATCTAAAACAGTCTAGCACACTTTTTTTATTCTTTTCAAGTGCTTTAGTCTTACAAAAATCTCCTGCTTCCATGTTAAAGCAGTGGATAGCCTTCTACATTTTTTTTATTGCTCAGCTGATTAAGTTTTTAGACATGGATTTAAGTTCATCCTTGAGAGCAATCAGCACTGTTTCCATGAACCCAGAGACATATCTGCGCATACTTCAGCGGAGTAATTCTAACAGCAATATTGTAATCCTGCTGTTCTCCACCAACATCCACCCATTGGTGACCAGAATAGATAGCAATGATTTTCCGATTCCATTTCTTTTTATTTTGCTCTTTGACACGGATGTAAATACCGGAACCACTAGAGCCAGGTTCTGCATCACAATATTGATAAAATAGATCACTGGATTCCACTGAAACACTGCAGAACCGGTATACCAATTGTCCAGGCCTGTCATCATCAAATCCCGAGAAATGTACTCTACTGCGTGGCATCTTGTCAACTTCTGGACTAATTCCAAAGTCCATAAACTTCTTCTTTTGAGCTCTCTTTAATTCCAGAACTGCATAGTCATAGTCTAAAGTCATGTTTTTCGATACATCCTTAAACCAGCCTTTAGGAATCTGAATAGCTTTTACTCTTGTCCACTGGAAGGAAGGCTTTCCAGACAAGGATCCCTTTTCTTTCCCAGAGCTTGTGCTTTTTTGGTCAACATCTGCTGCTGACCTTTTTTGTATTGACTTTTTTCTTTGTTTTCTACCATCCTTTGATGAACCCACATCATCAGGGGCCTCTCCTTTGTTTTTTTTCGATCCCCTATTTCTTTTCCCACCCCTCTTTGTCTTAATCTTAAGAAGTCCAACACGTACTTTTTTGGAATTTTTAATCTAATCTGTACCATCATGTACACAATGTGCAGCGGTTAGAACATGTTTTGGTGAAATAAGAATGCCACTGCAGCCAGATGATAACTTAACTGCAGTGCTAAAGGGGTAGTTGGTCATAAAATGTTTGTCTGAAATACTAAACCTACTATCTGTGCCATAAACTTGTCTTTTTTTACGTGCGCCATGTTTTGCTGATATATTGCTTTGACTGAGTCTTTCAGAAAGCCAGGTGTGGACATTTACTTTTGTCATGGTACGTGTGCCATTGTCATATACAGTATCAAAAGACAAATAGTTTTCAAGATCACGTAGAGTAGGTGGTGGCAAATTCTTCTGGCATTCAATACCACAGGCTCCATGTGGTTCTATATTTGGTTCTGCTTCAAACTTTGGGCTGTTAAGGTGGACAACATCGGAAGTAACTATGCGCGGTATTTCCATGATATGCCATGGTATGGCCTCCTGATCTGTAGCATGTGCTTTACTGGTATATGATGTCAAGATCAAGGAAAAGAGGAATACTAGATGTAGGCAATCCATTTTGCCCCAAACTCTATCTCTAAAAAAAGAAAGAAATATCAATAAGGAGAAGGCAATACCATATGTTAACATAAAACAATATGTAATTTAGACTGGGGGAGAGCATAAGGTTGAGTCTACCCCTATCAACAATTTAATATCCACCAATCTTATCATACAAAATTGCAAGGAAGCATCTGATGAATAGGTATGGCTAACAGAATATGATGCCTAAGACAACTAATTTCAACTACGATATGAAGAAACAAGTGGGAACTCTCTTTCCACATAAGACTAATCCTAATCCATGCAGCAACTTTACAGCACAGGGTCAAGAAAGAAGAGCAAAAGCCCTGTTATCACTTAGCTCCAGTTTTTAAACAAGTAATCCAGTGTGGCCAAAACAAATTGTGTTTTCCCAAGTCAAAAAATGGTCAGTGCAGGTTAACAAGTAAAAACAAAAAAACTATAGTACAAGTAATACCCTATATGTCCTTGTCAAAGCCCTTTTGTGCATCTTGGATTTTACAGTGCCTAAAGAAATATTGTAAAACTAGTACATAAGAGGAAACATTCCACACTGGAAGCCTCTGTGTTGTCAGTTGCATTGCCTGTCATTTTCCAGAGGTCTCCAATCTTATTATTTATCTGGTGATAATTTTATTAAAATCTACAAATGTAACCACTATATTAAGCCTCTATTTGGTAATGCATTTATATGGAAGTAATTAAAATGTTTTTTGGAGGAAGTCTGTTCTGAAAGAAATCTGGAAGCTCCCATGACTGGGTAGTCATGTGCACCCAATGGAAAAACAATTGTAAACACATTATCCTGGAACAAGTATGCAAGTAAGTTCTAATGTCACTGCTTATTGTACTTTATATATTGATTTGTCATTAACATTATAACAAGTCTATTTGTTTAGTTAGAAACATGAAAGTAGTCATTGCTGACTTCTCCTGAGAAATCTTTTTGCTTGTCCTTCAGCTTTCCCCAATTTTTAGTTATGGACCTGGATCCAGTACACAGGATCCCGCTGACACTTCTGATCTACACAAACCAAACAGGGATTCAGAAAGTATTAAGCCAGTAGGTTCAGCAAAAATTCCAGGCAAATGGAATTTTCAGAAGCAAGGTAACAGCAGCAGCCCCCCGCTTCCCTTATTACAAGTTTCCTTTAAGGGTTAAATGCAGATGAACTGATTTGGGTACACGACCCGATGTGCAGTATGTACCTGAAGGTGATAACTAAGTAATGTTAGTATAGATACTAGTTCCCTTGGTTTTCTCTTGCCTAGAACAAGTATACAAATCAGTTCTCACTTTCCTAGTTTGGATGCTTAAACTGGATAAATGAATCAAATTGAAGCCAGAAGGAACAGGTTCAGCCTAAATATTTCTCTCAGTACAGGTTGCCCTAAAAAACTAAAAGTTAAACCTTGTGTTAAAGAGAACCTATCAGTGACTGTGCAGCTCTGTACAATTACAATTCTGACATGATGCATTCAAGTCTTTAAATTATAGGCTAGATATAATATTCACATTGACCACTAGGTGGCAGACCAGGCTAACTAAAAACATGAACCTACAGTAATTTTTTACCCAACTTATACAATATTCAATATAAAGGTTAATAACCTAAACTTCACAGACATAAGGTCACAAAGAAAAAACATTTTTAGCATCGTCAATATTAATAATAATCCTAGCTTGTCTGTAGCAGAAATTCATTTTGAGCCAGATATATTATGTTGTACTTATATGAACTGGAGCCACCTGGCACAGAGAATGCATGGTGAACCTATTCTGCCATGGCACTGTTCTTCTAATGGCAGGACCACAGCACATTTACTAATATGCCATCAGTTGTCATTGTCCTTGTCACAGATCTGCAACTTATTTAGTGCACATCATGTCCTAACACTATCCGGTATTCACATATGGCAGACTTGGATCCCATCCACTGTAATAAATAAAATGTGCCATATATAATTACAAGGATCCAGAGCAACAGATTTTTCAAATCATTCACATTTGGTGATCTCACAAGCCTAATAAAATCACTTGTGTCCTATGGGATGACTACAGTTTAATTCCAGCAATTAGAAGATAAAGTCTGAACAATATGGGAACCACATTTTTGGGTCACATCCTAAAACTACAATATTGTTTTTTTTTTAGGTCATTGATTTTAGAAATAAAAAATACTAACCCAATTACAGTATAAGCTTTGATGATTGGCAATCATTGGGATCTGCTGCCTTGTACAGTAGAGTACATGCCTGATTTATACAGGGAAAAGAAATAACTTTGTTTGCAAAGTTCTCAGGATAATGTTTTCTACTCTTTTTTTTTCTACTCTTATATGCTTTATACTCTTACCTTTACTATTGATACTAGAATTGAATCTATCTCTCTGGCTTATTGATTTGCTACATTTATATCCATCTCTCTTCCTTAACATGCTGCACAGCAATTGTGAAATTATGCAAATAATCTTGCTTGCAAATACAAGATTTGATTCCCAGGTATCTCCAATTGATTCAGTGACCCCCAGCTGTCAGATCCCTGCAGCAAGTAAGGTGCACAGGCTGCAGAATGAATCCATGAGTTTTGCATTCATCAGGATGCATTAGAAACATCAGGCTTACCTGCTGAGGAATAGATGAGCTCCCTGACTCCCAGGTCCTCATTCCCAATGAATGCAGCTCAGTGATGGAAACCTCTGGAAGAGCTATGGAACAGATGACATCCAATCTTGGAGGTAGCAGCCCAACTCAGAGCACCTCCAACTCATGCACAGGAGGGGAGGGATATGTAGAGGAGGGGGCAGAGGGGAGGGTGAGCTATACATGAAAGAGTGGGGAGGAACAGAATCATGTGAAATCATCCTACAATGAATAAGATATAACAAGACATCTGAGATTAAAGCAGTGTAAGCAAGGAGGGGAGAATGATGTACCAAGTCAGGATGGGCAGAGCACAGGCATGCAAGAAGAGTTTGTCCAGGCAGGGTGACTGATCTACAGGATGACAGGCAGGGGGAGTGAGAGAGCACAGCTGTACACATCTGCAGGAGACAGTCTGCACATCTGGATGCTTTACTTAGCTTCTGCCTGAAATTACTTTAATAATATTACCTGGCTGTAAATAGGGATTTTCTCAGGCTACAAGCCTTTGTATTTATTCTTTCCCAGAGGCTGTAATTACATAGTATAGTTAATTTTCTGGCTTGTATAACATTTCAAACAGATCAAGCAGGGCTAAGGTGTGGCTGGTTACTTAAAGTATCAATAAGCTGCTTTGTTTTTTATTTAATAATTTACAGCATTTATAGTAACAGTGTTTACCATAGAACACAGGTTATGTATAAAAATATTAAAAAGAAATGATACAGGTCTGAACATAACTTAAAGTTGGGGCAATTTCCAGAATAAATCTACCCCTTCTCCAATATTACCATTAATATACCTGTGTTATACATCAACCACTACTATCTTTAACAAAGTAGCAGGTATTAGAGTAGAACCTGATAAAGACAAATATAGATTATGAGCTTATACTGGATATGTATATTAATGAATGATAAAGACAAATATAGATTATGAGCTTATACTGGATATGTATATTAATGAATGCAGCACAGTGCAAATATCTTATCCAAGAGCCAATATTAGTATGCTGAGAACACAGAAGTCTAAAAAGAAGAGTGTTACAAATATTCCGCCTACATGTATAGTTTGTGTAGAGTTCCAAAACTGATGTTCTTCCCACAGTGTTTGCCAATACAAAGAGGAACAAACAATAATGTCTCTGAATGAAGTACAAGTGTAATTGGGTAGAATGTAGAGCAAAAATTATTAACACTTGTTACAGTGTACAAAAACAACATGAATAGTTACCAGTATAAAACAGAAAGAGATTACATACTAAGCATGCATAGTTTGTCAAAGTTAAGTACAATCTATATAATAAAACCACTACCATGATTAGCACCCATGCTTTGCATCACTTGGGTCCTAGGATTTATTCTCCGCCAGGATACCATTTGCATGGAATTTGTATGTTTCTTATTTTTGGATCAGTTTCCTCTGTGCCCAAAACAGCATGCACATTTTTTATTCTGTATTCCTTTACTCTTCTTCATTTATGTATTAAAGATAAACAGACACATATACTGTACACACATTGAGATGTTCTTATGGGAGAGAATGCTCTAACAAATGTATGAACTCATTCACAGAATTGGTAACCACTACTTGCTCAGACTTTTTCACACTTCAGCAATCCAATGCAAGTGAATACCAGATCTCTGATGGTTCATGTGATTAACTACAAAAGTCCTGTTGTCCACTTGAGTGGATCACCAGGACAGGGATGTCTGAGTGGTGGTCATTGGGAAGAATGCCTCTTACATTGCTGGCCAATGGGAAGAATTTCATCATTACTGATGGCCAAAAAGATCGGTGTCAGTTAAAACTGAGCTGAGAAGCACAAATTGATCATTGCCCTAGAAACCCCAGCAACCTTTGGAGGAACCCTAGGGTTACATGGAATCCTGGGTGGGAATCACTGATCTATAGGTGTATATGGATGCCACATTTGTATGAAATTATCAGTTAAGACAGGAAAAGATGATTTTACTGGGATGCAGTCCACTCATCTGAAGGTCACAATAAATGTCAATTAAAATTCTACAATTTCTGTTTTACATGGTGTGTTCTTGGAGTGCCTATAGCAGATAATCTTCATACTTGCAACCAATGCATATAGCATTATTCCCATTGATTGCAAAGGGTTCTATAACACCTGAAATTTGTTTTAGGGGTTCCTCTGGGGTAACAGGGTTGGGAACGGTCTACTTTATCACAGAGGACACCCATACCCCATGGTCCAACCTCTACACCACCAATAGCCTCTATTTATTGTGTGGGTGTTTGTATAACAGGTAATATTTTACATACATGCAGGGACTATGAACCATAGTGGAGAAAGGTGGAGACGCTGATGAAGTTTTTTTTTTTTTTTTAATAACTATGCTGATTTAAGCCTCTAGGTAAGCTTAATCCTTAATTTTTTTTCTTGCTATATACATTATGTTCCAATGCTAGCATTCTCATAGGTTAGAGAAAAATCAGACATTTTTGTGGTTTCACATTTGTTTGCAGATGTATGCAACTGTGACATCTTTTTTTAAATACAAATTAGGAGCAGATTTCAACAATTTCCATGTGTTTAAATAGCTGTATGCTTAAATAGTTGATATCTTGTTCTGTGAACTAGTATAGCCTATGTCCTTGAACTTTATGTGTGGTAGATAGCTCAGATATTTGCATTATGGAATTATTTTGGTAATATTATTGCTTAGCAATTATATTATGTGTTTGAGGGTTGGAGCTACATTAGGGTTAAAGGGCCAGGTATACAGAAATCTCACATATTAGTGCCAAAGCATGAGTGATGAACAGTCAACTGTACAGTACAAGTCATTGTGTGCTGAAATCTTTACACAAATACTTCTACATGAAAAACAGCTGTGCCACTTTTCAGGGGTTAGAACATACCATACGGATACAGACGAATCTCTAGTAGCAGGGTACCAGAAAAATCTTTCTTACATTGAAAGGGAAAATATATAATTTATTGGAACAAAATGCCTTGAATACAATGAAACATACATGACATAAAGATGCAGGCTAGGTTGATGACCTATCATTTTCTGTACTGTACTTACAGCACCTGGGTCACCTCTGCCCCTGGTCTGGGACTGGACAGTAATAAAAAAGCAGCAGAATGATGAGATTCCTCTCTATAATTATCCATATATCTTTATTTGTATATTCAAGCCCTCTTTTCCGTATCAGCTGTCTTTTTTTTCAGGCCTGATATAAAACCTCTATAGTAAACCTTTCATCTGACCTCTTTATTATCACATTTGTTATTTTGAAAGCCAAAAATGGTGGAAAAAGTATTTGTGTATTCACCAGTCATGGTTTGTGTATAATTCTTACACTATAATTAAAAACATTTCTCATATATAAGAAAGTTGGGAGTTATGCTTGTCCATATTTTCCATGTTAGCACACGTGGATGTAGCATAGCCAATCCTACTGGAATAGATTTTAGAAATAATTTAAAAAAAATTGCATTTAAAAGGACATTTTTCTACTGAATACATAACTGAAGTCATTGGTATTTTTGCCTAGCAATTTACCGAGTTTTAATTTAAGACAATCTAGTATTAAAATCTTTGGACAAGGGATACACATGTTCCTAATATTTTCCTGATTTAAAGAACAAATTAATCAGCATGATGACAAGGTTATGAATGCTCTAAACAATGAATTGAGCTTTTCTAAAAAGAAGCTTGAGTTGTTATATTTATAATATATTTTTATATTCCCTATTATACCTATTATAATATACTTCTATAATATCTCTTGTGGTAGAATGACTATTGGTAGGAACATGTTTAAACATCTAGGTTTTCCTTTTGGATACCTAAATCCTATCATCATATGGGTATTGTATACAAGGGTGGCAATCCCTTTTATTTAATGGAAGAAATATTTTTTAGTTTTCCTCCCCTTCTGCCTTTACTGCCCTTATGGTAAAGACGGAAAGGGAAACCCACGGCCTCCCAGGAGCCTATGGGCTGCTCCTACTGCACAAGCCTGAAAACAGGCTTATCAGAGGCTTTTCTATAATGAAAAGAAAAAACGCTTGATCTCAAGCATGTGCAGTGATATTTGAAGGAAACATTTCACCCAATCTTGCACCTGTGCTGTGTGAGTTTGGGTGACTTGGAAAAGAAGCCAAAAGAAAGAAGTTGGATAGAATGGCTAACGCTGGTAAGAGAAGGGAAGCTGAAATAATAATAACAATAAATGGATTGAGGGGCTTTCATCGGTAAAGGTAAGTGATTTTTTTTCTCATGACTATTCCACTTTAGGAATTTTTAAGCCTAATATGTGAGAGCTGTTCGAAATATTTCCAATCCACCTTCTGGTAAATACAGGGTTACTTCACATTTACCCTGACCATATTTAACAATGTTCTCATGCTGTAAAGATCAAGGTTATGTACTAACCTATTTTCTCCTGCTCTAATTTGTAAGTCTCTGTGTATTTATACAGAGGGTCTCATTCAAATGTTCCTCATCCCACTAACTTCAGTAAACACCAGTAACACCAGAATGCATAGACTTCCTACATATTACCTTTTTCCCTTTTATTTTTGCTAAGCTTCAAAGCTAAAGCAGTCTTGAAAACGTGCTTTTGTGATCAACGCAATGAGCCTTTCATAACCCTGAGGACAGCCTGAGCATTTTGCTTCGACTTTCCAAGAAAAGCCAAACTTTAAATGCTCAGCATGGAAGTCCTTTGGGCAATCACAATAGAGGCTATTCATGCAGAAATTAAATACAAGCAAGGGCAAGTTAAAAAGTTCAGCCATTGATTATAGGTATAAACACATAGAGATCCCCCTATATATACCACTTTCAAAAACACTTGAATATTTGATTATATTCTCAGACCAAAGAAGCAGCATTTTGTACATTCTTCAAATTAGAGCATGAGTAAACTCAGTGGAAGCTGTGAACATTTTTTTTTATTTCCCTATCTTCTTGATGAAATTATTAAAAACATCTGAAAGAGGGGCTCCATGTTTCTGTAGCAATTAATCAACCCTTCTATGGAATGTAAAAATTAAAGGGGAAAAGCTGAATGGATGGGTTTAGATACATATGAAGTGCAATTACAGTAAATAATCAATGCCAAATCAGTAATTGTGTTGTATTTAGAAATTTTAATTCCAATTTATTCACAACAGACATGTTCCAGAGAGTTTTTCAAATGTTGGATGGTTATATTTGCTGATTGGTTGAATATATCTGCTTACTTAAGAGTCTGATTGGCAAATTCCTCTTTCTCTACTTATATTAACAATTAGTCTGACACATCCCAATAAGGTTTGCTAAGTCTTTCTCTTGTCACAGACAGGATGAAATCTGCAACAGATGTGTTTAATAATGAATCTTCTTCAGTACAAACAAGTAAGAAAAATGGGTTCATAGTTTCATTGTTGGAGTATACCTTTAAATATAAACATAATATATACAATCCCTTTAAGATTCTTAAAAACATACATTAAGTGTAGTGGGCTACTTTGGTGAAATACATTTTATACTAATTCACAGCAGTATTTCCCAGCTGGTACATCTATTCTCCAAAAAAGAAGCCACATCCCAATATATATTGCAAATACCAGAAGAAAAAAAGACTTTTAAGGAATCCAATTTACAGCCATACTACACCTAAATAAAAGATCAACAAGATATATTTTTTAAACCATCATAATAAGACCATCCCTAAAAGCACAAATCTAGTAAATTCCCAAATTACATAAATTATTGGGGAATTATATGTAACTTTAGTTCTCATTGATTCCTGATGAAATGGACTGTGCTCTGTGAAATGCGTTGAATGAACAGCAACTGAAACCTTTACTGAAACTTTATCTACATGTTTGATGCTTTTAAGGATGGCTTGTTGATCTTTTAATCAAGTGTATTATGGCTGTGATTTGGATACCCTACAAGTGCATTTTCTTTATTTTCTTCTAATATTTACATTTTATACTATGTTACTTGTATATGGTGAACTGGTGATTTGTAAAAGACACACATGGCTACATTAAACCCATGCATTTGTACACAATAGACTAAGTACGAGGAATTTCCCCTTACATTTCTGAGTGTCACATTTATCATTTACGTAAAATTCATAGAAAATGTATATTTGTAACCTGTGACCTCGATATCAAATTCTGTTTTCGACTATTAGTATTTTTTCTGCTGCTGTTTGTTATTTAAATATATTTAAGATCTCTATCAGTGCTATTGCTCCATATCTGTACTCTGTAATACAAACATCCAGCTCAGCATAAAGCAACATCACATTTCCAGACAGGAAAATACAAACATACAAGTAAATTGTGAACTGAAAAGACAGATGTCTTCTAGTCATTGCCTTGGAGGGAGTAGGAGTGTAGACTTCCTTCCAGCTGCACTATGGATACATTGTACCTTGAGGAAAGATGAGGAAAATAAAACAAGACATTTGAGTTTTGGAATAAAAGATTAAAATTAGGAAGAAAAAAAAGTAAAAGTAACAAAACTGTTGGGTCTATGTACATGAAATGAGCAGGGTGAAAACAGAAATAAAAGGCTTCCTCCACCAACCAGTAGTTGAAGCAGAGAGGTAGTTGTAGAGAAATCTCTTATTTTTACAACCTTGTTCTGCCAATTACTAGACACAATGTACTCTCTGCAATAAAAAGTGAAACTTGATATAAGCAAATGAAAGTTCAATGTGAAACTTTAATACAGACATAGCACAGCATTATAAGTTTACTGGCGTTCTTTACTACTGGCGTAAATTACTAAACCATGAATTATTTTATTCTTTAGTATCTGTATGTTTTTTAGTGATGTAGATGTAGAATGATTAGCTACTTTTTTGGACGATGATAGTGATTTTAAGTATAAGTAAACCCCAGGGCACACAAACAATATGCTATAGAGGGAGGATGTGCAGTGTTGATAAATTTTTATATTTTAAACATACTAAATGACTTTTCATCATATCTGTTGATAGATGACAAAACCAGAAGCTGTGCAATGACTGGTCTTACACAAGTCAGTGCACATTCAGCCAGCAGTGTACATTTCCAAGGGTGACAACATTTGTGTAACAGGAAGTCCTTTAAAACCAGGATGAAAAAAAGGTTGTCAAGATAAAAATCCTTATATATATATAGTGAGGGATAAACATCAAACAACTCCTTGCATAGATGTATCCAAAAGGGATTTAAGAGCACTCTGTCCAGTTCATGCCAAAACAGGAACAAGTTTTCCTTTACAGGGGATCACAGTAAGACAAGTGTAACCTCCTGGATTTCCCTGGTGCATTCCCTCCAGAATAGGTGGTCCATCAGACCTAAATTTTTGTGAGATCTCCTTGGCTTTCCCCACATACAAGCTACACACTAGCTTTTTCCTTAAGACACCTGGTCTCAGGCTCCAATTCCCCACTGCCTGAAAGACACACTCCATTTTATTATCATTAGCCACGTGCTTCCTAGCCACCCTCAGTTCTAGGTCTGGAAATGAGGTGGAGTGTCTGGCCCACCTGTTCTATCTCTGGGCCCAGATCCTAAAAAATGAGCCACAAATCTGCAGTAACACAATTACTTACAATCGTATGCAGGTCCCTAATTTTTTTTCTCTAGTGAAACTGAACTAAATGCTGCCAAATACCCTATGAATTTGCATCCCACTTCCCACTATGCTTATATATATTACACATATATACAGTATGTGTGTCTGTGTGTTTGGTGTGTGTGTGTGTGTGTGTGTGGGGGGGGGTGTTACAAATTTAACATATTTATACCGATGAACACATGCACACATTTCCTCTTCTACATTTTTACCAATGCAAACATTTACTAATCATAAATACATCATTTGAGTTTGAACCCAAAGTGGATCACATAGCTCAATCTGTTCATGTATGGGCAGCCATATCTTGTAATGTAATCCCTTTAACATTCCTGAATATTTTGTATTCTGTTGGCCTACTTCATGAAGACTGACAAAATAAACATAAAAAAAGATCCTATTTCAAAATGTCTACAAAGCAGGCCAGCATACCATGAAAAAAAAATAAGAGGCGGCATACATTCAGCTAGAGCACTAATGCCAAGCTGGTACTTAGCAGCAAACTATTTGCCAAATAGAATTCTTTTAGATTATTCCAGGTGCCTAAACTCAGTAACATGCAAGATGAAATATGACATCGAATAATTGTGGAAACTGGCATAAGAAAGAATGCATAAAGACTTGAATTGTTTGATCCCTTCCCACATGAATGATCTCATGTTGAACAACTGCGGGTATAATAGATTTTCCACTTTCCTTCATTATGCATTTATTTTCATTGAAATGGAAGGTGTGCAGAAAATTTTACCTGCTAAGTAACTGGGACTCCGTACATACTGCTCTGGGAGTACATGGCTCATTTCTGCGCATAATCAACTGTTTTCTGTTCTTGTTCTTGGGTAAGAATGACATTAAAGATTAAAGTAACTGACCTTACATCTTTAATTCTTTACTATAATGTCTAGTGGATTAAAAAAACTTAGAATGTACATTGTTTTATATGATTAGAATATAACAGGATTAAATGGTTTAGCAGATAACTGATTACAAAACATTAGTCAATACGACTTTGCTGGGCTGTTATGGTGGATCTGTGGTTTGTATCCACAGGTGTTTTCTATAGAACACAAGGCAGGACATGGCGGGCTCCACGCTGTGTTCTGCATACAATGACAGTGTGGACTGTTGGCATCAACATCCTGCAGTATGTAAAGGAAAGTAGCTGCATGTCTAGGAATCTGCCAGTCATTTGTCCAGAGCCAAATTCCTTATATGTATAAGAACTATGAACTTTCTCATATCTAAAATCTTCAGTTTCAGAAATGCAAAAAAAAAAATCTTTGATTTTGCTAGAAATGGCATGAGCTGATAACCTTTTGCTGCTCTCTGTCTCATATATCTTACTTTTACTTACTCAATGTTATAGAAATGAGCAGTCGGTCTTCTGTGGTCCTAATCTAGAGTAATCAATGTGGGTTGCCAACTTTGGAGAATATTTGTAGTACAGGCAGAATGACCAAATGAAAATAAAGGAAGGAAAGGCTAAAAACCAGAAAACCAAAGCAGCCACCTCATTTAAGGTACAGTAATTAACAATAAATAACATTGTTGTTTTAGGTGTTTAAAATGTCTGCCATTGTCAATGAATATTGAAAATATGAATATTGTGATGTAAGTTTAAATCATATTTGCGCTATGTGCTTCTATTTAGGCTAGACATAGACAGGAGATATAACTCTTGACATTGTCATTATCTTGGGGAAACAATCCATTAGGAACAATTTACTATTTACCCAACATTCATTTATCAGATAACAATAATTTCATATGTATGGATAGTCTGTTCCCAGCTATTGTCACATTTCCATTTTTTTAGAATAAAGCAGAATTTTTCTATTCTTTATCTTACACCCTATTATTCATTCTGATGTACGAGGGGGTGCTGAGAAGTTCCTGGCTTTGCCCAGAAAGAAGAGAGCCAGAGTTTTGAAATAACACATTTAGTCAACATATTCCCCCCTGAGACTGATGCACTTGGTACAGCGTAGTTGCAGCTTTTCTAGACCGTTCAAATAAAAGTCCTTTGGTTGGGCCCAAAGATAATAGTCCGAAAGGGCCAGGTCAGGTGAGTAGGGGGGATGGTAGACCAATTGGAAACCCAGGGTCAATTTGGCAGCCACAACATTGGACGTGTGCGCAGGTGCATTGTCTTGCAAAAAAAGGATCCCTTTGGTCAACTTTCCATGGTGTTTTGTCTTAATTGCTTACTTCAGCTGGTCCAGGAGGTTAGCTTAATACTGTCCGATGACACTTGAGCCGTGAGGTAGGTAGTCCACCAACAGAATACCGTCTTTGTCCCAGAAAACAGACGCCTGTCACAGATCAGCAGCACTGCTGATCTGGTACTTGTTGTCCTCCTGATAGTGTCTGATCAGCAGCAGCTGTTCCCACCTTGCTCCAGCTGCTCTGCACTTAGGGGCGTTGCCGAGCCATATCTACCATTTGATTCTCACCTGTCCTCCTAGTCCCCGCCCAGCTAGCCTCTCAGTCTCCCTATATATGCTGGGCTCAGTCAGACACCTATTGCCTCAGCAATAGGTGTTACTACCTGAGGTTCCTGTGTAGTATTCAGTTTCCAGTCCTGGTTTCCTGTTTCTGACCTTGGCTTGTCCTGATCGTGCCTGTTCTCTGCCTGCCCTGACCCGGTCCTGTTTTCGCTTTTGAATCTGCCTGTCGATTTTGAACTGCGCCTTTGGTTATTTCCAGCTGTCAGCTGCTACCTGCACGGGTGAGTCTGAGGGCCGCAACCTGGGTGCCGTTCGCAGCAAAGCCCAACACCCCTTGCGGGGTGCCCTGGTGAACACTGGGCGGTACCTTAGACTCTGCGCCTCTGAATTCACCTCGGCTAAACGTGCTGGTAGCACAGAGGGTCCACCTGCTGTCAAGTGTCCTGTTGGTGACAACGCCATGACTTTGTTGGCGCATTTCTGGGTTCAGAACTTCTTTGGAACCAGGTTGCATCCTCAGTAACTAACCTAGCCAAAATGTCCTGTGCAGCTTCAAATGGGCCAAAACGGCTTTTGATGCTTCAACTCATTCCTTCTTCTGATCACTGTTCAAACATTTCGGCACCCACTTCGCTGAAAGCTTGCGCGTGCCTAGGATAGTGATGATAACAAACCCAACACGCTTCCGTGAGATGTCAAGTATATGGACTATCTTTTTTGCCGATATTCGCCAGTCCTCAATAATCAGCTCATCGCAGGTTGCTGGGTCAGTTGAGGTTGGGGGGGGCGTCCACTGCGGGGCTCATCTTCAACAGTGAAATGCCTAGTCTTGAACCGAGATATCCAGGTTTTGACAGTGCTGTAGGAAGGACACTTGTCCCCCAGTGTTTTTGACATCTCAGTGTGCATGTCCTTTGCTGACTTTCCCTGGAGAAACAAAAACTTCATGACGGCCTGTAACTCCAACGATGTGAAACTTGCTTGTGCCTTTGCCCCCACAGTCATTTTTCTATTTCATTTGGAAGGAGGTAAAGCCAGGAACTTCTCAGCACCCCCTCGTAAATTTCCTAACACCTGTGTAGGCAAATTACAATAATTTCTAAGCAAACTTACTTTTACCAGTCATTTACATATATAATATTTTGTTGGTCACGTGTAATAACCAATTCTACTAGTGGTTTTGAACAAAAACACTCCAACAGTCTGCTAATTTTAGTGCATTCTAACTACATTCTGTCTACATTCTGGCCAGCGTAAGTTAACGTTCTAATTTTATACTATCATTTGTTATCAAAGTTCAAATAAGGATACATACATGATACAAAATAAATAATATAATTAGCGCTGGCAGGCAGTGGATTCTAAAGCCATATGTCCTGTTGAATTTACAATCTTTCTGTGTGATTTAATATATCTTCAACTTTTTGTCTTCATACCTTAGTCCAAGATACACATTCTTCCTTGAGAATTCCTGCATGTTAATAAAAAATTTGCAAATACTTTTCTTTGCTATTTCTTTTAAGTAACCCCACCACGGGTTTGCCATGAATTGATATGGGGTCAGCCAGAAACTGAGTGTTATTCACAAAGCTTTGCTCGTATTGTCTGTAGCTGTACAAAGGATTGGGACACTTGAAATCCCTTGACATTCACAATGTGAATGAGCAAATTGTAATTGGGTTGGCAAATCCTACTGATGTTCATACAGCCCATGCTAATAAAACCAATGGAAAACTAAAATTACATTTCTGGTACCAAGTATGACAAAGTTGTTTTCAAATTAAAAAAGGTACTTTTATCAACTTTGCACATTTTCTTGTAATGCAATGCTGCAGAAAGTAACAAACAAAATATAAAGAAATAAAAGAAAAAACTATTCCTTTTAAAAAAAAATAAGACATAAATATACAATCCTAAATTTTCATACCACATGGGCCTTTAAAGGTATGCATAATAAAATATAAATGAACACTTTGTTTAACAAAAATAAAATTTACAAACATATACACAATGGTAAAATGTGACCATCACAATAATCATTTTTCTTAATAATCACTGTAATTAATGCATTTTGCACTTTATACGTAATCAGGAGGAACATCACATTTTTGTGTCTAGAATAGACACATATTTATTTTTAACATCTGGACAATGTAACATAAAAGTATATCCCTGCATATCCAAACACATATAATAACTCACATACTACATAAGTTATTGTACAATCTTGGCCACATTTTTGTAAAAACATCAAAGCCACACACAAGGAGGAAAAACAAAGCCACAGAATGGAGAAAGAGACCTTGGATAAGCATGCACATGGGGAGCATACACCAAGGCAATACAAGTAACTAGGAATCACATAGTGATATAATTATGTGACATGACATAAGTCGCATTTGCTGATTCTTTTCTATATAATAATAAATAAATAAAAACAACTAACTATTATAGCTAAGATGGGAGGAAATTGTTTTTTAGATTTGAATGGGGCTACCCAAGTGTTAATGAGGGGTTAAATAGGGAAACATTTTATGCAAGAAATACCCATTAAGGTATCCTTAAATAATGCCATGTACACTGTTTTATTCAATTGATCTACATAATAAATGATGTAGTAATTACAATGAAGCTATTCATTGTTTTCTCAATGATACTCTGTAAGTGTAATTTTACACATGGATTGGTTTTTGTGAGCAATTAGTGGTGAAAAGGCCTTTAGAGAAACACATCCACACTCTAAAGCACTTCACTTGAAGCCCATTGTATCATATTCACATTCCCTCAGGCGTTAAGTAAAATATTAAGCAGCATAAATACTAAAGCAAAGACAGTAGTTTTATTTGTATTTATTTCTGTTCACCCTTTTTATTTGGTCAGCTTAATTTTTTCAACACCTTTAGGTATCAGCTTGTAGTTTGTTCTTTTTGGGGTTAATATATGGCTCTGCAAAACACTTATTGTTCCTACTGACTATTCTAAACAATGCCATTTAGATAGATCAATATAACAATAACCAGTATGTAACACAGTATGAAACATATAGTAGTAGAGATCCACTACTAAGTGGAGAATTCCGTTAAAAATGTAAAACAAAAATGTATCTGAAATGATCTCTGTGTCAATAGTGATACAATATGTATACTAAATATATGAAAACACTTATATGAAAAAAAATAGGATTTGATTTATTAAAGCTCTCCAAGACCAGAGAAGTTAGACTGTCATAGGGAATCCAGCAAACCTGGAACAGATTTCTTAAATATCATTTGCTATTACATGTCAAATGTTTTCAATTTTGGACCAGATTGATTCCAAGTTTGCTGGATCATCCAGGTTCCCCCATGATAGTGTAACTTCTCCAGTCTTCAGGAGCTTTATTAAATCTGATCCTATATTTCCTTTGAATAAATTAGTGTATACAGAGCTACAGCTCAAACTGTTGACGGTTTAGCAGAGTATGCTAGCAATCCTATGGGCTTTACTTCTAGGTCTCAGTAAATTCTATTAGTGGCTGGTGGGTCACAAGCACAGTTTTAGCAAGGCTGTTGAGTAGTGGAAGTACTAGAGGATTTGGTTTCACACAACCTGCCACATTTAAAGAAAAATGTTTGTAGAACATTTTCTTTGAGAGCTTGTTAGTAAAAATAACCATGTACCAACGACAACTACAGCACTCAAATGTATCCATTAGTAAAGTTGGCCTAATGTAGCTATAACTATTTCTTTATTTTCCTATGAAACTTAATAAGGACTTGTGGTGGAAAAACCACTGAACGCACTCTGAAAGTATAATTAAGCTCAATTACGTTTTGGGTGTAGTTATAAATGATAAATGCTCTGTGTGCCAGCTAAAGTAGCTTTTCTTGTTCTCTGTGTAGTTTATTCGGGCATAAACAAAACCTCTCCTTTCTGCCCCTGTACAATACTTAAATGACTGCTTCTGTGAGTTGCAATCTATCATACCAGCAACAAGTTAACCTTAAAGTGGAATTAAATTAAAAAAAGCCCCATCCCCGCCACCATAAAAAAAAGGCAAAAAGACCAGTCATCAGTATTGCCTATGTTATCCCAGGAAATGATCCTTTCCCCAATTACTGACTTACTATGCCTTGTTGTACACTGCGTCCTGATATGTGGAGGCAGCCATCTTGGTAGAGGCAGAGATTTTTGCATGGTAAAGCATCCAGCAAGTAAGCAGTACAATAATGATAGCAATACACTGAACCAAGGTTTAAGACTACCAGTCAAAAGTAGCTGAACACCACTAGATGTAGAAATACTACCATACGAATCAGAAATGTCCATGGATGTTTTATGGTCTCCTATCACAGTGAGAACAGGAGAATAAGGTTTTTTTTTTGCTTTGGTATAGGATGTTATACCCCTGTCCATCAACAATGTCTATTAACTTAGGCTTATTACATGTAAAAATTGGGCCTACTTCAATATGAACCCATAAGTGTATTTTTTAAGTACATTTACATTTCAACAGGATCTTTATAACACCTACAAAAAACAGGTCATATCCAACCAAAGCCACTTTATGTTTTTAATATATTATTGAATAAAGACGTTCTGGATTACAACAAAATATTCCTAATACTTCTTTTGACTTTTAATTCTGAACAATTACCATATTCTACACGTTTGACGAAAATAAAGTCCACTTCTTCAGGGGAATAATTGGAGATGAAGACCTAACAGCAGCCCATATATTACCAAGGAAGCGTATTCTTCCACTACCATTGTAGAAATGGGACATATTCAGAGAGGTAATACCAGGAGACTGTGGCCATCAGATCAAGTTATATGTTTCAGGGGAGAAAGTGGGTGGTGTAGTTGGGAGAAAAATGCACTTTCTTGCAAATTGTTCTCAAGCAGAAAGAATGCCATTATAACAACCAAAATGTGCATATAATCCCTTGTTTAATAATTTTTCCTGATTTTATCCTTTTTTCATAGTATATATTTTTCTTACTGTAAATAATATTATTGGATCAAAAGAATAAAAACTAAGTACTTCTTTACTTTTTTCCAGTGTATTAGATTTAACATTTCTAATAATGTATGTTCCCCTATGTACCTAACCTATGTAAAAGCTTTTTATTTTTACAGGCAGAGCATTCCCTGCCTCTATGGCTCTCAGTCAAGGTACTGGAAGAAAATATAGAATGTCCTTGTTTCTGAAGGCAGAGGTGGAGGCAGGTGTTCAGCATCTGTGACATGCTTTGCATTTCAGCGTTTCAGCAGGAAAAAAGAATCTATTGACAAAGTGCATTATGCCATCACTTGAGCAGCCATACATGTTTACATCATATTTAACAATGTAGCACACTACTTTACAACTATTCGGAGTATGTTTTATAGATATTTGTCCATAATGTTTTTTTCTTTTATCTATTCCACAATTTATTATCACAATAATGTATTTTTTTCAAATGCAGACTAAGGTTAAAACATGGAATAAATTAGTAGTATTTTGCATATTAAGCTATCATTTTCCACGCCAATACAATGATCTCTTCAACAACTATTGGGTCAGGTTTATTAGACACAAGAGATTTTTCTTAATGAAGAAACCAAAGTATTTTGATACTGTAAATATCAACAAATTAGATAATTAGGTTCAAATGCCACTAAAGTACCAACAAAGAAAACGTCAGTATTGATTATATATGTTTTACATTTTAATATATTAGGCAGCTTCTAAAACATTGAGGAATGCAGTTTACATGCAGTAGTTGCATTTGAATGAATAAAGTAAACATAAAACGTTCTTACTTTATTTTCTCAACTCATCAGCTCATTTCATATTAGGCCAATGGATACACATCATACCTCTTAAATACAGACATTGTTAGTTCCACATATCCATTAATATGAAGGTAAGCCCCAAAACCAACAAAATCAATCTCAGAATGGGATCCCAACTCTAGAGGTGAATGTATACCCATCCTACACAAAAAATGAGTTTATTCATTAAGGGTCAAGCAAAGAACTTGAAAACTTTGCCTAGAGCGACTCATGGGCCCTAGTACATACACTTTGCAAGATGCAGCAGATAATGGGCAAATTATAGGGGGGGGGCTATAGAATGTGAGTCCCCTGTGATGTTGCATACACCAGTCAAAAAGAGTTTGTGGTTATCTCAATCAAGCTAATAGTTTGCATGTGATAAGCTCCATGGCAGGGCAATCACATACAACAGAAACGTATAAGAACCACAGTCTCACTCAAATAAAGCCAGTGCATGAACATGTAACCCTGGGACAGGACTACAAACATGTCTTCTTCTCTTCATTTCTTTTACATGTGGGGAAATAATCTACATACCATAACCTGGAAGTAAAATGCAACAATTTGGGAAATCCAGTTCATCTCACAGGATAGCAAGGAGAATGCATTTCAACAACTCTTTTCTAAATTAGCTAAATGTTTTAAATGGTATTAACCATAAAAAATCGATGCAGACATTAAATCTGTAGACTGTTAATCTGCAACATATTATCTTTTTGTTCTTGGTTTTAAATATCCATTAATTCTATTTTTTTCCCAATACACAACAACTTATTCTGCTATAAATACACAGAAAACATATGTTGCCGCAAACATACTTTTTCTTTTAGGAACCAATAAAACTGTAATGCGGTTGCGTATGATAATAAAAGACAAACAATGCTATTTACATAAAGCATGCATATTTCAATGCTTACTTGTTATTGGTAATAATAATGCTGCTAATTTATTTACCCTATATATGTAGACAAAAGAACTTAAACTTATTAAAAGAACAGTCTCAAAGTTAGCAAAACTATGTTCTGTCTAAAATGAGATAACAGAAATAATAAGTCAATACACTGTCTATTTTTACCAAATATTACCAGAAAGCACTTGGAAAAAAAATGGAAAAACAAAATAAAATATACAATGCACATGACACCGTAGAGTCTACAAGTATACACAATGAAGTAAAAGGAAGTACCAAAAAAAATTAGTTCCATTAACGGCACTTTTCTTAAATTTTAAGACTAGTTTGAACCAGAAGCTGAAAGAGACAACACTTCATTATAGTTATGCTGATTTTTATTTATGAGGACCAATTTATTGTATCACATATGAGAGCTTCCCTAACTAAAGCATCAGCTCCAATATTATGCTGCTGTGTTAACTCATTAACAGTTTAGGTGGACATTGCATTGTTATCTTTTGGAGGATGAAAGTTTGAAACACGTCAAACACAGGTCGGCAAAATTCCATTGAGTTTAAAGGAGCAGTATTCCTGGCAGTTCAGAGGTGTATGACCTGCTTTACATTGCACTGCTTTCCTTTGGTGGTGTAAAAAATGTTAGCAAGGTAAGAACAGATATCTGCTATACATTGTATTGGTCTCAAGAGAGACATGGATAGAAAAGAACATTACAGGAAGCTAAATAAGCCAAATATTTACAGTAGTACATGCCATTATCAAGGCCCAGTAGTTTGAAAATGTAGAATAAATTTAAGTAATTGGCAAACAATAATATGCAGTTACACATTCTTTTCACCTGAAATAATTTCTATATAATGATGGAGGTAAGAACTCCACCCGCTAATCATATATGTCAAAACTCTCTGTAAGATCTAAAGCTCTAAATGCTCTGATGTTGTGTTGTGATAGTTTTGATTTCTGTATGTTTAAAAGGAATAATAAAGATACACTTTAAAAATCTTTATCCTAGGGGAAGGTCTTATATAAGATCCATCCATGTGGCATCACAGAATACTGCCCACACTGTCTAGCAATGAAGGAAACTTTTTAGAAACATGTTTTGGTTGGCCATCATTTCTAGAAAATAAAGAAGAACTTAAGTCTTTTTGAGTTTATAAATGTTTACTTCATTAGTTTGTGGTTTGTGAGGGCAGGGTATGAAGGAACAGTACAAGTTTATGTAATAAACATTTGTGAAGAGTATACATTGGGGGACCACATATAACCACGAGTAGGAGGAAAGGGAAGAAAACAGGCATGGTGCATTGGCTGCTAATCATGGAGAGTTTAATGGCATCTCAAAAACACTGTGAGAGTTTGGGTGTGCTACATACTTTGGATTCAGGAACAAAAAGAAGAATGTATGTTTCATAAAACAAAATGCATGGTAGAAAAAGTTATGAGGGTTTAGATACTTTAACTAGCTGTAGGTTACAATCTGCATGTGCAATCTTCTTCAGATTTACTCAACTAAGCAAAAGCCTGTTTTACTGGATACTGAATGGATTGTTTAGGCAGGTCCACATGCCTAACTCTTGGCAGCTATATTTTGAAAAGCCTTTTTAATTTGCAAACAAGACTAATAAGTATGTTTGATATAGCTCCTTACAGGACTTTAATTTTTGGTGTACACAACATTTGGAAGCTACATATTTTCCACCTGCCCATTGAAAATGGCCAAGCACTTCAAACCTGAAAGAAGACTGGGTGACCATGACAGCAGCTGCAATGAACAATGAGGGACATCACAGAGCTTGCAGAGGTGCTTGGAACATAAGTGTGCCACAATGTGCACAAATACACCAGCAGTGGATATACTTCTGCTTTATAGTTGATCTCTGACACCTATTAGTGGTTAACTAAGAGAAAAACTAAACTAACTCACCCAATCTCGCTATCACAAGATGCTCTAGATTAGTCTTCTTTCTTCCTCTATTTACTTCATTTTGGGTTATTTTCTCACTTTCTACAATGAGATTTATTTTCTGAATAGGCTTCTAGATGATGTCATCAACAAGGGACAGGCAGGGACTGGTCAGCACAGGTGCTATTGCAAAGGTGGATCGGCCAAAACAAAAATTAATAATGGGCTTCAAATTGTAATAAAGTGTGATTCTATAAGATCTATGAGCTATTAAAAAAAAATTCACAATAACTTCAGCTGTCCAAAAATCAAAACGCTCAGTTAATATACCTTATTCTTACATCATTTAGCACAGTGATGTCCAAAGAAATTCACATTGTTTCTTAAGGCCTTTGCTTCTGCTTTTGGCATTCCTTTTTTTAGACTCTAATTTAAGTTTATTTTCCTATTGATCTAGTCTTTATCTTTCTTGCTATATTGAAATTGTTGCTGCCTGTCTGTTTTTTTGGACCATGCCTTGGTACTGGCTTTTAACTATGACATTTATTTCTAACTCTGAAGATGACACTTTACTGTCCATAAGATTTGTAGAGTGATCAAATGAGATTTATTTTCTACATTCTATTTATATCCTTGTCATAGTCATTCTGTTTATGATGGGTCCAAACACTTGGATTTGTTATATGCAATCCTAATATTGACTAAGTTTGAATCAACATTATATTAAGTTTATGTTCTAGTAGTTAAAGGTCCATTTGTAAAAGTTATAGAATTGAATTTCACTTCTACAAGAAATGAATGTTGACTTCATTCTACTTGCGCCCAGTTAGCAACAATCCATATTTTATTCTACTATTTATATAATTTTGTTGCTGCATCTTGTAGCAGCTGAGCTACTACCAGTGGTGTTATATCCTCAAATATGTGAAACATGCTGTACATTTTCATTGTTAAAAACAGCAGTCTGGTACACATTTTCATTCATTTCCCATATATATATTTATATCACTCTGAGCTGGCTGCTACCCAAAGCTTTTATGCTTTTTCAACACACTATTTATTTAAATATGACATTCAAAAAGAACCAAATGACACATTGGATGATTTGTTTAGAGAAACTCTTTAAGTATTTAATTTGAAACTTAAAATGAAATGGGGTATTTTTACCATTTACACGGCCAACTGAAACATATACTGCAAGTCTGCGGTAAGTAAAAACAAATATATTTTACATTTCACAGGCTATAGAAGTACATATCTGCCCCTAATTAGTGTATATTTAGTTAAATGAAAACACAACATTGATGCATGCTTTAAAATGTTACTAATTTACCAAACATATAGTATTCTGGTAACTGTATGCAGATATATATGTAATGATAGTGTTCCAAATATTATTTCTTTTTTATTTAATACACATGCCCTTATTTAAATTTCCTCCACATTTACACAAACTGTCCAACAAAAGTATTAGAGACAGGGGTTGGGATAATCTATAACATTGTATTACATGTTTTATGCAGTATACACAAATATATGTGTGTGTATGTAGGTTTTGAAATATGTACCTGTCCTCCATTTCTCTAGTAGGCGTACAGTTTTTCAGAACTCTTTTGAAGATTACATGCACTGAACATTATGTGCTGCTCTAATAATGTCAGGAGCCACCATTGGGACCACCATACTTACGGTAGTAAGCTAACTACCACTTTACAAGCACAATACATGCATTATACACTTAAGCTGGGTACACACTTCCAATTTTTATCGTTCAAAATGAACGACGAACGATCGATTGGGCAAAAATCGTTCGTAAAAAAAGTAACCACCGACGCCGACGAACGAGGAAAGTCGTTGGAAACGAACGACCAGACCGGCGGATCGGATTGGACGACGATCGTTGACAATCGTTCGTGTGTACGATCATTCGTTGATCGTCCATGGTCTGAGCATGCGTAATGAACGAACGTTCGTTCACTTCCTGTCGTGCACATAGTTCCTCTATCGCTCAAACGATCGTATCTATTGTGTGTACAATATCTACGAACGATCGTGTCGTTATCTGTATGTGCAGGATCGGTGCTATACGATCGTTCGTAGATATCGTGCAGGATCGTTCGTCGTTCGTTTAACAACGATAATAATTGGAAGTGTGTACGTAGCTTTACTCTCATTCATTATAGGAATTTTCCAGATTTCTTTTTTAGAAGTGAAATGTTTACACTACAAATATCCCACTCAAATCATTGATCCTATCCTAAGTCAAAGTGCTGTAGATGTTTAAACATTACTTGTCTTTATTTACATAGCCCCAATGTATTCTCTACACAATTATCATTTGGGGATTGTAAAATAAACATAAAAAGATTAACGCAATGAGGCTTATTTACTAAAGGGTTTGAGAAAGTTCACACAATAGATTGTCTGAGGATTCACTTTAATTATCCTATCATGTGAAAAAGCAAGTTCCTGTTTTCCTATTTCCTCTGCATGTAAACATGTACACCATTTATTATGTGAACATTCTTATCTCCTTTAGTAAATCAGTTAGAATGTAGTGATGGATAAGTGTTCCATTTTGTTCCACATATAATTACAAAACATTATAAAAACCTACAATTACAAATTAAAAAACCTAATGCTACTGTCCTATCAGTAAGTCACCCAATTACAATATCTTTCTATTAGTTAGGGGCTATGAGTAACAAAGAGAAAATGTTGTGTGAGGATAAAAAGCAGTACAAAAAGAATAGGAAATGTTATACTCTAGGGATGTCACAAATTGTTGTGTATTTATTTGCCTTATATGTTTAGGTTCAATAACAGAAAATACAATGAAAAATATGAATATTTGCATTTTTTGACCAGCAAGTAGAACATTAGTGTTCTTTTTTTATGTGTTCTGCCAGCAGCTTGCTGTAAAAGAAAAGACAAAAATTTGTTTATAGAGGTCTGTAGCTCAAGCTGGAATTTACAGACAGAATGGAATAAATCATCAGTAGTTTTAATCAAACAATGCCAGCTGCAATTTGTAAACTTGAAAAAAAAAAACACATAATATATCATATAATATATACACAAATCAGTACAAGCCATTATACCAGTATAGTCTAACAGAACACTTTATGAGTTTACTTACAATGATCTGGAAATTATTATTATACTTCAAAGTATTAGTATCAGTGACTTATTGTTGTAGATGGATAATGATTATAAAAAAGAATCACAAGATATGCTTGCTTTATGAGTGGGAAGAGATCTTAGTTAGTGCTTCTTAACGGTTCTTTAAATATATTTATCCTTTAAATAACCCCACCACCCCTAAATCTTACACTTATCTGTCCCCAATTCCTACAGATTCTTCTTGGGTGACTGCAGTCCTCACAGACTTCCCATGGAAAGTCTCCTGGCCAGGGCAGGCATATTTACATATTTAAACAATACAAAGCTGTCAGCTTACATCATGTTTCTAGTTTCATGCTCCAGCCAGTACACAAAAATACATGCTGTTTTTAATTATCATTATACATATAACAAAAACTTGCCTCCTTCAACCTCACATGATCCTAAATGACCAGGGGCTGAAATAAAATGCCAACGTTTCCTATTAACAGTACTGTTATTTTCAAGTAATACAGGCAGTGGGCCTCCAATATTGGAGAATAAATTGCTTTTGCTGAGAATGTTTTCCGGTGGTGGTCATGGCAGGATTTCTATCTATTCAGTCAAAAATTGCACACACCAATGTCCAACCATCAGACCCAGGTTCACCCACACAGCTTAAGTTGTCTCCCAATCTGGCTAAAAGCAACCAAATTTCGTTCATTTAGGGGGGGGGCATTGTATTACAGTTAATAAAGCAGCAAGTAATGCCAGATCCTGAAATGCACAAATGTAGCAAAACACAAAAGAATAAAAGAAAGTTGTTTTTAAAATGGAAGTGTGGTATGAGTGAATGCTTGAAAGATCAGATACAAATTCCAGATGACAAAAGGAAGTTAAAAAATGAATTGTTATTGGAACTGGAGTTGTTATATTAAAACTGGAAGGGATCCTGAATCTTATAGCAGTACAGAAAGAGAAAATAAACGCAGCAACTTGGAAAAAGAACAATCAGAGACAGGGAGCTGTAGGGAGATAGTTGGGGAAAGTAAAATAACCTTGGTTTACTAGAAACCTTATAGGAGACAACCTCTGTTCTTCCATCAAAATATGACAAATGAAATAAATAAATTGGATCTGTTACTTTTCCACTTCCTGTGACCTCTGGTATTGTGATGTTGTGGGAGACGATGCTGCTATATTGTTATAAGTCAGATGTTTTGGTGCGCTTCATTAAATAGTCAAGTAAGTCAATTTCATGAAAAGTGTTGATTTTTTTCTGCCCCTGAGAGCTTACAATCTAGGCAGTGGGGGAAGTCTCACACAATAAGAGGGGAGATATGGAATGATGGGTAGTGGGGAGTGTTTTAGGAGACAGAAGAGGATGAGTAGGTAAGTCTGAAAAAGTGTGTTTAGGGTGCTCTTTTAAATGAGTGGAACGTAGGAGCAAGCCGAATGCGACAATTCCAGAGAATCGGAGCAGTGTGATGAGGTTATGAGTGAGGAAGTCATTAGTAGGTCATTGGAGGAGCGAAGAGAGCACTAGGGGGATATTTTTATACCATGTCAGAAAGGAAGTTTGGACAGGAGCTGTGTAGGGATTTATGAATATATGGCACACAAAATTGACTGGATTATTTGTTCTATGGAAAAAGTATGTAAATGTTTATATGGAAAGTATACCCCTACATTTACCAAGACTTCAAAGCAATGCAATTAGAATAAAGTGTCTCAGTGATTGGGACCTACATGCTCAGCTCATTGTATGATGCCAGGTATGAATTTGCCACCATCTTCACCCTGAGGCTTTTGTCAGGCCAGAATGATGTAACTCCCATGCATGCAAAAAGTTCCCTATTGCCCAAACCCAAATGGTGGTGCCTTTGAAGAGCAAGTGAGTGTAATTAAAAAATTGGAAACCGGCTGGTAAGTTTGATTTATTGCAGGACATCGCCTGTCCCGTGTGAAATCAATAACTATTTTTCTTTTTTAACTTAAGCAGCATGAAGGTTGATCTACCTAAGTGGAAACGTAGGATCTGGTGTTTACTGTGTTATTGACCTAGATCAACTGATCAGTCAAAGACCCTTAAAGTGACCAGCATTTCTTATGCCAAGATGAACGTCCATGATTGTCTCCGGTGAAAATCTAGAATCAATACAGCTGTCCCCAAGTCTTTAAAACAAAGATTATTTCTACATTACCTTAAATTCCCTTAAAACGGTATAAGTGTACCTTGGAGAACTGAATGATAATTTAAAGGCAACAAGCTAGGCATAGAAAATACTGACTTGATTTTGATTTGTTTGTGCATTTTGTAGGCTGTTATTGATCAATAACAAATATTTATTGTATTTTTCCCGAATAGCAGAAACTCGGCTTAGAACAGTTGGATAGTTATCCTGGAACAGGCTAAGCCAATTATTTTCAAGTCAAGTCACCCATGTTTACAATTGTCACAAGACCTACATCAGGTGTTTGCCACATACAATCATAAAACACATTCCTGCCATCAAATGACCAGAAAATCTTTAAAATTCCCCTCTTCCACCATAAATAAACACAACTTTCTGAAAGTGTAAATGCTGTTTATCATAGAACTACCATGTTACACCTAATGGGGTAAAACCCATTTCATCTCATTCTAGACATAGTACATGCCGAACTTTTTCAGTAGACGGCCATTGCAATAGGGCATACAAATAATATTAGGATGTATCACCTGTTTTAAACCATCCAAAACGGTTCAAAATGTATAGCGAAATGTTAAAAGAGTTTTAGCTTTTATTCCCTATAGTGCGTTTGAATAGGTGCCATATAGGCTTGAAAGAGATGAACAAAGCAAAATGTTCTTTTGGATGTTGATTAGATCATACCTCTTAAGGATGTCGAAGTACATGCTATCAGAGTTCTATTGACAACATACGTTAATTAAAAACTACATTGAAATCCTGTGTCTGTTTTCTAGAAAATACAAATGGTAACTATAAACAATGCTAACCACATAGTATATTAAAATCTTCTTGAATAAACTATTTTTAATGGAAAACACTACAGCAGACATCTGTTTCTGCAAATGGTCAAACACATGAATTAATGTGTATTTTAAATTTGTGACTTATACAGACTATTGTTCTGTGTACTTGTCTCTGTCACCAAGAATGTATACTGCATATACTTATATAAATAACACATTTTACTGGGAGGTTTTCACATCAGATAAAAAACACAGCTGATGAAAATATGCTATGTTTTCATAATAAGGATATTGAGTTCTAGCCCTCACCTATTGCATGGGCCAGAATTAACCCTCATCCTCATCTCAGTTCAGACGTTCGATATAAACAGTAAGCATAGTTTAAAAGACCATGGCCCTGATTTATTAAAGTTCTCCAAGGCTGGCGTGAATAACACTTTCATCAGTATAGCTGGGTAATTCAGCAAACCTGTAATGGATTGGAGGTAATTGTTTCAATCCTGGACCAGATCCATTCCAGGTTTGTTGGATCACCCAGCATCACTGATGAAAGTGTATTCTCTCCATCCTTGGAGAACTTTAGTAAGTGCGGGCCCATGTTTCTAGACAATTAGGCCTCTTTCTGATTTAGGGTAAACAGCAGCAATTTGTTAAACACTCAACCACGCTCCCATTTAACAGGTGATTGGGTGTTATTTTCTGCACACTCTGCACACAGTTGTGTTTGTATTGCGGTATAGTTGCTGGAAGAGACAAGGTCTGCAACACATTACCCTGAAGTTCGGTTTGCTGCTCCTGAGTGCACAGCAGCAGTTTGCTATGCATTTGGGAGCAGGTAACCATGCTTTGTTCAACTATAAGTCTCTATAAGGGACATTATTTTATTTCCATAAAATGATATTTGCAATTTACGTGTTGTATGCATGTAATTAACCTGTAAAAGCCTCCTGTGTGAAGGAGATGTGAAGTCAGCAGGCTCAGAGATGTCACTGAAATAACACCTAATAATATTGCACCTTTTTCCTACTGTTGCAGCTACATAAAACATTATGTAGGGAAATTAAAGGATAAGGAGATATGCCAGCACTGATTGTATTTGGAAACTCCAGAAGAAGGGAAGGCTAAGATGTGCCAGAAGGAAGTGCTTTGTGCTAGGGAATTTTCCTTAAGTAATTACATTTCTAAATTTATTTCAAAAGTTCAAAGGCACATTAAATATGTAAATAGTCAAATAAAATATGTAAATGTAATTTATGGAAATTAAAAATACTGCATGTAAGTATTTAAAATATTTGATTTCCTCCGGTGCACGCTGGCAAATCTGTGAACATACAAAAAGCCCTGGTGTGCCGCATGGTGCCATATCTCTTTCATCCTTCATTCTCCTAGCTGAAGAAAACAATAACAGGGACACCGAAGACTCTTTTTTTCTACTGCTTGGACTTTTACTACTCTACTTCATATGACTAATTTGTGCACTTTGTAGTCACATGCTCATAGTTCTCGTTGTCTATTGATGTCTTCGCTTCGGATGAACCCTGCTATTGAGTCATTATTTGTTTTCCCTTCCTGAAGAAGGACATTGATGTTGCATCGAAAGAGAGCACAAACAAGTCCCCATGCCCATATTGGGGTTTAAATTTCACTGGTCATACACTTGTGGAAAACCTTTCTTTCTCAATAAATAGTAGCTGTGAGAGCTTTTCTTGTATTTTTGTTTAATTATGAACAATATTTTCTCAACTAAGGGCTCTGTTTTTTCTGATTTTTTGATCTTATTATATTAGTTATTAATGTTAAACTAGGAATAGAGATCTAACCACAGAGTTCTTGTCATATGCACTTGTTCTACCCTGATTATTGATCTTATTTCTAGGGGACATGCTATTCCTGTTATTTTGTGTGATATATTTTTATATTTAATTATGTTTATGATCCTTACTCCATTTATTAATGCATTTAATAATAGTGTCATGGTTCACAATGCCTTTATCTCCTATTACTCCTGTAATTATAAAGTTTGCCCACAATGTTCTGTGCTTTACCTTGGCCTGTCTTTCCATTATAAATTGTTTGTTTTACCTCTCTGTTTCCTTTTTTCCCCCACCCTTTGCAAATATTTATTGCATGTTGTGCTACTGTTTTTTGTTTGCATGCCTATTCACATTTTGCTGTTCTTAGGCTTCTTGGCTTACTGTGTCTTTAGGAAATCAATAACCCCCCCCCCTCTGCTTTTCTCTGTTTCACTGAGTTGGTCCCAGGTCTCTGTTTTCCAACAACTTATTTTTAGGCCACATTTTTATTTTAAAGATTTCTAGTTTGGCCCTCCATTTCTAAGTTGGCCTGATTGCACCCCCCCCCCCCCCTGTTTACCTGCTACTGGTCCTTGGGCCCACTTCTGGTCAATGCTGTTAATACATCTAGAAGCCATTGGTCAAAGTGGCAGTTTTAATATATGGCACATCCTTCATCTCATCCAGCATTTTAAAAGCATTTCTACAACAGCCATGCTTCTATCTATAGATGACAAGAGAATGTTTGATTCCCTATCATGGAAATATTTATTCTATGTAATAGAAAAATCAGGCTTTGGGCAGAAACTTTTCAGGACTTTACACACTTTATTCTAAACCTCCTGCCAATTTATGTTGGATTTCAGTTGCATAGGTTTCCCAAAGCTTGAAGTCCAATGCAAGAAAACACACTTTTTCCAATATTGTTCATATAAGCAATCAAACTATTCCCCTGTTTTATTCATTTACACGGTGACATCACAGACATCACTGTGGAGTGGCATCAGGTTGCTCTATTTGCAGATGACTTTTTAACTCTTTTTACTAATTTCATCATTTCTATTCCTAATCTATTTCATAAACTGGTTTACAGATCAATGAGGTCTTACCTATGCCCAGATCTAGTGAAGGCACTCCTCTGTAGGAGGGTTGTCCAATGTAGTTCACATAATTTCTGAATGCCCTTCCATATCTTGACAGCTGTTTGAAGACTGTTGCTGAAGCCTGTAAAACACCCATTGAATTTTACCAAGGGGTAATTAAACAATGTTTTTTGAAAAACTAGCTGCTGTGCAGGAGGATAGGCTCAACAGGTTCCAACAAATCTGATCGTCTTTAGCTGATGGCTATTTGCCAGCCTCCTTTGACAAACTCACTTAAAACTAGTTTTTGTCCTATATTGGACTTTGTGGTGTTAGGTTGGGCACAATCTGTGATGGCATTTTTTTGTACAGTCGTCCTCCTTTCTTTTAGTTTTCCCTTATTATGCTACAAATACATCTGTCTCCTTCTTTCTATTCTCTCCTTTTCCCCACACTTTCTAGGCTCATGATATGGTTTGAATTCAGGACCTTCTTTTTTTGTTTCTTCACACATAATTATTAGTTACTACTCCTGTTCTTCTTGTTTCTCCTCCTATTTCTTGGATATTATTGCATTTGCCATTGCACATGTTCTATTTGTCTTAGTGCTTACCATAACTCAATTACCTTATTTTGTACACATAAAAATATTTGTACACGTGTAACATAATTTATTTTTTTCTGCTTTACCTTTTTTGGATCTGTGACAGGGTCTGCTCAACAGAAGACCATGTAAAAAAAAAATGAAGTTGGCTTACCAATTAAAGATTTGCTTCTGCAGGCAAAAGTAATTAACTGTGTCCATATGTACATTTAAAATACTAAAACAACGTTTTCTATAGTAATAGAATGTTTTTACATTCATTTAAATAAAAAAGTCTATGTGTCTAAGGTCTTATTATGTAATACCATGCAGGAGCACATTGTTTTGTAGTTCTCTCATTATTATTATTCACCATTTCGATATTGTTTATGTGTCTTGGTGGACCCATGTTTATCAAGCTCCCTAAAGCTGCGTACGCATGTCAAATTTTTCTCGCCCGATAATCGGCATCGG
>NC_092861.1:71219949-71352823 GCF_032062135.1 Pyxicephalus adspersus | reverse complement strand
TTGATATTTTTTCCATCTATTCTTATTCTGGTGGCAATGAAAACATTTATAATTCTCCATTGCTTTTTTGGCTTCTGATGCTAATGATGCCAATTTCTCAGACTTACTACTTTAATGTGCACAGCACTAGAAAAGCTACCATTTCTTTTTGTGATAGTGTGTGCCGACTCATTCAGTTTCATGCAATTTATTTACATAGGAATATAAACTAGACACTCCCTGAAAAATCTATCAGAAGAAAGAATAAAAAGAAGCAAGAAAACTGTGGTGCTGTGTAAAGAATTTTCTGTTATCAATAGAGAGACTAGTGATAATCTAATATTGAAAATTCTAAATCTTACAGCATATTGGACATGTCCTGATTTCAGACACAACATAACTGTTGTGACTGGAATGTAACTTTCTGCAGCTGTGAGTTATTGGAGAGTTCAAGGAGTGCTTGGATAGTTTACCCAGGTCTGGCCAATTGTAGATTACTTTGCCTCTTATATTTGTGTTACTTGGTGTTAGGAGATGCTCATCTGTCCGATGACTGTGTGGCATCGCAGTATAAAACACTGTTTATTCTGTCCAGCTATGTTATTTGCAGCAGCAAGGAGAACTAAGATAGCAGAAGCCCTTGCTTACCTTTACCTGTTCAGTCTGATGTATTTTATCGGCATCCCCGGCACCACTCTCTGAGACTGTGCATGTCTGAAAGGGATTTTACAGGCAATCAGCTCCTGACTCAATTCTGCACTGCCATTAGCTGCTGGGACTTTATAGCCTATCTGCTCCCAGTCACCAGTGCCTGTTGTAGCGTTTAGCTGGGCTAATCTGTGCTGAAGTGAGTTTCATCTGATATACCTTTGCCTGTTTCTGCTGCCTGGACCGGCCTTTGCCTGTGACCCTGTCTCCTTTTGTGCTTTGCCCCTGTGTACTTCGTCTGGTGGATGGATTATCTGTTATGATCCCTGGCTCTGAATTCTGGACTTGTCTATTGGAATCTTGGTACTTCTATCTGTGGGCTCCTGGTCTGCTGCCAGCCCATCTCCAGACACCATCCCTTGTGCAGTACGTCCTGGGGCAACCGAGTGCTGGGAGACGCAACCAGTCTCCCCAGGCTGAGTGGGGGCTTACTAAAGGTGAAGACAGCGGTGTTAGATTGGGGGACTGGTGTCTGGTGAGGACTGGTGCTGACCAGGGCCTTACACATGGACTTAGGCTACATACACACGTCAGATGACTTTTGTCTGATTATTGTTTCAGGGCTAGTATCGGATGAGATTCTGGTCTGTGTACAGCGGCCCTCCAACATCAATAATGGATCCATCGTGGTAGATTCACGAACCACGAGCTACAAGCGACCGCCATGGCAGTGATGGGGAGAGAGTGCAGTGGGGTGCCACTCGCTCATTCTCTCCTCTCCATAGAGCAGAATGGTGCTGTATGTACAACGCTCGTTCATGCGACCTTCAGTCTTTTGTCGTTGGAAAGGATTGTGAAAGATGATTTTGAATTCAGAAGAATACCATTTCAACTGACTTGTTTAATATAAATGACGGTGGATTAAAATTCACACTATAATGAATGCAATTTGTAGTAAATATTTATAATCTAACTATATATAACTAACATATAAAATGATCACAAAATTTTCACTTCATCATTTAATTATTATACCAATCTTTTAATCTATTATGCTCCAAAATTCTATCAAATATAAATAGTGGAAATGTTTACAGACTGATCAAGTTTCTTTTGATTCTACACTTGATTTTAACCACTTTTAGTTGATCAAATTAGGATTAGATATATGACTAAAACTATCAAATGGACTGTTTAAGTGATGGGCCATTTGGTCCCTGTAAGGACATCCTTAGTCACGTATAGTGCATCCACCTTTTCCTGGAACAATAGATGCACATAGGTGTATTCAGCACACTTCTACATTATTCATTATGTGCTATGTCCCGAAGGAATTCTGCGGCCTGCTCCGTGTACTCGCTTTAACAAAGTAAGGATTGTAGAGCTGCACATCGCCTTTCCATCTGAACGTAGCCTGCAGATTAACAGTTCCACATCCAGGCAAAAAATGATGACATGGCGTGATGGAAATAGTATTCTAAAAGTTTACAGCCTACAAATAAAGTTAGGCAAGGAATAAAAGCAAAGGAAGCTTTGCAAGCTGAAGCGAGCTCAGCAGTTTATCTTACTGGCAGTGACTCAGCACTTCCCTCCTCCTGTCCTTTAGTGTCACACAATCTGTCAGCTGATCCTCACAGCTCTGCCAGTGCTAACAGCAGACAACACACACCTAGCATTATAACAACTCACAAAAGAGAAAGCACCAGTGCAGTTGGTATTTGCTGCAGCCAAACAATTCACAAGCATTGCTTTAATCTCTGGACCAGTACCAGCCATGTCTTCTCAGGTGGGAAACAAGGATCAACAAGTGGAGGAGCAGGATGACACCTTCACATACACCAGGAAGAGAGGCTATGATATAACCCGGGACCCACACCTTAACAAGGTAATGAGGACTGACATGGGTTTGTAAAACACTGCAGGCCCCAGTAGTGGAGTGTATGTGGAAGCACAAGTATCTGTGGACCTGGCCTTCTGCTAGCTTGTGGTTTTAATATATTCATAAGTATACCTACACAGATAATAGCCATTTGTTTGCCATGCTTGCTTATATATCCTTATCAGGGGTGCAGTGGGGTGGGCACGCCGTGCCCTCCATTTTTTCATTTCTGCTCCCAGACCCCCGTATAGGCTCTCCGTGCGCGCTCGCCATGGATAGCCTTCACTATTACCTGTCTCCTCTTCTGTTTTATGACTACATCCTGATCCTTTTGTTATTTATGTTCAGAAGAATGACATTATTTGCTTTCTGTATTTTTATAGGGTGACACATTCAGCATTTCTTTTTTTGAAAAATGTAATTTTTATTGAGTTTTTCCAAATATTTAACAAAAAGTAACAACAAGTATGATGCAGCCAAGAAATACAAAGTAATATTTAAATAATAACCTGGAATAAAAAACATATAGATGACTCTTGTAAAAAATTACAGTAAAAAGTAGAATACATTCAGCATTTCTAAGTAGAGTTTATTCCTTTACCTTCATTCAGTTTTCCTTAACAAAAACCTGAAAGAAAAAGCATACTTATGGCTGAAATTCAATGGAAATTTTTGCTCTGCCATTTGCAGATACACGCTCCAATGCATATATGTCAAAGTGTCTGTGAGCTTTTCTTAACATTTTAATAAGTGCAGCATGTGGACAATTTGTAGCACCTTGGTGTGCAGAATGCTTAGAGGGAGCAAATAATGTCAAAATGGTTTACAGTATAAAGTTTGTAAACCTGTAAGTGCATGATAAAGGAATTACATTTTCATAATGTCACTATAAATGTATTCATGAAGGTTGAAGGTGCAGAAGCAGTTTGAGCATGCGTTGTCTATTCTGCAATCACTTTAGTACTGTATCATAAAATAATTCTGTATTATATTTATCTATGTATTTGTTTGGAAAAAAAATATTAGGCCTGTTCTTTTTAGCACCTTTACCTGGTTCTCTTCTAGGTTCAGGATCTTTAGCCATCTTGACAGGCCAGGCCGGAGTGATGTAACTTCTGCACCTGTGCACAGTTCATTCATTCCCAGCAGCCAGCTATGCCGGAATCATACACTGTGCATTCACAGCTCAGCATACAGTATATAGAAGAACAGGCAGGAAATCTTGTTTATTGTAATATTGCCTGGCCCTCCTGCAATAAAGAACCTGCCTACTTGACATATTAAAAAATTAGGTTTAGCTCAACTTTAATAATGACTTAGATTATGTGCCAGGGTATATTATAACAAAAATAAACAGCTTGCTTTGATAGTGACAGGGAAATAAATTATAGTAACATGATTCTTTAAGCAGCTGTGATTTCAAATATGTAGGCATAAAAAGTCTCTGTGCTATCTTTATGCCTGAGGTCTGACAGGACTGCTTTGTGATACCTGGAGTGCAACGCAACAGGTATCTCTCCCCTCCTTTATTTCACTGGGTGTGAATTGAATGGAGTGCATTAACTCATACACTTAGATGAATAAGAAGTAGGTAAGCACTATGAATGAGTTACTACATCAGTGCTGCATTGTGCGCATTCCTGAAATGATTTCCGTAAAACTTATATGTTACTGGTACACATCTCCCTCAACCACAATCAGAGTACCTTACTGGCATTTGTTATGCATTGAACTAATTTTTAATCTTCTCAGTTTTTTATGTGTATTTTTAGAATATACATATTAATATATGTACTAACATCATGGAGAAATATCAATCTACTACACCAGCATACAGATTATTAAAGCGGATTTAAACAAAAAATTTTACTTTACATAAAAGGGTAGACCCTTTATACAAAATAAAAATTACCTTCTTTTTTTGGGAGGGGGTTTAAAACGCTTTTTTTAAAAAAAAAAAGAGTAAAGCCCCTCCTCTTTCTCTCTTGATCGCCGCCATTGCCTGATGCTGGAGCACAGGCATGCTCAGAATGTGCCCTTTATTCAATGGAGGGAAAAAATGCTGATCTCAAGCATGTGCAGTGAGATCGATACTCTTCTCTTCCCCATCTAATTCACTCGGGGATATAGGAGGATACCGGGATGACGTGGGACCTGATCCAAGAAACCTCAGGATGGATGGACGAATCTGAGAAAGTAAAGTTGAGTGTTTTTTTTTGTTCACTTTACTTACGAATTATGTTATGCAGATATAGGAGGTTGTAGAATCACTTCCAGGATTCAAGAGAAGTGTGCTCCTGCAGACATAATACAGGAGGACCAGATTTACAAATGTGGAGCTTAGTTCACCTAAACTGAGTAACTGTTCTGCACTGCAAAGTGGCAAACAGCTGAAAAGGTGATGGGCAGGGTGAAAAAACACCATTGCTCCCCATTGTGGCCTATTGTGTTCTTCACTTTCAAAGTCATCACTACTTTATAAATATGGTGAACAAAAAGATTCACCAAAATGTACAGAGCAATTGCAGTGGTGCAGTATTCATACAATCAGAGTAAATATGCACATTTTATGGAGATTGTTGTCTTTTTTAAATATCTGAACAGGCAAATATTATATATTATTTCAAAGAGTGATAAGGGTGATTTACTTGAACAAATATCAGACAAGGTGTGTTTATTCTCCTAATCTAAAATTAAATGTAGATTTGTCAATTGAAAAAGTAAGCACACCCTGACCCTGATTCACCACTTAAATGAAATTAAAATGTATGTTCTTTTGTGTCATTAACAAAACATATGTTTTACATTAAATGTCAGGTGTTGGAACCCCCTTAGACAGTATACAGTAGTAAGCTTGGCATTTTTTTACCTAGAATATCCAGCATCGCAAGTTGTTCTTTGTGCTTTTGGCATGTGAGGTGTCATCATAGCAAGATCAAAAGAATTATCTAAGGCTCTTAGAAAGAGATTTGTGTATGCCTAAAAACGTATTTGAGTGGCATTGATTTCAAATGACATTTAATTTGTTCCAGATTGGCCAACCTATAAGATTCAAGGCAATATTTGACCTATGACCTTGGCTATTTGACCCTAAAAAAAGTCTCCAAGAACAATAAAATTATATTGCAGGATCTGCAGGTAGCTGTTGTTACAGTTGGTGTCAAAGTGCATGCATCCACTAATAGAGAGAGAAAGATTGCACAACTGCTGCTCACAAAGAACGGTACAGAAAGACTACAGTTTTCCATGGAACATATAGCCAAAAACCAGGCTATCTGCAACAAAGTGCTATAGACTGATAAGAATAAAGCTGTTTATCTACAGTGATAGTAAACATGTTGGCTCTTATCAAATACATAATTTCAACAAAGATTACCCATACCAACTTTAAAGCATGGCGATGAAAATGTAATACCTTGATGTTGGCTGCTTTAGGGTCTGGGCAGCTTGCAGCCATCAAGTCAAAGGTTAAAGTGGAAAGTAATTTTCCAAACTATGTTTATCCAAGCACATTAGCAAGTCCAAATAAAAAATAATTTAGAGGTACACACTGGTCTTGTCTAAGTCTCATGGGACTACTGGGTACACTTTACATTTTCTACATCATTACATCTATTTATATTTTTATTGAGTAATTTTTAAAAAAAAAAGGCCTACAGTGCCTACAGATAAAAGTTTATTACCGTTTCAACAACGATATAATGTCATTATATTATAAAGATATTAATTGTTTCAATTAATTGAAATCTACAATAATGTACATAGGGTGGCACAGTATGTACAACCACCATTGTTTATGATATGGTGCACTGTACGCTCTAATGTTACCTTTAGCCCTTCTGCCATCCTCACTGTTTGTCCTTTCTTACAGTGTACTGACCTTAGTCAGATTTTTTAGTGAGATATTTAGTCACATAACAAGGTCACTAGATGTCTGTTAATTGATGGAAAACAGGCTTATTGAACTGCACAGAAGTGACATAAGAGAATAGACTTCACCAGTAGTTTAAAGTAGACCTTCAAACTCACCTGTTTCTTTCCCATCTGCTTCTGCCTATGGTGCTAGGTAGAAAACTGTACGTCTTTTTTTATCCCTCGCTCTATATTGAAGAATATTGCACCAGGCACAGTTCCTGTTCTTGTGACACCCAGGCATGGAACAGGAAGCAAACACTCCCCTCCCCCATGGCTACAGAAGGTGTCAGTCAAAACTACTGGATCATCTGTAAGGCACACACCTTTTATTCTTGTTTCCCATCCTCTCCCAGTACCAACTAAATACTAGTTGACATAGTACTCAGAGTAGTGTCAAATGCATGTTATCTGCATGTTGTTTCCTGAATTCTGTGTCTTTTGTCCACATTCTGTTCTGGTCTCATTTACTAAAACTTCTAATTATTATCCAGAGATCATTTTTTATACTCTTTTTAAGGTCTAATAGGCGGGGATGATGTGCAACCCCTGAACCATATTAGCTGTTTGATAAAAATTATTTCCTTGGACACCTCATACCAAGCAGTTCTTTTCATGAGGTCTGACTACCAGGTAAGATATGGACAGGGATGGTTGAAGAGAAACTGGGCCCTGGGCAAATGTGAAGTTGGGCCCTTTATCGGACAGCATTCCAACTCTCTGCAGCTTTAATGCTAGTTGGGACCCTAAACAATTGCTCAGATTTCCCTACTTTGAAACCAGCCCTGCTTAGGAATGGCAACTTCCATCCAAAGTTCTACAGAGCCTCAAGGCTCTACCACGTAGAACTAAAAAGTTTGTTTTGTCTACATGAACCATAAATACTGAAGCCCCTCCCTGTTTGTTTATGGGAAAACCTCAATTACACATACTCTCTAGAAATTTGCCAGTGCCTACTCAGTGCTCATCCACACTATACAATACTGCTCTAAAAGATGTGGTTTGATTATGTGTTAGAAACTTGGGGGAAGTACCCCTAGTACCTAGTACCTAGGACACAATGATCAGAGACCCCCAGTGAATTGTAATGTAACTGTAATGGAAATACATAGCAAGTATACATCAGCATAGCTAGCAATTGCTGGGTTGTGAACATCTTTCTGCATATCTTGTAGTTTTTAAACAAAATACACATCCAGAATACACAAAGCCATGCCTATAATAAATCACTGTACTGTTGTGTTTTTGTCTGCTGACGCGTAAGAGTATTTATTGGGCTCTGTGTGCACGTAAAGGGGAGATGCTGTATCATCACTGACTTCCCCAGTCCTATCTAGTAACACAGCACAAACTACATGAACCGTGCATTTACAACAAATACATGTTCACAGTACACATTCTTCCCTGTATTCCTCCATTTATTCAACATCAATTACAGAAGGGCTGGTGAGGACTTGTTTGCTTATGTTATGTTAGCAATCCTCATCAAAATATACTACAGAACCTCCTTTCAAGAAGAAATTTGTGCAGCCCTGCAGTGTGCAGTGGTTATTTTCTGATTAGATTGAGCAATTCCTTTATGCTTATGTGAGTGTAGTAAACTACTGTTATGGGAACTTCCTTTTTTTTCGTACAAGTGTTTTCTAAAACTGAAAGTTCATTTAAAAAGTGATATGTTTGTAGTTTTGTTCTTATGCTACAAATTATTTTGTGATACAAAATAATTTGGGTTATAAAAGACCAGTTTAAAGGCTTTAGTTGACAGAAGAAGATTCATTGTTGGGTGTGCAGTAGTGAGATTTTACCATCAAAAAAGACATTTGCATGTTTAGTGCATCTATCCTTGCAAGGGCCCCTTCTCAATCATCATATTTGTAAAAGAACATTACTAAAATGTGGATTCTTAGTATTCTAAATTGTGTAGCCTGCCTGGTGTCACACTGTGATTCTTTTACAAATTCCCAGGCCTGAACAGCGTTCCTGAAATATTCACAACCCAAACTACTTGCAATCCCATGTATGTGCAAACTGAAGCTACTAAAGAGCTTTCCAGTATTGTAGTACAGAAATGCTACTATGAGATATTTACCACCTACCTTGCATGGACCCCTTCTGTTCCATGTATTTTAATATCGGCCTGTTACCAGTATGGGTTGTTATACTGGTTGTTTGTGGGTGAAAAAGGGGCCCAGTGCAACACTGTCTCAAAAACCAGTCAACATCAATAATGTGAAGCTGACGATGGGGCAAGTGTCTGTCAAAAATGACTGAGATAAAGGTTAAACTATATTTTATAGAAAGGAGCTATAGTAGTTGTTTATGATACACACCATTCTAGCAAACTATGGGCCTGATTTGCTATGGATTTGATAAAGGATTGAAAAACATTTGCAAAATATTAGCAAACTATTTTATGAAATCTATTCCAGGTTTGCTGGTTCGCGCTGGTTCCCCCATGATAATCTATCTTCTCCAGTTTTGGAGAGCTTTAAAAAATCAGGCCCATTATATATTTTACGTAAGGTTGAGATACTTTATTGTAGCTGTCTGATACAACTACATTATAGTAACCATATGACAAGAAGGTTGTTCTATGTGAGTTTGTGGATAATCTAAGATATTAATAAGTAAAAGTAAAGTTCAGTTCCCCTTTCAAATTCGCAAAACAAAGGTTGGCCAGGTTTGCTTTCGGCAAACTATACTAGAAGGACCTTTGCTTATGTAGTTTCAATGATTGACATGAACTTGACCCTTACTAATTCCTTTCTGGGCAAGATAATTTTATGTACCTTAGATAAGAGCTCTTATCTGCTAGCATTGTTCATATTAATGCTGACTTTGGCTTATTTGTATCTTCATTCAGAGTTCAATTACACAATTTAGCAAATTTCACTTCACTAGCTTGGTAAACCTACTATAGTATTATGGTTTCACATATGTTTACCTAGTTAAACCAGCTATTAAAAACAAATTAGATAACTCACTAGAAAAGTAATTTGGGCAGCAATGCATCATATCCTGTCAGTTGTCTTCATTATTTAGTTTTGCAGTAGATACAGTTACTGATGTATTCATCTGTGCAAGTGGCACCATTAAAAAGCTTTCTTTAAAGTATTTTTAATTATTATTATATAATTTAAAGCCACTATGCTGTTACTTTTATTTAAAAGAGAAAATAGGCAGCTCCTGCAAAGCAAGTAGTTAATTTTTACTTGTCGTGCTGCCCAAACTGATAAATTCTGCTGTGTTAAAGAGATCATCTTCTAAATTTAACACTTCTGGTAGTGCTGGATGCATTCTCTTCTGTGCCCTGTACTTTCATCTGCTGGGACTGCTACCTCTATTGAATCATTAGATGTGTTTTACTTTACCGTCACTTTGACATTATTCTACATTTTTAGGTGCCAAAAGACTGAAAAGTAAAAATAATATTTGGAATAGTCTCATACTATAAATAAGCCCCAGAAAGTTGAGGCAGTTTACATGAAAGCTTCTTAAATTTCATATTTTATGAACAACTTTATCACAGCCAATATTTACAAAAAAATTTACGTAGAGTTTATTAGTCTCAGTTGGATGATTTTCTTCTTAAATGATGACTGCAAGTCTCACTTCTGCTGTTGTTTTAAAGGCTGGTATTTAACAAAGTACAATATTTGTTATCACTGTATTTATTGGCTTATGGACTTTCAACATCAATAAAATGTAATCAGGTTAGCACACTGAAACATTCATTTCATAATCCCCAAAGTTTAGCATGACTTTACAGTTTATCCTTTCTCAACTTAACCTGTGATCCTTCTCTTAACCTTTAAACCTAACCCTTGACACAATTTACCTATATAGCCAATTACACATAGCCCATGGATTGGCCTTTCTGATCCGCTAGTCCACCTACTAGAATACCTGATGCATTATAAAAGGGCTGGGAAGCCTTACAGTAAATGTTTGTACTGGGAGTTTTGTGAATCTGTAAACAGGGAACTAACAGACTGTTCTCCCTTTTTAGGCGATTTATTCAACCAACTAAATGAGTTCCTAGGCTGAGCCAAGGCCTATACTATAAACTGTATGTTAGTGCTTTAAGTAGGCTCAACTTTTTTTTTTTTCATTTGTATGCAGTCCATCTTAACAATACCAACTCACAGGGTTATTTACAGGCATCTTTTTGAGGGAGCTGGTTTACAAAATACAAAAGAAAAAATATGTATATAGACCTATATATACTTTTTGGTTGAGAAGGCTATAATAGGATGTCGCACTTCTATGAAATAGACCAAAGACAAAAAAAATAATTAGGATGACATAGATCAAAATAAACCTACTCATTTGGCTTAAAAAACACTTTATTTCACTAGTTTGTGTACTAAAATGAACAAATGAGATGTTTGTCCATAGATGATACAGGCCAGTTTCTAATTGCAATGCTAGCTTTGTATGGGAAAACACATTTAGGTGAGAATGGATCCTTGATTTACAAGGCATGTATCCTGGAACCCCTGGAGGTTTGCCAGGTATTAAGCAAGGAGTAAGGTTATATGTGGTCAGAAATGTTGTAATCGAGCACCGACAAGAGGCCATGACTAGAATCTTCCAGACCCTGTGTTTACTTAAAATACTTTTGTAGTTTGGCCTTGCAGGTGAGACCATTCTGCAACTTTCAGGAGTATGGCATTACTTGGACAAAGTTACGTACACTGTACAAAGGCATTTTTTGAGAACTACCAAACATTACTTGTTCCTTTTGTTTTACAAATTATCTGACTTTTCTTTAAGGGGCCTTTAACTACTAATAACAGACAGAACCATTAAACTGGCCAAAATGTTGTATTGTTCCATTTTAAACTTCACAATTACAAAGTTACAACATTGTTGTCTCTGCCATTGGTTGTGCATTCAGGGTTCTGTCTTCTGCTAGCTGCTTCAGTGTGTGGCCGCTATGTAAAAAAGGAACTCAAGAATTCACCAGTGAAGTTGGTTGAATTATTTGGAAGACTTCACATTATACCCGGAGTCAGATTAGTTCAAGAAAGGAAAGGAGTTTTATTCAGCAGACATCAAATCACACCCAGCTGGCACGGGTAGGGTAAAAAGATGCTGGCTTGCATTTATTTCAAAAATGAAAATATTATTTATTTCAAAAATGTATGTAAACCTTTATTTATTTCAAAACTCTGTAACCTTTCTGTGACATCATTATCTACAATCATAAGATGTCAGTTTTCTCTGCTCTGTCATTGCTCCACTTTGTTCCTAAAGTAGCTCTCTTAGCACTAATACAACTCAAAGTCACTCACATATGTCCTTGGGAAAAGGGGCACCACCAGGTTCAGTTGACCAGTTCCTCACATGAGACTTCCTGTGCTCTCCCAGAACACAGTCTTCCCCAAGCCTCTTGACATACAGGTTTCTTTCAGACTTTTGGCATACAGGCTTCACATAGGCTTTACACAGTCTTCACACAGCCCTCGCTTCCTGAGCCACACCTGGCCTCAGGCTTTAACTTCTTCCAACAATCTGAAATGGCAATTCCATTTTATTGGGGTTTGGCATGTACTCCAGAGTCACATCTGATTCCAGACTTGGGAAAGAGATGGAGTGTTTGGCCCACCCATTCCTTCCAATACACTCCAGACCTAGATCCCAAATATCGTTTTGCAAATCTGCAGCACATCAATTCATTGCGGCAATACTTAGGTCTTTTAATCCCTTTATTAAACAAAATGGAGTACAATGTTCCTATATATCCTTTAATTTTGGTTTAACATTATGCTAAAATAGTTATGTATTCATACCTGGCCAGCTTACATTCTGTTGGAAGCAGGTTAAAAACAATGTGTAGGTGAGTTAAATGAGTTTTCTACCTTAATCCATAGTGCTCTGTCTAAACACTGCAGCTAGATACTACTTATAGACAAACTTTTTTTTTGCATTGTGTAAGAATGAAGCCCTGTCACTTTATATTTTTTGCTGTCTGTATAACATTAGGCAGGTCTCCCTTCCCTATCTACTGGTGATGAAACAGGTATGAAGAGAAATCCCATCTTTACAACTTGTCACCAGAACAAGTGTGCCCGCTGAAAGACTTTCCCTTACTTCTTTCTCTTACTTCAACTCTAAATTTCCCTTTTGTTTCTTGATTGACAACAATGGTCTCCAGGACATAAAAAAGAGAATAAACCCACCAGGGACACAAACAGCATTAGGAACCTGAAAGAGGTTATGATATTTTTACCCTAGTTCTGGCTATACATAAATATTATTGCTAATGCCATTATTTCTTCAATGCCTTTTGTTCATGTGACTATATCATTCTAGACCATGATACAAACAAGTCTTATTTTACTTGAGGCAGTAAAAGAAAAACCCCTCAAGCAGTTGTCCTTTTTTAGTATAGCTGAAGTATCCCGTAGAGAACATTTTACATCTTTCAAAAGAAAACCAACATTCTTGTAAACTGGAATGAAAACTATAATAATTGCAGTATATTTGAGAATTAAAAAACTGAATCAAACTAAACAGCATTTATTCTAAATGCATTGCAAAAAATAATACATAAAAAATAATATTAATTTGAAGTATAATGGTATTTGTACAATATGCACACATTCCTTATTAAAGTTTATAGTAGTACTGTCCTTTAGATATATAGCAGTACTGTCCTTTGGAAATCTTATTGGGAATTTGTCCCCAGTGAAAGCACAATATAAGCATTTATCATGATAATCAATTGCCTTCAATAGTACACTGTACCTTTCTAACATTCTAAGTTTAATTTATGTCTAATGAGTAAGAAAAACAGTATGGAAGCCTTTATCTACAAACTCTTCAAAAAGTGTTAGTAGAAGGAAATACGTCAGGAAAATAGGAAATTAAGGTAAAACAAAAACAGGGGAAACGCTGAAGGAATATTTTTCACTATGAAATGGAACCTTTGTGAGTGTGCAGAGTCCTTGTGAGCGGCACAGTTTAGAATAGGGTCCCTATATAACAGTAAACTTCTATTTTGCACCCTATTTAGACAACAAATCAATTGACTGTATAACTCCCAGCTGTATACACAGGGGAGTAAGTTCCTCAGGCACTTTAGGATATTTTTATCTTGACCCTTGTGGTTGTATATGAATGAAAACATCTGAATTGCTTTTTGTGTACAGTATGAATGCTATATTCTACATCAGGTTCCCTTTAAAGCTAATGAAGTGGTTTAATTTGGACACCTCTATTTTTCTCCTGTCAATAAGTTTGACCTTTCAGTGACTGAGTTGCTGGTTGTAGCATAGCACGTTGTTCTGCAGGTACAGTATACTAAGGCAAGGCCAGATGATACAAAGAGTCTGTTATATTCTGAGCAAGGCATAGTTTAAATAGCCTACCTTCACAGCAATTCAACTTCTCTTATTTTTTCTGACTTGCAAAGTATTACTTTACTTCTTATCTTCACCATTCAGGCTATCATACTTATTGCCAGTATCATGATATCTAATCTTTTCAATATGCTAGCATTACAATCAATGATTTAATTGAAGTTAAGTAAATGGAAGAATAATTTGTTTCTAAGATTACAAAGATTGGGCTCTCCCAGCACCTGCGTACATTCCTATAACTGAAGTATGTCATTTTAAAACAATTATAGTCTTGTGGCAATCTTTGCTGAAAACAGTATGCAATAATGAATTATCAAGACTGATAGCTTAGCCAACCATGGGTAGAAATGTAAAGAGTGCCTTATTCTTACATCCATCTGTACTATAACAAGATTTCTAAAAGGACACATATATAAATAAAGCAATTATATTTTGGTTTATGTTATCATTGCCTATACGATTTTTTAAACTCAGCAACATGTTGAAAATTAATCAAGAAAGTACCAAGGAACCTTTACTAAGATCTGGCGGTGAATTCTCAATTACCTAGAATTAATAATAGTACACTGTTGGCTTTCAAGGTTTAGTATGTATGGTTAAAAAAAAAAAACCTACTACCTGTATATAATATTAGATTTCTTAGTAACACCTGAGAACAATTTATTTGCTGAAAGAATCAAGGTAAAAATGCTAGATATGTATCTGCGCAGGGGAATTTAAAGTAATTTTCCAAAGAATTGCGTGGAATTGATTTTGCTAACTTCCATGGAATTTTAACGGCTTATCTCTAACTGTGATGATGTAGTAAATAACCTTCTATAAAATCATTATTACTTCTGATGATGGGAAAAGTATATAGTCTGGTATAAAGATAATGCAGGGAAAAGCCGCCTCTTTATCTGTGACGCCTATAGGCATGTGCCCATTGGTAAATATAGCCCTACACAAGGGAGAAATGTTTGGATCTGCTACACATCAATCAGGCCCTGGACATTGGACTGTGGGAATGGGTCATAAGGCACATTTCATATTTACCCCCAGAAGCACAGAAAAAAAAGTGTGACTTCAAGCAATATTAGAGGGGCATAGTTTTCTTATGTAATTGCACTTCTCACGTTTACTACAAGTTAAATAAAATAAATATCAGAACAGATCTCCAGTAATATACTGGTCTTCACCCAGCTTAATGTCCCTACCTCCTTTATATAATCAGTACACTGTTATTAGGCAGTCAGTAAAATGTTAATCTTTCTTTTATTTCACAGGAAATTAACTATAGGTCACACTCTTCTACCACCATCTAAGAACTTTATATTCTGAACTCTACTTGATTGTGGATAAATGATCTCCTTGTACATTCTGTACTGTATTAAAAATATAACTTTTTTTTTAGTTATATTTCAGCATGCTGAATTGTTTTGTGTGTTTTATATGGAAGTATTGTCAGTTATGTGTGCCCATTTATACCATACAAACAGTCATCCTGAAACTTTACAGGAGGTTGTATTTATTAAATAAAAGCATGCAAACATCTACGTTGAATAATCAATGAAACACCTGAAACGTTTGGCTTGTTTATGTTGTGTTATTCTAAAAGGGTATCCAGAAAACACTGGTGTGAGATTGCAGCTGGGAAATAATTATATATGAAAGAAATGTTTTTTCAGATCCATATCAGAAAGGGGAGCATGGTCAAGTTTTTTCTAAATTGCCATATCAATGGCCCAGTACAGAATGCTGATATTCATGTAATGTTGTGTTTAAACAAGAAATATTACATTAGACAAGCTGACACACCTAATCCTTGCTAGTAGAGTTTACTTGCAGTTTTCTCTGCACTGCACCTGAATTCCAAGCAGTGTTGTCACCCTCATATAGGCTGGGCCTGTTTATACCACAGGTGATAAGAAGCTGTATAGGACGTTGTCACTGCTGGTTCACATTTTGTAGGCTCAACTGAAGGAGAATTTGTCTTAGTGAGGGAAGTTTTTTTTAAGTTCTTTAAACTACCGAACACCTCACCAATATAACAGAGATGTGGAGGGGACATGTGTTCTGTGGTTCCAACATTCCTGTTGTGACAACACTGCTCCTCCACATATACATTACCCCCTTGTACAGTAAGAATTCTTCTGGCAGGTTCACCAAGCTTTTTTGCATGCTCAGTTCAGAGCTCAGCATCCCCTTTTATGTTGTAACCAGTTGGACAAGCAGATAGGTATTTATTAAGGTCATCTTCTAAACCACAAAAAAGAGTTCCTAGGTGATTATATTTTTTATATTATGCTTTAACATGTGATAGGTATCTGGATAAACATCATGTAACTTGCACAGTTAAAAAGTAGGTTTATGTGGGTAGTTTTTTACAATGCTTTTTATGCGTTCAACTGTATCTTTGTGACATATGGCACCCTTCAAGCTTTATTTTTTTACCCGGTAAAATGGCCAGTAACATACTTTCTTTGAGTAACAGCATTCACTCACCCTTCTGTATCAGAAGAACAGAAATAAAGTATGACTACTGCTCATCCTATAATCTTTATAACATAAAGCGGTGTGTGGCTCTATCGTTCCTGAAGATACCTGAGGGAAATGTAACTGATAACATGTAGTTCAGGTAGAGAGGAAAAGAAGTTATTTCTGGCACGATCTTCAGTTTTGACAAAATACATAATACAGGTATCTTGAAAATCTTGGTGACACATTAAGCAATGTAGGAATTATGTTGCCAATTTTTGACCCTCTAGATCAGTGTTTTCACTTTGTTTTACTGTTTCAACCTGAGTTCCATGGAACCCTAGGGTTCCTTTAGAGATTGCTAGGAGTTCCATGAGCAAAGAGCAGTTTGTACCTCTCAGGTTAGTTTAGGTGACATCAATGATCTTTTTGGCTATCTGAAAGGGTGACATTCTTCCCACTGACCTGCAATGTAAGAAGCATTCTTCCTACTGACCACCACACTAATGTACTGTGAGCTGTGAATACAGGGATTATAGGGGTTCCCTGAAGACATGAAAGTTTTTTAAAGGGTCCCCCACATGTTTAAATGGTTGATATTCGTAATGTCAGCTGATCCTGACATGTAAGTCTTCTAATATATGTGGAAACTATTGAGCAGTTTCAAAGGATATTGACTTTTGTCTGATAGGTTAAGTATCCTAATATTACCATTAGTACCAGAATTCAGACATTTCTGATTAGCAATGAGTTTATTCCAAACTGCCTGTATTCACTGTGCTTATCAGGAATACATCCCACCAATTAAATCATGCCATTTTACCTTTGCCTAATAATAATAACACCCACCCAAATTATTCCTTGGTATGCATTTTGTATTACATATTATACTGTAGCTCATTATAGAGCTGAAGTTGAGTTTTTACCCCTTCTTCCTCTGGTGGGCTCCAGGTACCCCAGTCAGATGACCAGTTTAGACCTTTGTAGAGGTAAATACTGAACTGTGTAAATCTTTTTATAAGGGTGGCTCTCTATTACCATCTAGTGGACATGCATATAACTGATTTTTTTTTCATTGATACACTTGTTCAGGTATTTAAATTGACAGATTCTGTATAAACACATTTTTACATTTCTGTTTGTTGTTCAAACCGTAAATGAAGCTTTCAAACTTTTAAAGACATATGGGAAACTGAGGATAAAGGAGAGGGAAAGGGATGGATGGGGAAAGCAATCAATAGGAAAGAAGAAGGTAACGGAAAGTGAGGAAATATTATCCCAGGGAAGGTCCATATGTCCTGCTCTATATAATTTATTTTATAAAGATTTATCACTCAGGTCTACATGCCTGAGGGTATTATTATGTGTTTCCAACTTTCCTGGTAAATGTTTACTTTTAGATATAGATATAGATTCATATAGAATGTTTGAAGAGTGAGCACTGATGATATCATAACATGACTTTAGGGGCACATGACCTGGACCTTGCCACTAAAGAGGGGGCAGAGGAGTCCCCAAACTTATTGTCACTCAGATAACCAGTAGGAGAAGAAGGGTGGGGCCGGAGGTTCTGGGCTTTAGGGCTGTCTGTTTGTATCAGTCCATGCTCCATGAGGTGTAGTCCAAACCACAAGCATGTAGAGGTTATACCAGAGCTCCAGTGCTCCCAGCAAGGCATAGTAGCTACCCCATAGGTGCAAACCTTATAAGCTGAAAAATGAGAACAATTGTAGCCTGTGTAAAAAATGGGGACAACAAATGAAAGGCAGATGGGGTACAGTATACCACAATATATATAAATATATATATATATATATATATATATATAAAGTATATATTTAAATACAGGTTTTAAAACAATTTAACAGAATTTAAGAAATAATATGTGTGAATTGTGTGAAAAAAACCTCTAAAGTTCTAAAAGTTGCTTAGTTGCAAAAAAAGATCAGCAGCATGTCTATGTCTCATATAGGCATCCCATCGCAGGCAGCTCTGAATCATTTTTTTGTGCACTTGCAAATGTGAATCTTTTTTTTTTTTCCTTAAACGGTGCTGTGCATTGACAATATATATGCTCTGCAGTTCTAAAACCATGTTGCCCTGTTAACACGCTGGAATTTACATGACTCCTTCCCTTCATGTCCCTAAAGAAAAATGCTAATCTAATGTAGAAAGCCTATTCTTTGGACTTTCTGGCTTGCTGGGGAAACTCATTTGCATACCAAGGATTTAGGCAGAACTCAGCAGGTTATTTATGTTTTAGCAGTAACTGGGATTCTTTTTTTGTGATTAACAGAAAGTTTACCCCTTGCAAAGGAAGTTTTCTGCTAATGTCCATACATAAAGGAAAACATTGCTAACAGCCCCTTCCTCCTTTTTTGTAGTACATGGAGGTTTCCCAATAAATCCAATGGTATACATTAAAGCTCCGACTTACATTATTGTCAGGATGAAACAAAATCATGGTAACCTTTAGAGTTATTTGAAGCCAGGACATGACTTCATTTGGATCCATACTTTTGGATGGACTGAGATTATTTTCACCTCCTAGCTTTACTCACACCTACAATGAATGCAGGTGTGAGGTTAGATAGCAGTTTTTCTGTCATATGTGTACATTAGTAAGGCATTCAGCAATGAATATAGGAAACAAGCCAAGGTAAAGTGATTATCACTTTGATTATTATTAGTCATTAATATTTTGGGTGAGATGTAATAACACATTTCTATTATTTGATTGCAGAAACGTTAGGGGCATTTCAGACTTGGGGTAAGCCACAATATTTTGCCACTGCTTCAACCCTTGTCCCCAGCTTTCCCAATCAAGTAAATTGTAAAGGCTGGGATCCATTTTTTACATGCCCCTGCATGCAACTGCAGCTGTGGTAGATCACAGCTTGGTTCCGACAACTCCAAGACAAATGTGCTTTCTTAAGATTTTTCCTATGTAGCTGTTCCAGGAGACCATTACTGTGCATAATATTTAGAAATATAAAACAAATATATTCTGTATGGTTTGACAGAGTATCAGCCATTACCAGCAGTCCCTGACCCCCAAAGGAAATAAGACTGTCATTTCCCCATCATAGCCACAAAACAGATATACTAGTGAAGGTTTTTGGTTGTAAGCCAATAAATCTACCATTTTACTGAGAGAAATGTAGATCATTAACAAATCAAATAAATATATAACAAAACTACAAACCTAGCGACTGTGGTAGAATGTGAACCCTAAATCTCATTTATACAAGGTAAGACTGCTGACCATCATGGTAATATGTATACTGCATTATGGGATGCCTATCTACCAGGCAGCATGTAACTGCAGTTTAATTATGGGCATCTGGAGTACATTGTACATAGGTATAAAATAGTTTATACAGTTTATGGCTCAGTTTGGCTTAGCAGCTGGCTAATAGAGTGAATCACCCTCATAGTTTATAGCCCATTCGGTGTACTTTAGACTTGTGGGATAAAACAGATGAGTAATGTCTCAAGAAAATCAGCTGAGATGTGCATATATGCTGGAATTCTAAATCAATTTATGTCTTGCTCATGATTTATGTTTTTAATAAACTTTCTTTTATTTGGTCAAGAATTTGCTAGCACTTATGTTTATCTTCATTTAAAGTGAACATGTTCTCCTTTTTTCAATATAAATAAATGTCTACCTAAGCGCAGACACCACAATATGCCTTATAATACCTTTATAACCAGTCTGTGGACTGGGAAATGGCAGATCACTGCGCTTTGTCCTGAATCAAGGACCTTCAGATCCAAGCAACAAATTGAAACTAACCAGCAAGGGATACAGAATAGGCAACTAGTGGTAGCAGAGAGGATTTCTGTGAAAAAAAACGTATTTGTTTTGATGAAGTGGTGGAGTTGGTTATGACAGAGGGGCAGGAACAACGAGCTGGGAGGAATGCACTGTGTCTGGGAACAGAGAAGCAGTATAATGTTGTACATGAAAAGTTGGGGGTAAGTAGAAGGGGGATGCTAGAGCCAGGGCAATGAGGTGTTTGGGAAGTGCTATGACTAGGGGGAGTTATGTGGGAGAGAAGTTCTGTGCCCAGGGGTGGTGCAAAGCATAGTGTCTAAGCATTGATTAGGGTTCGAGACGTTGTGGTAGGTGTGAGTGTGTGGAGGGGATTTTGGACTCACTGTGGCATAATGGAGGATGGAGGAAGTGTAGTAGGTGGAGATGGTGGGTGCTTTGAAAGTGATGGGGGGGGGGGTGAAGCATTGTGGCGAGTGGAGGGTGCAGTGGTTGTGAAGCAGATTGAATTTCACAATAATGTAGGCCATGAAGATTTTGGACCCCATTTAATAAACACGCATGCATTGTAGTTCACCACAATGTGTTGTGCATTGCGTCGCCAGGTGCAGTTTGGGGACCATTGGCAGCCACTTTAATAAAATAGCTGTCCTAATGCAATTCATATTGTAGCATTCTATTACTGTTTCTGTGCCTGCATGAGTATATAATGCACAAAAAACTTGATATACTAAATGAGCATAGACCTTACATGCAAACTGATTGATTACTTAGTTTAGTCATTTAAGTGAAGCTTTGGCCTTTTCAATCAACCAAGTATCTGCTAGCAAAAACCTGTTTTTTAGTGGTTTTTTCATAATTGACTTTACTTTGAATTCTGCATAACTGTATTTACTATACAAACTGAATATGTGCTTTTCTGAGTAAATTGCCCATAAATATTACACACATGTGGTTTGGCTCAGATATGTTGGAATGGCAATACTACACATCACAATACAGTACATGCATTTCTGTGCATTTGCCGCTGAGATATAGCAGTAGGTACGTTTTTTAAATTGCAGTTACAAAATGCACGGGAGTAAAGGGAACCTCAATCCTAATTTTTAGATTAGAATTTAGCAAAATAGTAAAACGTCTTTTAGGTTTTAGGTTTATGTGGAGAGATTCACCCTACCTATATATCCCGGTGACCACTGTACACAAAAGGATGGCAAATGCTGAATTTTAGACTAGTCACATGAACAAGAAGTAAGAAAATCATCCTCTTCCACTGACAACTGTCCAAAAGAAGATTTCCTCTTGCTGTGGAGATATGTCCACTTGTTACCTATTCTGTTTCCTGGACAGGTAATCAAAGGTAAACCTTGCCCTATGGGAAAAAGAGATAAAGAAAACATTGACAGGGTCGCAACCATTTTCTACTCTATCCAAAACTATAAAAAGAAGTTTGAGCTTTACATACATTCCAAATCTTTTTATGCTGAATAGCACACACGGGTCAACAGCTGTAGGAAGTAACATGGAACATGTTACTAAGTCTTTCCAATGTCCACCAGTAAAACCAGAATTACATCCAAGAAATACATGTGGCATATTTCAACCTTAACCACAATTCTGGCACAGGACTATGTTTTTTCTTATTTACATAGCAATTGAAAATCTAAAAAACTGTATAAAGACTAACCATAATTCCCTCAGTGCTAATGCTATCAAACAGAACATGAATTGATTACAATCACTTTCCAATTAACACTTCCTGCTCCATGCTGGATTGTTATACTCCTATATGGGTAGTTTATAGCCATAAAAATTATTCAATATTTTCCACCAAGTTGAAGTTTTGGCGATTGTGCATTTTTTTCTCATTCATTGATAAACTCATGATGTCTTTCACCATTTAGTTGCACCAATTCCTACAGGAGGACTGGACACTAGAAAACAGAAAAAAACTGTAAATGAGCCTAGGATAACCCTCCTACTACAAGCATACTTCAATTCCTTTGCTTGTGATTTTTCTTTTACTTTTCAAGTTTTTATCTATCAACAAACAATAAATTAATGAAGTACTTTTATACCTATGGTATGTCCATACTGTGTTTTTCTATTGCAGTTCCACATAAATTGAACCTAAAGGCAAAGTTGGTTAAAGTGTATATTGCTCTCCCCCCTTCTCTGCCCAGTGCATATGGTTACCTAGCCTTCATCAGTGCACCTCACTGGAAAAGCCCTGTAAAAATCCACTCTGACTTGTTTGAACTCTTTTCCTACCCCCTGTATTGCTCCAATCATGACATACCAGTACTTTAATATATGAGATTGGGAGAAGGTCACATACCTGGAAGTGCAAGGAATTTGCTGAGCAATGTGACAGAAAAGCAAAGAAAAGGTGAGTATATACTACTCAGTGTTAAGTGACCCTTTTACATTGCCTTGCATTAGCACAATATTGTAAGCTATTATTATGTTTATGTTAACTTCAAGTAACAACATTTTCTCTTCCTAAATCTATGGGAAAATACTTGTGTTGAGTTTTTACCAACTTTTTAAAAGCACAAAGTTGTTAGGACTAGACTTTCCTCATGTGTTGAAAGGAGGAGAATCCTTGAATGTTCCATCAGCCTTAAAGCTAGAAAAAAACACAGCTATTTGCTGGGCACATGATCTGAGGATCCCAGCTATTTTTTTCAGAAAGGAAAACCCTTATAAACCTAAATGACATTGTTATACTTGAGAGCCAGCAAGTATAGTCAACGTGCTGGAAATTCTTGCAATTAGCCAATGTGTAAACTTGATACATAAGCATATCATTATGAGCCTATTATAAAATGATGGCCTTCAAGAAAGTGTATGATTCCTTTTCTGGGTGCCCTATGTTCCTGTATAATTTTTTATAATGAGTTAAGAGTTTCCATAGCCCATTGTAGATTTTTTTTATATGTTAAGGTTTGGTGATGGCATTTATTTGGTCAGCTGGACACAGTGCATAAAATTCCATTCAATGTAATGCTATTCACCATAAAAATACGATGTTTTCATAGTAATAAAAAAAGCAACCCCCCCTCCCTATACACACTAGACTGCAGGTGCCGAATGCCTTGACTAATAAAATACATTCAGCTCTCAAATACGATTGTTTATTCTCCTCATTGATGCATATCATAAAGAGCTTATTATTTTTATAATTTATTTCACATAACTATACTGTTCTACAATAAATTTAGTATATGTAGCTACATAATACGTCTACAGAAATGTCTTCATTCTTCCTAAAATTACAGGTCCTGGCCTTTCTGCTGATTTGGAAAGCCCTCAGGGTTAACAGGTGGCAGTGTTTCAGAAGTCATATGTTTCAAAGTCTGATGTGATCTGATGGCTTTAACCTTTGTTTGCTTTAGCCAGTCATAATATGAGTATTTGTTCACGATCCAATGTTAGATGCCAAAATTGAAAGTTCAGGATAGTCAAATATATATTCAGAGGACTTTTTATGCCTTTTCCAAGCATACAGATAACTTAAGATAAAAATTGAGCACTTTGTGGTTAGGATGAAAGTTGCGGTACAAGCTTCTGTTTTAGGGCTCTTAGCTTGTAGGGTTTGCTGTATATTGCTTTGCAAAGCCCACCTTTATGCGGTCCTAGAAGACTGTTAGTAAGTAAATACAGTGTCATAATGCACAGCAATATTTTTAGGCTAAGTATGCATGTTAAGCAACAGCTACAGTGCAAAATCCAACTTTTGTGCGTTTTAAGTAATGTACCCTTTACATGTTACAGCATTAGGAATACAGGACATTCGCCCAATACTACAAAGTACCTCATCCTAAAAACATAGAACATAATCATTTTACTATCATCATTTTATAAACATCAGTACAGCCACAAACACGGCCCTTATGGTAAGAAAATTATTTGTGAGCACAATGAAGGGTCAGGATATATACTATCAACTTGGCTACGTAACACTAAAGTCTAGTATACATATACAATTTTAAATTATTATACAATCCCAGATCTGAAAACTGGATATTAAATTGTATAGGAATCTAAAAACCCAATGTAAACCAATTGTAAGCAAGTCTGTCCGTCATTATGCATTATATGTACAATGATAAACAAATGTGTTTTTAAGAAATTAGTCCTAATTCTCTGGGGAAGTGATTGTGTCTAGGCTCAAAGGTTCAGTTTGGAAAAACAATGCCATCATTCCACTACATGCAGAAGAAAGCATTTCTCCATTTCTTTCCAGTTAAAATGATGGTTGAATATAATCATCCAAAACCCAGCAACCACAGACACACCTATATCTAACGATTTTGCTCAATTTTTTTTCATACTTTAAAGTAGCTGGATCTGCTGCAGTAAAGATGTTATTTGATTCTACAGTAAGTGCTGAGACTTAACTGAACAAAATCAGCGCTATCTCTAAACTCATGACAAAATTGTTCTTTTGCAAGAACAAGGCAATAATTTTTTTGCCAAATACTATTTGTTCACCTGATTGCTATCACTTTGAAAGTTTATTCTGTTGCAAACCCTGTAATAAAGACTTAGGTATTTGGAGTTAAATAACTTTGATTTGGTTTTGTCCTGGTACTCTTGCAGTAATAAATGAAGCTGAACTAAATTAACATCTGGCTTATTTACATTGACAAATGCATAAATACTTATTCATTACTTACTAGCAATGATAACGATGCTATGATCACATCATCAATAACATTCAAGCAAGTAGTATTATGTACCTTTGCTTAAAATGTGTTTTTAAAAGGGGTGATGGGTGGCAGAATTTAGGATTAGAGTTGGAAACTGGTAACCTATGCCACCAATATTCTCACCCTTCTACGGTCATATATGTATGTGCTGTGATATTGATGGCCCCTTCATTCAACTTAGCAACTTAAGAGAACACTTCCATGTAAAACACTGGTTGCTTTTTGAGATGAATTGGAAAGTTGAGTGGGTGCTATAAGTGAGATGTAAATGCAATTTGATGTAATTACAATATAAGAGCAGCTATAGCTATAGCTCTATGTAGCCATTGTAAGCAGCATTGATCCACCTTGGCATACCTAGACTACTGAACAAAATACTTGTGCTTTTGAGCAAAAAAAAAACAAAACATTTTAACACACATGTTGTGTCCACAAGTTTGTTATATGGAAGCCAAAAAGTAAAAAAAACGAACAAAAATTAAGCATTTTCTTCCCCACAATTATCTTTATTCTTCATAATTTTATCACACGTTTCCAAGTACAGAAAGGGATCCAGACTAGTGTAAAATCAAACCATCTACTGCTCTTTATTAATCTGTTGATTTTCCAGCTTTGGGATGACTATTTGCAGGCAAAATAAATTTTATGTCCAGTTTGCTCAGAGCAGTAGCTGTGTGAAGCAACTTTAGAGACATCAATAGATCACTCTATTCTACTAAATCAGTTCCACCCTAGTACTTTGATTTTCTGATTGCTAAGAAAATGGCACAATTTTTTGTTTCTGTTTCTGTCATATTACCACCACCCTTCCTATTGCACAGAGTTCGTGCTAGGCAGCCATGCTAGTTAAATTTCAGCTAGAAGTAAACCATGGTTACCTCTTTTTTCTGGCTGTTTTAATGCACAAAAAATTTGGAGCCTAAATAAAGAACTTGAACAAATTTACAGGGCAATTACTTCTTCAAACTTGGCTGTTAACAGTCAGTTGGAATTTATAAGAATATGCTAAAGAAGCTAGAAAGGTAGTTTCCGTAGTTTCTAACAATGAAGCTTGTTTGATTACTTAATATGATCTACTTATGATTTTTGATACTGTGAGAGCTACTAATATAAAACATAGCCAAATTCCTGGACAATATAACCAGAATAAGTCTTTGTCTGCACAGTTCTTACTGTAAGATGATTGGAAGTCAAAGCCAAGCAGTGCTTGTGCCAATCATTGACAGTTTCAGTATAAATGGGAGTTATTACAATCCTGAGTAAATCTGACATTGAGAACTGAATGGAGAATGGTTGTGTTTGCATTCAGTATGTGTAGGAATAAACTTGAAAAATGCACAGTGTGCTGTGATAATGGAAGCTTATTTCGATCGAAACGCTTTGGGGATGACAATTACACATATGCAAACTGCTTGCCTACCTAGCTGTTACTGGACTGTTGGGACAATTTCTGGCCCACTAATTAGATATGTACAAGTTGTGAACTGTCTATGGTTATGGCCACAATTATACTTACTTTTGTTATGCTGCAAGATTTTTTCTGTAATCTGTGTTGTGTTTTGAGAATTTATCAATAATCCAATACTATTTGCCTTATAACCCCTCTGTTGTTTTCACTATTCATTTTAACTTAAACAGAGTATAATGTACATTTTTAGTGCAATGTAAATGTGAAAGCACAGGTTACTAACTCCATCACACACATCAAATAGATTAGATTTATGCTTATGTAATGAAAGAATAACTGGGTAAACTAATTCTTATGGAGAAGGTAGTTGAGAATACTCATTGTGGGAGATCCTAGTACAACTATTCTCCACTTGTCCAGTGTTTGTTGGAATAAAACAATGCACCTTTTACTTATTATTTAATAAAATATATTTTGCACTATGCAAGTACTGTATTTGGCCAGCACTTTTCCCTGGTGGAAACAAGTATCAATTTCTGCATACAGAATAATGGGCAACTTGTTTCCTAGTCTGAAAAGAATAGCATTTGAGACTATGGTCCTCTGTTTCATGAGCAGTTGAAACAAAGTTCATCAGTAAATGCAAGTTTAAAAAACATGCAAATCATGTTCACATAAAAAAAATATGCAAAGGTATGTATGGTGTATGAAACTATTTCCAAAAAAGTTCCCATGAAAGTAAATATATCAAAAGTTAAAGTCCTCCTCCTTTGTGCTAGATTGATAGATAATTGCAATGACTGCAAAGTCCACAGCAGGATGGAAATATGTTATTTAGTTAAGTGAAATCTCCTATAGTACCCAAACCCTACTATAACTTTTGTCCTTCGGATGGACTCATTGGTGGGTAAGGGGGCTATTCAGGCTTCTGTGAGGTATCAGTCATAAGTAAAATTTCTGATCAGGGTAAGACTAAATGTCATAGCCAGTAGTTGATACCTTAACACCCAATTAAATCTCTAACAGGTTAACATAGCATGGTCCTGGTCATAGCATCCACCAAATGCCCATTTGGGGTGAACACATAGCAGGTATTGAATAAACCCTAAGTAGATTACAAACAGATTTACTTCTGTTGAGTTGCCCAATTTGGTGATTACCAGGATTGATTTTGTACTAGCATCTGCATCTACTGCAGGGACTTCTAGCTATGTACATTAGCAACTATTAAGCCCAAAGGGTATGTACAGAGTGGAAAGCCTTACTATTTGCTATATGTTGCAAGGGGTCGTAACACACCCTTCGGTGGCATACTGAACATTGGTTGATGGCTGCAGAAGAATGATATGAAGTAATAGTACTGCAGTAGTGTGTTTTTATATGTTTTAATTTAACTGTGCTATTTTTTTTCAGGAGTTTACCTTTGCTTTAATTATAGCCAGAAAATTTAGCAAAATAGGCCGAACATTTTAAAAAAGTTGTTTTAATACCTAATTAGCTATATTATTCCAATAAAAGATATCTGGATTCTCCTTGATTTTCCATAGGAGTGCTCAAACAATGTTAGCATTTGTAGGAACTATTTTAAGTTATTCTAAATCTTTTTTAGCATATTTCTCCTAACTGTATCTCACAGATCTATATCTATCCTTACTGTATCTCACATTATTATCTTTTTTTTTTTTTTCTCTACTAACATCTTTTGTATATTGCATTACAACTGAATGTCTATTTGTTACCAAACACTGAAATAACTACAAGCCAATCACACTCAATATTGCAGCAATAGTTTATTTACTGGGTTCTGATTAATAAAGCAGTGTAATGTTCTGTTAGTTAGTGATTAAATCACCCAATCACTGCAGTTGATTTTCAGGATAAAATTCAAAAGATGTGACTAATCACTTTCCTTTGATTTCTCTAAACCAATGCCCTTAAATATGTTTTTTTGTGTTCTAGGGTATGGCGTTCTCCCTGGAGGAGAGGCTACAGCTGGGTATCCATGGTCTTCTGCCTCCCTGTTTCCTCAGCCAAGATGTCCAGGTTTTGAGAGTGCTTCGAAACTATGAAAGGCAGAAAAAGGACCTTGATAGGTAAAAATGTACATCATTAGCAGAAGAGTTTATGTGGTTGTAGTGTTTCATGGCTCTGAATACCAGCATAAACTTCTAGCATAACATGCACATAATATGATGTGCAGACGCATTGGTTTAGAACTTGGTATTTGCATAGTCAATCAATGATTTTATAGAAGTTCTGAACCTAAGCAGCTATATTTTAATTTGTATGACATTAAATATGAAAATATTTTGCTTGTTCTAGAAACCCAAAGGCACTATAATCTTATCTTAACCAGAGATAAGTCTTAACTATCAGTCAGGACCATATCAAACAAAGCACAAAGCTCTGCTCATTTTCCATATGTAAGTAAGATTTTATCACACTAGATAACCTAGTCATCTCCAAAGTCAGCTATTTTTCATTAGGGCTACTCTTTCTGCTGAAATGATGCCATTATTTAAATAACCAAAACACACTCATATAAATTATGTAAATTTAATTCAGGTGCTTTAAAGCACATATAGAAACCTCACCTACCCCTTACATTCTGGTGGCCTTTTGTCATTGCAGAAGGCCACCCCCTAAGCCACGGACCAGTGCCGTAAATCGGTATGCTGTTTGTGATCACTTTAAATGAGACTTTATTTTGTCAAAAGAGCAATAGTAAGCGCCATGTCAGCAACTGGTCTGTCAGACAGAATGAATGCCCATACATTTAATATTTGCTTGGGTTTAGTTACACATCTCTAACATTCCTTTTTTTTTGTATATAAAAGGAATTTACTTAGCTCACTGCAGGGAAACGCATCCCAAAGACACTCACCCAGACAAATTACAAAAGTACATTTTGTTCAGTCCGTCAAGTCTTGCTTAGTTTCTTTTCACAGTTTCTGTTCAATAGAATTTTTTTTCTTTCAAGAAAAAGTCATGAAACCTATGATATGTACCTGGAATGTAACACCTTGGTAAAGGTTGTGGTGCCACAGGATATGTATTCCCAATTTAACATTGAATTATTTTGTCATTAATTCTGTCAAATTTATATTAATTTCTGGCTATGTCACCATTGAAGACATTTATCCTTGCATCTGATCCCTGTGATGGTTTTGGAGGCATCATCAGGGCAGAAAGGCACAGAAAGCAATAATTGTCAGAAATTTTAACCCTTCCCAACATTACTAAAATTGTTTAATGTCTTTGATTGTGTCGACATTGGAGAAATTTCCCATAATTGATAAGTAAGGAATTTTCTTCCCAATAGGTAAACAGAGAAACAAAAACATGACATAGACTTTAATCCTTGCCAGGTTAAAAATACAAAATAAAACTTTGTCTGGAATTGTATTGTAATATTATATTAGTATATGTATTACTAATGTATTAGTGATAAGGAAAATGAAAATCCTCTGCTCACTAGGAAAGTTTATTCAGAGGAGTCCAGATAAAAAAGCACATGATTAAGATGCATGTAGACCTTAATTGCAGGGTATAGAGGGCCTAACTTGATAGCCCTATTAAAGGCTTATTTAGGTTCTGGACAAGTCCATTCAGAAACTCCCAAACATACACATCTGACCCATTAAGTCATTCACTTAAGAAGTTTCACAAACTGCACATTAGATATTACAAGGAACCATAGAAGACACTGGTTATCTTGGAACAACTTATCAATTGACTGTCCTTCAGAGTCCGAGAATACTTCACCAAAAAGACCAAACTATCCCCATGCTCAACAACAAGACATTCCAAGGATGCTGAAAATGACATTTTGTTCTCATAACATTCTCCAGTGCAATTCTCTCCAGCAAGCGAACCTGATTATATAAAGGTCTTTAACATAGCATTTACGTAAAAAACATTATTTTTTTTTATCATTAGTATTACAGGTCAGTTGTGATCATATCCAAAACTGTATTTTATAGACAAGATGGTATGGTGAAAAAGTAATATAAATTGCCTTAAATTGGGTCATTGCAGATAATGCTTGATAGTGTATATGTATGAAAAAGTGATCCTTTTCTGCAGTGCTATTTGCATAACTTCCTGTTTTACACAACAGCCCACCAAATGTCCCTCCCTTACTAGAAACATACTTACACTATGGATAATATTTGAGTGGAAGTCCACTGATATGCCAATGTGCCTTTGGATTTTGTTTCACATTTATATAAATATTTAAACTGTATAAAAGTACAAATTTTGCTCCATTCAAAAGTAATATATATTTTATGGTAGATGTCAGTAAACTAATTAATTTACTGGCTGCTTGGCATCCTGGTAATGAAGAGGTATTGGAGGTATAGATATGATAAATAGTTGGGAAAGACAAACATAGTGGTCATTGGTTTACTGTCCCTTAATATTAAAACATTTATACCAGCAACAACCATATAAAATCTTCTGGCTCTGACATAACACTGTAAAAAGGTGAGCTGCTACCTGTGTCTAACGAGCAGACATACCTCCACCAAGTCAGAATCGAACCTGTTCAATGAGCTGGGAATGTGAGTGTCCAATGAGTGGAAGTGTGAATGGATACAAATTACTTTGCTGCCTTTGGCTTTCATTATGTAAGTGTAGTTGGGATGCTTAATCTGCACGCCTGTTGTATAGAGATTCCTACATGATTCATTTAATATTTGAATGATTTAATTTAGTGTGTAAACAGAAACAGCAAACTTGTAAAGCAAGAGTGGTGGGGTTGTAGGCCAAAGATCTATGGTATTATTTATTCCTTATACCCTAAATAGATAGGAATGTGGTGGGTGGTATAGCATTTTTAGTGAACTGTCCCTTCAAATTTATTTCTTTTGTGGCTGTTACTGAATGTAACGTTTCTGTAATCTGAATTTGTAAAACGGTGTTAAGCCAATGACATTTAGCTATTTCTGGTCACTGAGTATTCATTGTACTCATTTTGCAGCCAGAACTCCATGCTGATTGTCCTCAAGAAACCTGAACCACTATCATAACTTGGCTTCTTCTGTAATAGTTCTGGCTCTGCTACAGACTTACGTGATGAAGAACTGTTTATAATAGCCAGGCGTTGTGGTTTATTAACGCGCTTGGCAAAGAGTTCATTAATTGGCAGATGAGCTGACATGGCAAAGAATGGTTTGTAATGTTAAACAGGTGTTCTCAAAAGAACTGCATCGGTATGGCTGGTTGGTAAAAGTTTACAATACCAGGGCCATATTGTTTTTGACATTTGGCATTTAGTATATCACCAATGTTTTTCCTTTTATGTATATGCGGGTACTGGGACATAGATACTAGAAAGTTTATGTATAACTATCATCTACTGCATCACATTGCATTTTTTAGGTTGTTTATTAATGTACGTATATTTTTGCAGGTATATTTTGTTGATGGGACTGCAAGATCGTAATGAAAAGCTGTTTTACAAAGTTTTAACATCTGACATTGAAAGATTCATGCCTATTGTTTATACTCCCACTGTGGGCTTAGCGTGTCAACAATACGGTTTAGCCTTCCGAAGACCAAGGTATTGTGAACCAACATTTTAGTAAAAATACAATTAAAGTGATATAACCCACAAATTCCCATTAACTATGTCTTAATCTGTATAATAATGTATTATAAGCAAAACTGTAATCTGTTTGTGTTGTATTATTGTTTGAGTAAATAGCTATGTATGACATACAAACATAGGCAATAATCCTTTATTATAGAGAAGGTTTAATCAGGGGTGGAAGTGCCTAATGTGCCACAAGGGTCTCGGACCTTCCTCAGCAAACAGGGGCCTTGAAAGGGGCTCCAAGTCAAATCAGCATGGGGCCCCAAGTCAGTTCTGCATGGCGCCCTCTGTTGGCTATCTCTGCCACTGGGCTTAATCAGAAATATAATGTGAAACATGCTAATTTACAAAGACTATTCTGCTACAGTTTTGTAGGCTCTTGAACTGAATTTGTTGTACCAGCTAGTTTATGTTTGTAGATTATTTTCCTTATAGTGGCATTGATTTTAAATAATTTGCCATTCTTTTTAAATCCCCTGTCACACTTATAGGCATATGGAAGCTTGTTTCTGAGAAGCTTAGAGAGGTATTTTGATCTTAGTATGATGACTTTACACAGAACAATAGCAAAGAGAATGTAACAGCACCGGACCTTTTATATCTAAAGTGTACATAAAGCTGCCTCCACCAGCATACTCTTTTTTCTTGAATTTAAGGTGGTGCTAAATGTAGAAGCAAGTGTAAAACAAATCTGCATTTTCCTTAATTTAGATTAGAACATTACACTATATCAAATATATGCATCATGCAGGCACTGTAAATGAAGATCTATTGTTTGCTTGTTCAGGTACACTACAAAAACCTCAATTTTCATGATGTGGAGGGGCAAACACAGGGGGATGCAAATTGTGCCATTGCACGAGAACCTGTACCATTCTCATCCAATAGGGGCCTCAACTGGAGCTCCAGGTCAGGGGAGGAGAGGGTGGTCAGCTCTGCACAGGGGCCCACTGTTGGCTATGTTTGCCACTGATGACAAGTTCGGACTTTTTCACATGTATACTTACATTTATCACTGTATACTGTGTACATATATGCCTAAATCACAGCATAGCTTCCCAATAAATTACTTGGTGCATGGTTGGCACTTTAAACTACTTGTGGGTGTGGTTTTATCTGCTAGCTTTATACTTCATAGTCTCAGTCCCAGACTAAATTCAAGTCATTATTTACATCCTTTATTTTCTAGTTTAGCTAACTTTGTATTTTATTCAAATATTTTGCTGAAATAAATTACAATTGGAAGTGCCCACTGTATTTCACTTTTTCAAGGAAAGTTTGATTTTAAAAGTTGATGAGTGTGTGATTTTGTTTTGTTTACTTGCTGGCGAGTTGTGTCGGTCTGGCAGCATCTCTGTGTGGAGACATTCCCAGAGCTGATAATACTATAGAGAATATGTGCCATATATTGTAAAAGACATATGGTCTAAGAAGAAGAAGAAAATGTGTCTTTATTTAGCATGTTGTGTATTTTTCCAGAGGGTCCCTGGATTCCTATCATTTACGAGTTATATTGGAACTCCATAGTAGGCTGGAAACTGGAAGGCAAATGTATAATGAGGAAAAAGGAAAGGAAATAAAATTTCTGAGCTGCCAGATTTCATAAAGACTTCAAATTTATTCCCAGGGCTCTTTACATGTGCCAAATACATAAAGGTTCTTGATAAATTTCCTTTTCTAGTCCGCAGCACATACTTAATAGTGACATAACTAATTTAGCAGGAAAGCCTTGGTTTACAAATATTATGATACACAAGCAAATGTGCACACACCACAGTGTCCAGGGTAGCAGCACAGCAGTATGACTACTGACTGTACAGTTATTTATTTAGCAGTCAGGTATCACTGGACACGCTGTAATCCACAACCTTTTATGTGTTATTGTACTTAGTGGTGAGAAAGTTATCAAGATATCTAATCTAATTTATGATCATTTGTGCAGTTCCCAAATCTGGCAGATTTTAGAAATACATTTCTTTCTGTCTATAGGCTCATAAGCAAAAAAGTTCCTGGGCCAAAAAAAAAAATGTTTTTCTTTATTTTCATTTACCAGCTGGATTTAAACCTAAATATTTAGTTTGGTTTACTTGTCTTTAAAAAATTATTTCCTTAGCAATCTGAAGTCCCTAAACAATACTTTTTCCATGCTTTTTGATGGTGGTAAATGTGTTTTTTTCCATGATAAGGTATTTGTGAAAACGAAACAAAACTGTACGTAATGCTATGAATGAAAATAGACAATATTTTCATAAGGATGACTACTAATTCAAGATGAGGCATGGATTAAAGTGTATCTAAATCCCTAAATCAGAAATGTACTGGATTGCTGAATACCAATACTTGGATGTGGTTTGCTTTTTATGCTTTTGTTTTTTGTTTTCTGCTGGTAATCGTCCAGATAACATACCTGTCCTAGGGAGGCTATGCTTACTCACCATACTCTAAATACTGGTAGAGCAGAGTTGTCACTTTACACTGATTTCTTGATTTGGAATACATAGTGTTGGTGTCTGCGTTCAGTTCTGTGTCAAAATCAAATCTAACATCAGTCATTGGATTTGGCACAGAGCCATATGCTTTACCTGTCATCAGCAGCCAATCCTGCTGACAGATTGGACCTAAATTATTAAAACACTTCAAGGCTGGAGAGGATACACTTTCATCAGTGAAGCTGGGTGATCCAGCAAACCTGGAATGTATCTGGTGCAGGATTCAAAACGTTTGCTAGCTATTTTCAAATGACTTTGAAGGAATCCATTCCAGGTTTTCTGGATCACCCAGCTTCACTGAAGAAAGTGTATATTCTCCAGCCTTGGAAAGCTTTAATAAATCAGGCCTAGAAGTAAGACAACATTGTTATTTTATTTCAAGTTAAAGAAAGTTAGAAGAACACTGCATTTCTGGAGAAATCAATTTTCTGGATTTGCTGTTCTTGAAAAATAAAATCAAATGCAACCACATAATCTGGACTGGTAAACTGATGTATATTCCATATTTTTTCTTTGGTTTAGGTATCCTTTAAACACATTATAAGCACACTTTCCACAGCATTGTTTATGACTATTTTTCATAAATTGTTGAAAGCATTTACAGCATTTTGCCTGAGCCAATAATTCAATAAAGAACAATAGTCATCAGTTTAAAAACCTTTACATATTCATCACTTTCAGAGGCTGCTGTGCTTTACATTGCAGTAAAAAATTATATGAATGCTCTTTTGTTGTATATTACGCTTTACTAATATGATGTGATGATAAAGTTGGTCTTAAAAGTTAATGTGAAGAACCAAACATGTTTCCATACAGGAATGTTTCAGGTGATAGAGAAATCACTAAATAAGTGTGAAAATGATCTTTGACAGGGAATTCTTGAATTCTCAAATTGGCCATGGGATTTTTTAAATTGTTCAAATGGTTAGCAATTTTCACACCACTTCACTTTAGTCAATGAATGGCAGTTTGAAGAGTGTTTTCCTTTTAGTTATAACTGTCTATAATGTTTTTTACAGAAAGCAACAGACTGAACTCTTCCCTTATTAATAGCGATGAACGTTATACATGACCGCATGATTTGGTCATCAGATACTATTATTTAAAAGATTATTAATCCCAAACATATGACCTGCTGTAAATTACAATGCTTCTGGCTAAATCCATTTGTATTTTTTTCTGTTTATTTTAATTTTTTAATCACACAAATATATCATGCCCAGCAGCTTGGCAGCTCTCACTGTTCTCTTTGCTGTGCTAACATGCTAAGAACAATTTCTGGGAGAGCCAGCTGACACAAATGCATGTTTTTGGGACTTTGAGGGAAACCAGAGTGCCTGGAAAAAACCCATGTAAACTCCTGGCCAAGATCCAAACCTAAGACCCCTGCCCTGCAAGAAGTGCTAGCCATTTGTGCCACCACTCCATTTCCAAGTCCATTTAAAACTTTACATTAAGATCTGGTAAAGCAAAACTCCCATAAACTAGCTAAACACGCAGTTGGAATACAAATATGCTTACTATTTTACCAGCAAACCTGAAATGGATCTGGTCCAGAGTTGAACATAAATTCCAACTAAAGGTTTGTTGGATAACTTAGGTTCACCAATGATAGTCTTTTATGTCTTGAAGAGCTTTATTAAGTCAAGCCCAAAGTCACAGGGCTCACCTATTAAAACTGAATTAAGGTAAAGCAGAACAACTTTTTGGTGTATTTTGTAGAATTATGGGGTTGATTCATTAAGCCATTATATTGCAGCAATATATCATTTTTTATGTATTATGTTAGTTTTTATTTATGAAATACAGCTGTACCAAGCTTTTTTAATGGAGTTTTCTTTCCAACGTATTCATAACTTTTCTTTATAGTTTAGAAAAGTGTTTCTGTAATTAAAAAGCAGTGATTACTGCTGGCCAAAGTACGCTGTGTTAGTATCTTGAAGGTGATGATACCAATGCAAAAAATTGGAAGGAATGATTACACAATGCCTTCTCCAGAAGATTACAGTGCTGTCATTGTCATGGTTTTGATATCTAACACTACAGTTTCACTACTGGTTTGATAAACTCTGTGATACATGTATGAATAATTGTCAATCAGTTTAAACTAAATAAATTTAATCCACCCCCCTAACACACACACACACAAATACACACACACACACACACACATTTGTCTAGGACTAATCTACACAGAAAAAAGGATAAGGAAAGCTAAAGGAAAAATAATTTGTCTATAAAAAATTAAACCTAAGTGTGCAGTTGTTAAGTGAGAGAGAATTAGCTCTTGTAAACCTGTTTTGCACAACTGGTAAGTTTGAAAAATAGGTTTTATAAAAAGCAACTCTATGATAGATCTGTTTCTGTGCACAAATAATATATGTTCTGGTTCCCATCAAAAATAACTTTGTTTCTGAGATCTGCAGTTCTGTCTAGTAAGGTGAGAAGACCCTGTGCATTATTAAAACAATGTTTTTAGGCATTTAGAACATGGCAGAGATGAGATCTATTGAAGGGAGGTTTATTTAGGTTTACTTTAGTAAAATAAAAAATGTAAAACCTTAGTAAGATTTTAGTTTTTCCTTCAAGATTAGTTTATGTGAATGTTGTGTACCTGGTTCAAGAGAAGCATCAGCTGCTGAAAGCTTTAAACTGGTGTTTTGGTAACTATTCAAGCGTTGATGACACTAAGAGCCAATACAGATTGAGTGTACAACAGTGAGTGAACAGACAGCCTGTTCCTGGCGACCACCTACAATGTGAAATAAAGTATGCCCATTATTAGGATATTCATTAGACATCAGGCACAAAGAACACCTTGTATTGAGCAGTGATCTTTAGGTTTTACAATCTGTAATCTTCTTTCCAATAACCCCTGATCTTGAAATGACATGAGCTTGTGTTTTAATTTTGTAAGGTAATATCTTTTTTTTTGATGGTTTTACTGTGTCACAGACCTCTTTACCATCATTCCTCAGAAAATGTTTTTTATGCTTTTTTTTCTGGAACACTAGTGGTGTGTGACGAGAGAATGGTTTCTTAATCACTGACTTATTAACAATTAGGGTTGGAATCTAAAGAGAATAAACGTTAGTGTGCATCAACAGGCCACACACAAAGTTACAGGCAGTCATGTAGGACAAGCAAACTAGCTAAGTGTGCTAAAGACTGAATTCCAGCAACACTCTTTTTTAAGCTGCTATAAATAATAAAGACATGCATAGAAAACAAACTTTATCAAAAACAGTAAAAAAGCAAATCCAAGTGAAATTGTTCCTCGGGATAATAATACAGTTCAACAACACACATTTGTAGCTGTGCTACAATCAGAAAATGTCCAGACTTGGCATATATCTATACCAATGAAGAAATATTTTTTTTTATGGCAGATGTAACTGCTTGTAGTGAGGAACCCAATTTGCAACATGCAAAAAGCAATGTGATGAGGAAAAGCAGTTACATCTCTCAGCAAAAATATAATAATTGCCAGTGTAGCCTTAGGTTTACTGTAATCTACAATAGACCAATTAACAGGGAGTAAGGGATGAACTAAACGTCCTAAAGCCTTTGATTTCCAATTCCTGTATCACCAGTCACAGTTAGGACATTAAGATGGATTTGAGTATGATGGGTGTTTGTCAGAAACGTGTTAATATTGGCATTTTTTACTTCAGGGTTTCGTTATATGATTGGCAGCACTGAGACTGTGCCAGCACTAGTAAAGCATTTTCCAAGATTTTCAGATTAAAGACAAAATAGAATGAAGCAAAATAATGTACTGCAGTAATGCCTGCATTCAAAAACTAAAGTACTGTGAAGGTAGGGTAGATCTTAAGACTTAATGGGCAAGAGTATGCAACCCCAAGAGCAAAAATGTTAATGCTTTCCCGTCTTCAATGTACCTGCGCTGTTGTTCAGTACGCATGCTTATTTTCCTTTGTACTTGGTGATCCTGCACACTTAGGATTAGGTTACATGGATAGCTGTGTGGGTATCACTTTACAACCACTTGTAAATTTAGCTGTCTCTGACCTCATTGCCTTTTGTCCTAGTGGTGACAATCATTTTTTCAAGCAGTAGGTGGATCTGAGAAATCTACTACAAATGACTGTCACCACCTGCAACCTCTTATCATAGAAGCTTGCTTGTTTAAATAGGAAACAACATGGAGTAGAGGTGGATCATTGGCTTGAAGGTGGTTGAACTATCCTGTAACTGCTGCAAAGCCATCCATATCAAGTGGTCCCACTGTGACACCACACACTCAATCACTGTGCCTTACCCACACAGCACAACAAATAGTTCATATTATGGCGATAGGGGATATATGTGGAATTGGGGATAGGATGTGGCATAGGGGCCTGGGCGTTCCTGCACCTGCGAGTTTTATTAGTTTCGCTCACCCTGACTGTCAATCAGAGAATAGCCTCCTAATCATCCCTGGCTATTTAGCTAGCTCAGACACAGCACTCAGCGTTCGTGCAACATATCTCCACCAGTACTGAGCCCCTAGCTTAGCTGGCTTAGTTCCGGTACACCTGTTGGTTATCCAGTGCTTTCGCTGTCTAGCTCCTGTGCAACTCCTGTTGCCCAGTCTGTTGTTTCACAGCCAGTTCTCTTGTGCTGCTCCAGTGTTCTTCTCTGTGTTTTTCCCTGTGCCACCTGTGCCTTCTGATGCTTCCAGTGTCTCCTGTGTTCCCTATGTCTCCGGTGGCCCCTGTGTCACCGGTGTCTGTTTCTGGGATCCTTGGTATTTGAGCCCTGGCTTGTGACCTGACCTCTCTTGCTTGTTGCCTGCCTCAACTCCGGCCTTCCTTGGCAATCTTCTGCCTAGTGATTTGGTACTATGTATCAACATGCTCACCCTGGTGTGCCCAAGGACTGCAACCTGGCAGTAACCAGCAGAGAAACATCCTCACCACTAGAGGCTCTGGAGAAGAACTGGTCATTGCTTAAACTCTGCGCCTTGGTCCTTCCCAGGGCTCACACCACCTCCATGCAAGCTGTAGTGCCCCCTAGTGGCCCTGTCTCCCCAAACATGGAATTGTGAATGTATTTCTTCAGTTCTATGCACTAGAACTGCTATTTCAGTTTTCCCCCTTTACTTTCCCCTAGTAAAGTACTCTTCAATAGTTATACCATCTCTTCTGTTCTCAACCTATCACCTACAGATGTGCATGAAGCAATCATTTTCCAGCGATTAATTGAGATAACTGGGGTGGCATTTGGCATTTTTTTTGCTAGAGATAGACTTATCCTTTACAAGTTCATTCATAGGATCTATATTACTCTGGCTCAGCTTGCTAGAATTTTTTCCTCTAGTGTATCCTCCGTTGGAGGTGCTCCCAACCTCAAATCGGTTTCCTCCACATTTTTTGGTCTTGTCCTGTGGTTGTGTCTTTCTGGCAGAAAATCGTGGACTTATTCTCCCATCTTACTTTTATTCATCTATCTCATTTTGTTTTTTTTTTTTGGGGGGGGGGGGGTATTTTATCTGTCTATTAGGTTATAATGTCTGATTTTTTTGTTTTTTTGTTGAATTTTTTGAAAATTGCTTAAAGCGGATCTAAACTCGTTGGTTGGGGTTAGCTTCTGTCATGAAATGCATACTTGTCAATTATGGCACAGACTAACCTGTATGCAGCCGCCCTTCAGTGATGACAGTTCCAGGACCCTGCATCCTTAGAAGGCACCATCTTTGCTGCCAGCTCCATGGCAGACTTCCCTGAAGACAGAGATCATTATTGAATGGCCCCTTGATTATGTAATTCTTGTGGCTGGCTCTGTGTGTGGCCCTACATGGTGAATATGCATTACAGTGTAGTCTCGTAAGTGACATTGCATGTCTCTTTTGTTAATTAGTACTACCTCCTGGTGACTTTTTGCTTTCTGAGATTGGGTCCACTTTAATAAACATAATTTACCAAAAAAGAACAAAAAGGTACGAAAAGTTGCTTTATTTAGAAAAAAAGGAAAAGGTTAGATGTTTTGTGTTGTCATAGTTTTATTGCTGTCTGTGTTTCCAATAGGTAGATTCACATTTTTTATGTTTTCATGGAAACTGAGACAGAAAGTGAGTGGAAATCCTATATTAATAATTTTTTTAGAGCAATAGGTGAGGGTAAATCTATAATGTGAACACCTGTTCCAGGGACAACTCTTGGACGAGACATTGTTTACTTTGGAGAGATTTCCTCTAAATTCCTGTTTCTGTGTCTTTAGGGCAGAAAGTGATGGGAATCAAAAATAACCTGATAGAAGTTGTAACGGTTTTCTGCTCTATGCAAAACTAAAAAAATCATGCTCATTCTCAAACCTGAAAATCACAGGCTAGTTGAATAATTTACTTGTTTCTATATCCCCGGTTAGCAGCAATTGTAAAGCTAAATACTAGTATAAAGGCTCCTTAATGGATTTTCCATAATGATGTAAAAAGTTACTAATTAGGGGTGTACCTACAAAAGAATACCTTCATTGTAAACTTCAGAGGAGGGAGGATATTTTGGCTTCTATTTAGGCACTTGGTTTACATCACCCAAGCAATCTCTGACAGATATAAGGAACTAAAAAGTGTCCAAACTAAATAGATGAAGTTATATATAAAACTCTAAACACAATCTCATTAACTTCTGGGTTAATATATAATAAAAAATAAGGATGATTTCTATAGAAGATGTTCCATAGATGAGAAAAGAAATCTAAAAGCAAGTATATAGTGCTAAATCTAGTAAAGGACACATTTGGGTGGAAAGTAAAATTCAATCCTGGGTGAAATATTACCTTTCAGCCTATATCTCCCACCGGACTTTATTTTATTAGGTGTTAAACGGACTATGTGTAGCTCCAGCATTTCCATAGCACATTAGATCTAAGACCTCTGATTTTTGGCTGAAGAACAAGAATTCTACAATTTCAAGATATAGAGTGAAAATTTCTGTTCGCTCATTGTACCTCAAGAGAGTCGGAGCAAACAAATGAGCAGTTCTCTTCATAAGAGTTACACAGTGTTTGTTTCTTAATTCTGAGTCATATGAACCAGTTAATGATTAATGTTCAATGTGTTCTAGTTTAAAGTAAATATTCAGCATAATTACAAATGTAAAAGTGTTTAATGAATCACATATAATTATTTTTACAAGTGGAAATGGTAGAAAGGAGACCAAAGGTTTCACAGATTTGTTATTGGCCAAATGTGTTTAACAGTTGTAAAGGAATCGATTTCTATACTACATTAGTCTGAACCTTTTTTGAGTTCACATTCATTGCCCAATCAGAAATACTAACTTTAGTCCAAATCTCTGCCTTTCAGCAATAAATATTGTAGCTTTTGATTCACCATCAGAAGTGTGCATATGATCCTAGTAGCTTATTATTGGAAGAGTAAGAAGAAAATGTGTTTGAAAGTGATCTAGATCAGATTAGACAACTATCTAGTACTATTCTACTTGGCAGGAACAGTTGACTCTCAGATTACAGTATAAAAGAAATAAATGCCCTGCACCATGAGGTCATTTATTTTATGCAAAGGAATAGCACAAGGCATTTTTTTAAGGGGTTAAGTTAATTTTTGTTGACCAAATGCCAGATACATTCCAGCTGTCTGATGTTTTCAAATGTAACCTTAGGATGCAATCCAGTTTTATACTGAAGTTTTCATGGACAACTATAAACTGTTCTTACTGACTGACTTATGTGCCATTAGTGTATGTTCTTCCAGGGTCAGCATGCAACTTTTGTGGCTTCAGGCCTTTACTGGTTTGAGGTGTAAATGACACAATTCTAGCACACTCCCCCACCAAACTTGTAGACCATTATACAGTCAAATAAAAACCAACAAGCAGATTTTTACATCATGTAAAATGGTTCTTTTGCAAATTTAGTAGAAAATTATCTATAGTGGCCAAGCACAAGTTTTATGTCATGTTTTTTACTCTTTCCTCCTTCCTAATTATGCTATGTGATGTCATGCCAGGTGGTCTTCAGTGCAAATTCTAAGTTAGTGCGGAATTACATTTAAATGTATGTGCATAAACTTATTTGTTGGTTTGGTGTACTGTACTTTCCGAGATGTCCTGTGCACATCAGTTTTAAAGAGAGGTTATTGCCATCTGTCCTTCCATATTAACAAGCAATAACAACACTGTCACACAATGACTAAAACTAGGCTTTATTAGGACTAAAATAAGTCCCGTGAAGGAGTATTTGTTAGATAGGTAGACAATAGGAGAGGAAAAAAGTTTAATAACAATGAAATAATTCAATAACACAGTGGAATTGTAAAAACAGTTTTTGGTACTTTTTTTTATTGTAAAAGTTCTTTCCTCAAACATACTGGGTAAGTGGCTTTACTGGTGAATGAGCAATGTAAAGAGGTTGTTTACTGTTAAAATGTAACAATGAGAGTCTGGGATGAAATCATTTGTAAAGTCCAATTTCCCCTAATGCTTAACATGAATCCATAGCCAATAGAAAGTTATGTTCTTACGACTGTCTAAAAGAAATTCTTCCTGAATGTGTAGAGGTGTCTTCCCACTATTTTGTTTTTGCAACAAGAAGAAAAAAAAACCCTCCCCAAGGATGCAGGGAGCAAAAGCAAACTAAAAGGCTTTATCGTTTCCCTACTTTATCCAAAACTTAGATAAGCAAATGTTGGTGTTGGCTCTTTTTTTAAACTACCCTAAATGTTGGAATTTCACTTTATAGAGATTTAACTGAAGAAACTAAAGAGTAACTTAAGAGGAACTATAGGAACTAAATAGATTTTACAGTGGTAATTTTATTTTTTTGATCACTGTCCATACTTTAGAACAGAGGGGAGCAACCTATGAGCTGGGACACTAGATTTGTTCCACAACTTATTAGGTAAGATTAGTGATGATCAATTCAGGAACATTCTATACCTGCTATTTTTTAATAATTTGACAATTTGGATGTAAATCTGTCTAATCTATGAAGAATCACACATTTCTGGCAATTTTAACTCATAAACTATATGACTCAACAAATCTGCATGATTATATTCCGATAAATAAAAGCATTTACCAAATAAACTGCTTTGAAAAACAATTTTCCTATGTTCCATGTGTTGAACTTTCATTTTCAAAATTTGAGTCCCTGTAGTATTAAAAAAACAGACAAGGTTCCAAAGATAAAAAACTAAGATCCCTGTTTAGGAATATTTTCTTTAGTTTGGTTTCTATAGAAAATGTGTGAATCAACTTTTACACATAATTCATACATTTTCCAACATAATCCAAAATGAAACTTGTAAATGTTGGATAAAATTTGGGTGAGAACCTTTATATATAGACCCCCAAATATCCATACCTATGACTATAATATTATCCAAAGAAAAAAGTATAAAATCCCGATTACAGCTGTTTGATCTTCATATTTTAGGAATGGAAAAGCTGAAATTATTCTAATCTATGGTTCAATGTTTTAAGAACCGTGTTCCAAAACTTGCTTCACAAGCCAAAACATGACTATACTTAAGAATTATCAAGAAGTTTGCATTCATTATTTGATATCAAGTATAAACGTATAAAAACACCTAGCCAAGATAGTGAGTAGACAGATTTTTGGCAGAAAATGTAAAAAAGCTGCAAAATCGGTGGGCTGGTTTTGTTTTCCTGGCAATCACCTCATATCATTGGAGGGTGCAGCAGTGTGAGAATGTGGATAAAAGCTGCAGTATATTTATAACTTATACTTACTTGAGCTAGTGCCCATTTACTTTATTATTTCATGGAGATTTTTACATGTAAAATACCAAACTTTTTTATTTTTACTGCATAATCCTTGCTTTTTTTCAAATTACCTAGGTAAGGTAATTATTAGCGAAGAGTGGATTTTATTAATACATCACAAATACTCCACATTATGGCCTGCATTTTTCAGCCTGTTCATAAAATGCCGGACAAGGTATAAAGCCTATTGTGCATCATGGTCTTCTTATTCCCTGACGTTGCAGAAATCTGTGATTGGAGGAGAGGATAGTCACACGCCATTTCTATCTTTTTTCAAAACATAACGCTCCCTTTTTTAATGGACCCTTAGGTGGCTAGTACAAACTTTGCAAAAGAAAATGAACACAAAGGTTTAGGTTTTACCTTTAATTTTATTGGAAAAAGCATTCCTATTTTCTTATGGCTGCTTGTACTGCTATTCTGCAGTATGAATGTGTCAGCTCAAAAGTCAATATGATTTTCTACATGCCACACTGATGTGTCAGAATTGTGTCTGGTTGCCTACTGCAAATTAGTTTTAGTTCAAATATTTTAGAAAGTCTACAGTATTTTGCTAGACACAGCAAAAACAAAATTAGAACATGAATGTAGATGACTGGTTTACCATGGTTAGAAGTAGTAATCCTGCCACAGCAGTATTATCTAGTAACAAGTATCCTCTGACCAGCTATTCTTCTCTGCACAGGTCTATAATATTTCTTTCACAAGTTTTGGACTCATGAAGGAAAATGAAAACCTGATTACATTTCTTGGTTGACAGAATCATAAGGGAAATATAATGCTGTGGGAAGGACTCTACATTTGCTTTATATTTTCTCTGCTCGAGTTTTTGGTAATTAGCCCAATTTTCATTATAAAAGAATCTGAGAACTAGAAAGGGGTAAAGGTAATGGTTCATTTTTATTAGAAGTTCTGCTAAGCATCAATACTTTTCAGGTATGAACTTTTCTGTATAGTTGAGATCAGTAAAAAATTCTGTAAAATACTCTGCATTATTTTTTGAACAGCTATAAATATTATTTGGTTTTATAATTTGTCTGTCAAGGTAAAACATTTGCAGACAAGCACTGTACCTTCCCTGCTTGTTGGCAAACAAACTTACCTGCCTTTTTGAAACCTTTCCTGAAATGTACACTGAGCTGCGCATACATAGCTCGGTGTACAATGCTGGGTATCCTGATATGTCCCCTGCTGCCAGGATAACACAGATTTTATGTCTGTACGCCCTGGCCAATTAAGATGGCCCCAGGACCTTTAACCCAGAGGAGGACCAGGTGAAGATGGCGGCATTCATGACAAAACTAGAACAGGTGAGTGTAATAAAAAAAATTGTGAACAGACAGTAAGTTTATGTAAAAAAAGTAGGGACATTGCCTGTCCTTTGTGCAATTAAGAACCTGTTTGTTCACAATTTTTTATCTTGAAACTTTATTTCTGCTTTAAATGTAAAGCTTCTTCCTGGGAAAAAAAACCTCCCTTACCTCCAACAACCCCTTTACCCATACAGAATTCTGGAACAGACACATACTTACTCTTGGTGTCTGGTTGTGGCGGGACTGGTAATCATACGATGCAAATATGTCTGGAACAGCCAATCCTCTTTTGCTGACATTCAAAACACTGCAGTTATTCAAAATTGTCCGGAGCTTTGTTTTTATTGTGTGTTTTTAATATATTGTACCTATAAAAAATGTGAAATTGTGATTTATTTGGGAGTTAGGTATATGTGACTCTTATACAAACCTCGTTTTTCTTTATATTAGAAAAAAAAAGTTCTTCAAAATCACATAAAGGTTACTCGTATGTAAGGCACTTTACTATGGCATGCGTTTCATTTAGCTTTAAATGATCTTGTAAACTGGAGCTACCTGTTTGAACTAATTTCTTGTTTATTTTCTCTGGAGTCCCTAAAAGCTAGGTTAATATCAGAACTGTTTTTCTAAACTCAGTAAAACCACCAACCAATTATACCTCTCACATCAGTGCCCCTAAATTAATTAGAATTGAAGGGGTGCAATGTTATCCATCCTTAATGAAAGGATACATTTTCAAATGCAATCTTTAAAATCATTAATAGTAAACTATTCTAATTTACATTACCTTCCAAGTATTCTTAAATGAAAGGTATCTTGTTTAATTTCATAATGAATGATTGAGATAAATGAGCACCTTAATTGCTTGAGTGCCAAGAAAACAAGATTTGTTAGTACAACTATTTCACTGTAAATGAAAGGTAAAATAAGTGCTTCATTATAGGGTGACAGGAGAAAGGGGATGCAATGGAGTTTATTTGGTAGCTTGATAGTAGATTGATGTATCTTTTTAGTATTTGGTACACCGTATCTATATCTGTTTTTAATTTATTATAGTTCTATGGGGTGGTGGCATTAATGGGGCAATTGAAGGCTGGGAATCCACCCAATCATTTCAAGGATCTGGACATGAGTTTGCTTATGTATATTGGGGTAAATTCAGTTTATTAATCAAACACGACCCAAACGACTATGGTAACTAGGGAGAGTGGGGATTTTGTTTGGACTATTCCTTTTCTTCACTCGATAAGGGCCTCCTGCAGTACTTTGTGTATAGGAAGGTATTTGCATCCTTTGCCAGTACAAATAGTATATGTTGGGCTGGTGGTCATCAATAGGGATACTCCCCTGTTTAGATCTCAAGAATGTGGGACCTGCACTTAGTGACACCTCTTGGTCACTATATAGTACCTACTACTACTTCATACCTGTGATCACAACATTAAGCTACTTTTGTAGCTCCCAAATGTTATAGGACAACATTTTAGGAACTGCAGAGGAAGTTAATGCAGAATGTATGTAAACTGTAAAAATATGCACCATTGGAAAGGGAATCCTAAAAATAAGGATAGCAATGATGGCTTGGTATTCTAGTTAGGTGAATCTATATCACATTTTGAGTACTTCCTCATTTACAGATCATTGCTCAAAATTTACCTTTTTCAGTACCTATGCCATTAAAAGGGCACATTGGTCATTACCTCCCAAGCCAAAGGTTTACTTTTATTCCCAGCCAGTAACAGAGCATGTCTGCCGTCCTAAACTCATTTGGATGAAAGGTGCAAGCCCTTTTGTCAAGACCTCACTAATAAAATGAAAAATAGCATGTATTGTTGTTAGATGCATGCCCATGCTTTATATAGAGATCTCCCTTAGGTCATTAATATATCTGTACAGAATGAGGCTGGCTGTCTGTTCAGCCTTAGCTGCCCTGAGACTTCAAATTCTCCTCTCTACATCATTACACTAATTTTCCTGCTGGATTTAAGTGTTTTACACTGATTATGTTCTGAAAAAAAGCATTTTATGGTGTTTGCCAGCAACTCCTATCTTTGCCTGCCTTCAGTCTGCTTATGATACAAAAATGCACGTACATGTACATCATACAGTGTAACACAAGGAGTAGCCATCCATGGACATGTTTTTATTTGGTTTTTGTGTATGTTTCAGTCAATAGTAATTTTTTAAGTAGTACTTTTCTAAACAATCTGACTCTAACTGGTATCTAATAGCATTATATTATTTAAAATATGGTTCAATATATTCATAGGTTTCAATATTTTTGATCTCAACATGGTTTTTGTTATACCAGATATTTTATTCTATTAAAGTTGTGTGTACAGTATAATAATTATATTCCACCGACATAATTTAGCTCAAGCTTAGCTCTCCCTAAGAATTAGCCATAACATGCATTATATTTAATGAACAAAAAGCAAAGTTTAGTCTTACAGTCTGTTTTCTAATGTGCTATGTATTAATGATAACATAATTGATTGATTTTGTTTGTAAGAGTCAGTTGTGGATAGTCAGGGATATACACAATGTGTGTGTGTCTAATTGTGATCATGTCATTAATTACCAATTATACAGTTTTAGTATTTTTAAGTAAGTGTATCTCTAGCCTTATTTTTTCTTTAGATAGTTTAAATGCCCCCACCTGGTCCTCCATTTCTTAGGATTATTCTGCCCCCCTACCTGTGAGCTCAAGATTTCATGGAAACATGCACCCCCGAGGTACATGATGTGAAGCTTAGAAGTCACTGTGTAAGTACCATTCTGTGGAACAGTAAGGACTGCCAACCCCTGAAGCAAAAAATAGAAGGAAGAGGACCCTGTTGTATAGTACACATTTTAAGCAGTTATTTTACCTTCATTTGTAATTGATCAGTGTGTACTACTTTTACCCTGTGGAAGTTTATATTACAAACATACAATACAACTAATTTATCAATTTTAGATCAGTTGGCCTTTTTTAAGTGTTTTTGTCAGCCTAATATTAAGTTTGTATGCTAATATTACTAAACCCTTAGAAAACATCAATTACCTTGCCATACATACATGTACAAATATTTATTATCAAGGGTACGTAAGGGGTAACAAATATTTCTCAAATCCATACTGTAAAATTTTAAACATAAGCTACCAGCAAAGGCCCAAGACCCTCACAAATTTTTTAAAATGTTTAAAAAAGCAAAATATGTTTAATAATTTATAGATTTGAATTCTCTGGAACCATGTTGGTTTGGATTATGTGTTCCCAGAAACCCCTTGCCAACCATGGAGAGGAAGCACCTACAAATGTCACTCTTTTTATAACCAAGGCATGCCCAAAGTCGGGTTCTTTATCTATCATTTACCTATTAATTAATAAATAAATAATTATTAGATGCATGGCTAAGATCACTACTAGTACACTAAGCCAATCAACTAGTAGTGTTTCTTGTTAGGACTCTGCATAACTTCCTGACTGACATATGTGCAGAGAACACTTTAATTTAGTTGGAAAATCATTACCATGCATAAAAGTTTACAAAACAATAGGTAAGGTTGAGGTACAAAATGTATATCTGTCAATAAAAACAGGTCAAACCTTAAAAAAAGCGCATGTTTTAGTGGAAAAATGTTGAACCAGAACTGGATGAAGGAAATTGAACAATGTTCCCCAACCAGGAATTGTGCAATTCTTCCCCAAACACAGCATTTTTACTTCAAAGTCCTAATTCTGTCTCCCTCCCTTCTACAGCTCATTTAAATAGTCCTGGTTAAAAAGAGTGTTGCCATTTGTCAATGCACGAACAAAGGCATTTGTCCTGGGTTCACCAAGAGTCCACTGTAAAGATGAAAACTCCTAAATATTACAGTATGTACAGTGATAGGTAATATAATGACAGCATGAGAGCTATGTGATTGGGTGACAGTTTAGGTAACTGCAACAAGCACAATATAATGATGTCAACAAAAAAAAAACTAACATATATACAGCAGCTCTTAAACTGTAGATATAAATACCAGCATGTTAATAGCAGCATAACAGAGTATGCTTTATCTTGGAAAGAATACTAGCACAGATTCCAGCTTCATTGTTTATAAATCTTGGAATGGAAGCAGTTCATTTTTGGAAATAGAAATCTATGCACAGCTAATCTTCAGTGGCAGCAGCAGGAAGAATACTATTAACACCAATACCAGAGTATTGTCTGTATCCTAATGTTTAGAATAAAACAAATTTAAGTGCTTGAACAAGAATTGTTAAAAATTAGAATGCTTAGCAGCAAATTAACTGCTGAGAATGATACTTAACAGCAAGCAAACCTTATTCGACAGTTATTATGGTTTGTATTAAATACATTTCCAGCAAGTCTATTGTGTAATGTGTTCAGCAGACATAGGATGATAATAGTGCCATGCTTTAAGTTTCAGGTAATTCTACAAGTGTTTAATGTCAATATAACCTGTTGTTTACACAACTCAAAAATATGTAGTATTTACAAGGACTATATACCATGTGTATGGTTTTTGGTAATGATATAGAAAATCAAAGTAAATGTTCACCTAGTGAATATTATGAAATAAAAGTGAATAACCAAATAATGTAAGAGTGAAACCATGTTTTTTTTTACTTCAGAATAGTTACAGCTTACTTACTAAGATAGATGAACAAATTCATAGGCAAAATCTATTATACTTTAGTAAATCAACCTGTGTGTCTACTAAACTGGTTTATAATGTAGCACTGTCTGTTTATGGTGCCAGTAAAATCCCAATGTCTATGTAATAATTTTTGGATCTGTTCATGGTGGCATAGAAAGATGTCACAGGTCCAATGTGTAGATAATTTCCACATGTATAGGGAGAAAAAGGCTAATGACTAATGACTAAATCTAAAATGGCCAAAATGGTAAATGGTAAAGATTTACCTACTAGTTTTTGTAGTTACCATATAACCACTACTATTGTAACTGGTAATCTAAAGTTCAACTACTACCCATTAACATTTATAGCCAGATCCAATGAAGATCCAACAGCTTAACAACCTGCGCCAATGGGCTCTGGACTTGTGTCAATGGCATTAGTACTTTGTGGTCAAAGTTTGTTGAGCGGTGCAATTGACCTTCAAAACCTCCTCCTCCACTGCATTTCAGCTTCAAATAGGATTTGCATTACCATAGACATGTTTTAGGCAGAGCAAAAGGAACTTTGTTGACAAGGATCATTATTAAGTGAAACCACTCATATTATATCATGTTTGTGAAATGCAATAAAACTCCGGTAGTAAAAGTCAAGGCAGGTGAAAAATAAATAAAGCATGTTTTTAATATAATTATCTTATTTGTTCATAATTTACTGTCATTCTTTATTTGAAAAATGCTTAATAAGAAGTTGAACTATTGTTGTTAAATTGTGATATTGTATGTTATTGCTGGCAACTGCAAAGTGTGCACATTTTACATCCATCCTATGTTTAAAATATTTATTTTATTCTAAAAATCATGGCTGTGAGAAATGTCTGAACTTGTGTTCACATGATAAATCTTATCGTATTCCCAAGCATCATATTGTCACAATTAATATTCAATGACAAATATGTTTGCCTTTACACTGTAGACAGGTTTTTCCAAAGCAACCTTCTAATGTAATTGAATTGTGGTATTTCTGTTACTAAAACACTCTCTGCAGGGAATAGACACTCCAGACATACAACATAGTGATAAATCAGTGATGGCAGTGATGTAGACTTCCTACAAATTTCTTTCATTACACTGATTTGCTAGATTTATGACAACCCTGTGAAGATATATCTCTATGTATTATAGTTTTGCTGTCCTACTTCCTGTACTTGTACTATTTTAATTTTTTTACCCATTTTTTTTGTGTCAGCTGGTTTTAGGGGTTTATGCTACTGTAATATAGGGTTTGTTAGCTAATAGGTAATTTAGAATGAGATGAAAAGGTTGCAAATGATATTCCCTTTCTTTTAAATTGGTGGGGATTCACCTGTATGTGGTTTTGTAGTTCAGGTGTTGGGGATATAAAATGGTTTCGTATAGGAGGATGTAACTGATGTGCAGAGAGTGTCTTTGGGAACTGAATGAGATGCTTGTTGCAACGGGGCCCTAAACTATTTATTATTTCTTACTGGAGCTCTTAATGCCAGTAATTTCTAAGCAGCACTGCGATTATAAATTACCCATGCACCAGCCAACTCCTTTCCTGGAAAGAGAAATTAATTCTGCACTGTATTCTGTGAACAAAAACCTCTGGAATGTGTAATCTCACTACTGGCAAGATCTGAAATGTCTGTCCATGTTTATATGGGACCATTTTGTACCTGGCTCATAAAGTCTGGTCATCTGATAATTAGAGATCCCTGTTTTCTGGAAACAAAGCCAAACTTACTCATACAATCCACAATGTGAAAGCCTAAACCAACATTCTCTTGTTATTTTGCATTTACATTCTGACTCCTCACACTGTGTACAATGATATTTCATTTGCAGAAAAAATCTTTGCGTTCAAACTAATAATGCTGTTGGGCAGTTGGCCATTCAAACCTTTTGATGTTAATTTTATATGTTAACCCAAAACAACAATTTATTGACTGTATGCGCCACCTTTTAGCAACCAGTTAGTAATGTTGGTATTGTTCTGACTTTTACATTAATCACGGCAATGGGTGGCTTGTTATGCAATATTACAATTTTTTAACTGATTACACTGGTCAACAAACCTTTTCTCGCCAAACAGATTAAAATAATTTTAGGTTATGTTTGATGCACAGATTCTAAATACGGTATTAGTTTTGCTAGATTGGCTCTAGTTATAACCTCATAGAAAACTAATGAAACATGAAAATTAAGCAAAATTAAACTAGTTATGCCTGCGTATACAAAATAAATTTTTGAAATACTTAATGTCAATTTTTCTATATTCAGTATATTTACAGAACTAATCACAAAGAAGTCATTGAAAAACTCAGTTTGTATGATTTCCTTTTATGCTGATGATGAGGACAATCACGTTGAAGGCTTCAGCAGTAGTCTGCCATCATGTGTCTATCCCATCTGCCCTGATACCTTTCTTCCATCACCTTTATATCTTGATGGAACCTCTCCCCTTGTTCCTCACTGAAATCGCCAAGGTTTTCTGGAATTTTTTGCAAATGGCTATGGAGATAGTGTACTTTTATACTTATAGTAGCACCCACATTTTTAAAGTTTAAGATCAAGTTTTATACCAGTTCTTCATAATTTTGTGCTTTATGGTTTCCCAAGAAATTCCTGACAACCATGACATAGCTGTGCCAGGCAGAAGCTTCAGTGTCAGTCATGTAACTTGTGAAATTTGATTTTTTTTTATTACATTTTATTAAATACTTTTACAAATATATTTGAAGCAATCACCATCCTTGTTCAGAGCTCTAACAAATTGCTCCATTAATGCCAACTTTATGTGTAGTGGAGGGAGAATGATTTTTTCTTTGTCAACCAATTGCTCGGTAATGATGTTCACTGCACCTTTTTTCATGTTTTCCCTTGGAGGCCATGTCACTTTTTTCCAGTGATCTTGCTTTGCTCTACTATTCCACAAGCAGATGAAACATGGGTACTTTGTGTATTCACTTTGCTGTCCAAGTAGGAAGTTCATCACTTTTAAATCAACACATATGGACCATTGGTGTTCATGATAGCAAAGCTTTTATCAGACCATTTTGATATTTTCATATTCTTGGAATTGATGCATAGCAGTTGCCATTTTACAGTAAAACAGATTTCAAACTTCGAGTGGAACTGTCTATGAAAAGCCGCCAGTCTTCTGCTCCGTATTCTGGTATTCCCATATGGGCTAGTAGTCTAGGGCTGTAGGGCAAAAGTACACAAAGTCTCCATCTTCACTGAAATATGATAAGAGTGTCACCTCTCTTGTCCTATAAACCGTTATTGTAACTTCCATTCTCAGACAGTTCTTTTATTTTAGCCTGGATGCTAAAAATTTAGATGTTTGTTTTGACAGACTTAGGTCACGTAATAAATCATTGAGCTCTTCTTGGGAGAACTGCTGGTTTGATGAAACACTTCCTTCATATTCACTTCTACTGCTAACTCCTGGATTACACTCCAAACCCTGTATATCCTCCATGTCCGATACAGGAATATCAGGGAGTGTTCTGAACACTGGTATGCGAACATCAGCACCATGCCGGACAGGTCGTCTTGCTCATTCCAAATCAGGGTTCTCCCACTTGTTTTTCTTGTAACGATTGAAACCTTTAACATTCACGGCACAAAAATAACAATCATTATGAAGAATTTTTGGGGTCTCATCACACCATAGGTACACCAAATTTCAAACTTTTCAGTTTTCCATTTTTCCAATGACGTAGACACTCTACGCAAGTTTTGCATACCATATGGGGAGCCCAATACTTATCTTGGTCCCCTAGTTTAATACCAAAATTTGCAAGATATGATTGTTTCACAAATTCTGTAATGTTTCTTCTCTGTTTTTGCTGAGAATACTCATCACAAATGTAGCAAAATACATTAGGGTCATTTAAACAACTTCTTATTTCTGTAAAAAAAGAAAATGCTACATTTAATACATAAAATGCAAAACATTTGTGTAAATAAAGATTAATAATAATATGCTGTGTTAACATTTGTAGTTGGTAAAATTGTTTATTCCGATTCCTATATCACAAGAACTAGAGCCAATTCAATGAAACTGATGTCATTTCTGGATTCAGCAGACCTGAAAAACACTAAATATATTGAAAAATCCTTGTCAAGTTCAAAAATATTTTTGTTGTTGTTGAGCTGTGTTATTATTTATTTCACTTAGCTCACTTCATATTATCTGCTTCACATATTGAAAACATTGTGGTAAATGTTTTGAACTAGCCACCACTTGATTACGCATATTCAGTGAAAAAAGAAAAATAAATGTATTCTCTTTTTGCTTTTCTTGGGCCACAACCATTTAAAAAGTGTCTGCTCAGGCCAGATGATTGGAGGGCATTCTAAGCACACAAACTACTTTCAATAATCAGTTATTCTTATAAAAGCCAGAAAGATTAGAACAAATAAACAAATGGTTTCTGGTATTTTCCTTATTTATTACATACTTCCTAGGTAGCTGGGCATTGATCCTGAACTGAAAGCTGCACTTTAGTGTGATTTTTGTTTACCTTTTTGGAGTAGTAAAGCCATTTTAATATATTTTATTTTCATCATGCCTGATATGATAAGAGGCAATTTACTACACGTCTTACATTTAAAGTGCACGGCCATTTTTAATGTACATAAATAGCTGTAGGCAGGGGGCACCCACATTTCCAAATGCAAATTATTATACCATAATACATATAGTCAAAATAGGATGAAATGAAAAATATGCCTATGACGAGTGAAGAATCTAAAGTATAGTAAATGCCTTTGTCAACAAAGCAAGGAGTTTCTTTTTTTTAATGAAAAATAGGATAGCAACAAATAAAATATTCATAAAAAAGTAAACAATAAGTTAAAAGGAATTTGTCCTGTGTTTATTAAAGTATAACATTTACTTTTCAGCTACAAACATTCAAAAATGGTGGCTATAGGTTTAAAGTCTTATACAAGTCTATAGGTCTTAAGACATATATAGGACTATGTGGAGGGTCTAATTCTCAGGTCCACTATTTAAACAACATAAAACTCTTCAAATAGGGAATCCATACCAAAATGCTGATGTTTATTATAAAGGTATCTCTATTTATAAGGTAAAATAGTTTATATACAAGTAGGCAATGTACTAGCTTTACAAAGAAATATAATGTACAGACAACTAGAAGGAACCTTAATGTAACCTCTCAATAGATAGAAAAGATCAATGAAATTTCAGCCTATACATAAAGTGTGGACCATAGGGCCTATTTTATTAAAGCATTCCAAGACTGGAATAGATCTTGTCTGGAGTTTTAAACATTTGCTAACAAATAGCAAATTACTTTGAAATCCAAATTACCTGAAATCCATTCCAGGTTTGCTGGACCACCCAGCTACACTGACGAAAGTATATCCTCTCCAGCCATGGAAAACTTTATTAAACTGGGCCCATAGAATAAAAAAGTCAAAATGGTGCAGCATTTTTAGGCAACAATGCCATTACATGGCCTCATTTCTTTCACATTTACCATTGTATTACCTAACCTTTTATATTTTTATTATTGCATTTAACACACGGACTTGAAAGTTCTCCTTGTAGTGATCATAGAAAAACTGAGTGCCCAAAGTATTCATATAGTCTCCTATATGATAGTCAAACAAGCCCCTGATCTGGTATGTGATGCACAAACCTCAAAGTAAACCAAAAAACTAATTTTCCTTTCTATGTTCAAAATCTAATCTGTACATCAAAGCACCAAGGAAGTTTTAGATGGCATTTCAGACAAGGTATGGTCAAGTGCTTATTGACAAGCTACATGCTTGCCCAAACAGACACAGCCTACAATTCTGCTCAGAAATCAGGAGCAGTGCAGCATTGTTGCAACTGATCCCATAGAGCTGAATATGACTAATTGGCTCACCAAGTATTGGAAAAATGTGGGGGGACTGGGAAAAAACTAAGTACAGAAAAAGTTGTAATTTAATGCTGCAGTACTTTTTGTTTCAGAGGGAGGCCATAGATCTACTTTGACAAGCCGCAGTGTGTCTTTGGATTATTGTGCAATCACTGCTAAATAATTATTGTGTAGATCTTTAAAGCAGCCATAATGAGCAAACATTCCCCATTATACATAATAAATATAGTATACATTGACATGTTTATTACACTTGCCACATTCAAATTTTTATTTGGTTGCTTTAGGAGCTTATGGAAAACATAACACACACAAAGCTCTTTTATTGCTATTTAACATATTTATATTAAAGCATATAAAGCACTAGCTAGCCTGAAAAAATGTGTACTATCCAGAGAAACCAATATTAACTAAATAGGTATATTTACATTGCTGAGAAATGATACTATTACAAAGAAAAGAAAATCTGTTTCTAAATTGCTGATCTCATTAGATGATGGTTTTATCAGACCTCTAAATGATATATATCATAACGTCGATGTTTTTTTTTTTTACCCACAGAGGCCTCTTCATTACAATTCATGATCGTGGGCATATCTCAACAGTAATAAAATCATGGCCTGAAAACAACATTAAGGTAATGTATGCTCAGATCTCTTTACACGTAAGTGGTTAGTTAAACATTATTACCTTGTGAATTTAAGCAATTATGGAACTGAGCAGGTCAAATAAGGACTCACACTGCAAATATGGAAATAAAAGTTTCTTGAATATACACCACTATATACGATATACTATAGGAAACAGATGCAGAAATGCACTTCCTTGTATAATTATTGATGTTTTTTTCTCTTGCATTATAAATAGTTTTTTTCGTATAGAGACATTTTCATATTATCACAATATTCTAAGACAGATTAGAACAGACAGACCAAGAACACAAGTCAATATAAAAAATGCATCCTGGAAGAGGGATGTTACTGAACGCACCAAAAGTTTTGTTTCTACAGTGTCCAATGATGGGAGCTACTACAAGGATTGTACTCGTTTTTTCACAAAAGCATTGCTGTAGTGCATCTTTCTAACCAAATATCTACTAATTAAATGTACAATGGAATCAAACTATAAAAAATATCAAGCTCTTGGTTGCAGAACAGAAAGGCTATATCTCTACTGCAATAAAACAAACTTACCTGCCAGTTTGTAATCTTCTGTAGAAGGTTTATGTGCATGCCTATAAAATGTGTTATCAAACCTCTTAATAATCCATAGAGCCTATTCACACTGACAGTTGTGAAATAATACTGTAATCACTTCACAACCACATGTTAACTCAACTGACTTCAACCTAATTTGTGCTTGTCCTTGACATTGAGGCAGTTGACAGACACAGACATTTGTTCAGACACTGTGTTACATAGACAACCATCTGCTAAATTTTGCAAGTAGCATCTGAAAATGCAGGATCTACTAAGAATGTCTGGAGAATCTATCTCCTAAGCATCCCACTTCTTTCAGTGATAAAGAGCATAAGAAAAGAGGTAATCACTGCAAAAATGTCAGCGTGAACAAACCTTTAGTGATTCTAATCAGTCCTACCAAACACCTTCTAGCTTGACCTTGCTAATTGACCTTGCATGACCTTGTTAGTTGTTTTATTCATTTAACATTTTTTGTTATTATTTATTTGTTTACCTTTCTTCTAGTGTTCAATTAAAATTATTTACAAAATATAAAGCTGTATTCATACTTAAATTTTTGAAACATTTACTTATTCTTAGTATTCATTGTGCATTGTATTTGCCTGTCATTTGCAACCCCTATTTAATGTACAGCGCTGTGTAATATGATGGCGCTGTACAGATCCTGTTTATTATTATTATTATTATTATTATTAATTATAATAATAATAATAAAAATAATAATAATAATTGTACCAAAAGTACCTTTTTAGTTTGATTATAAAAAGAACAAATATATGTGTATATGTGCAGTTTTTCTACAAAAACTATTTGTTTTAAAACTAACATTGGTAAAAGTGGACTACCTGTGGATTAAATAGAACATACAATATTGTTTTAGGACATTATAGCCCAAAGAAAGCTTTGTCTGTCACTCAATAATCATGTATGTGTTACTGTAAGCAGAGTCCTATAGCAGAAGTTTAAAAATGTCTCTGGCCCACAAGGCTAGAGCAAAAGTGGTTAGGACATTAAAGGGGAGTTTGTAATTTTATTGATGAGTTTACCGATGCATTTTTTAGTTTTAGCCTGTAATATATATATATATATATATATATATAGTTTTAGCCTGTAATATATATATATATATATATATATATATATATATATATATATATATATAAATATTATGTGTGTGTATATATACACATACATAAAAACTCCACATACATAAATTGCACCAGACAAAGGAGTATATTTAGGGTACTGCAACCATAAAAATACATTTACAAATCATATACATCTTAACAAATGTTATGAATGTTATGTTTCTTGAAATAGTGAGCACCAGTGCTTACTGGGGCATCCCAATATTAAGTTACATTTACATTATTAACAATGAGAAATATACAATCACAATCTTTTCTAACCCATCCTGCCTATACTGGGTTTGGAAGTGTCTGTGTTGATTGGGGAAAACCTAAATGTTGTCTAAGAGTTTTGGTTGTAAAAATATATTGTTACAATCTTTCAGCTAACGTTAAAACATTTTTTTTAGCAATCAGTTCATGATTTAATCTAGAAATAAAATAAAAAATAAAATAAAACCAACATTTTAAAAATATTCTCTGTGTTTGTAGGCTGTTGTAGTGACTGATGGAGAAAGAATCCTTGGCCTGGGGGATCTTGGAAGTTATGGCATGGGAATTCCTGTTGGCAAATTGGCACTTTATACAGCGTGTGGAGGAGTAAAGCCTCAGGAGTGTCTTCCTGTAATGTTGGATGTAGGAACTGACAATGAGGTAGGTTAATTAAAAATAGGAAAATGTGCATTAAATCACATTAAATCGATGTGAAATAAACCAAACTCCAACAGTTATTTTAAATGGTTTTCACATACAGATGCATTCTTAATAATCTCTGTTTAAATGTTGTTTTATTATTTTTAAATTTTTTTATAGAGAAAGAAAATCAAGTTAAACATATTGTATAGCCTTCAGTAATCCTTGTGAAAAACATCTTACTATATCATATGGCTGGAGCTATTCTGGTAAATGATGCGCACTGCCTTTATGTGCTGAATGGTGTTGTGCTAAATGGTGATGTAGGTAATATAATATTTACTTCTGTATAACAAGTGTGCCATTTGGTGCCATCCATTCAGAATGGTACCCCAGCACACATTGGAATTTTAGTTCAGGAAAACAACTTTCAGGATTACATAAGCAGAATAAAAAAATCAAATACAATGTGTATTATTGAGCAAACATACCTATTTATATTGTGCCAAGTCTGTACATGGTGACTCCTAAGTGAATTGAGGCCTAATTTGAATTGTGCTTCCTTGAAAGCCAAGGTAACTAGATCCTAAATAAGCTTCTGCCAGAAGAAGACGTTAAAAAAATAGATTGTAATGAATGCATGCAATTAATAGTTTCATAGTGCTACAAACATTGGGAACATTGCAAACATTCTTAAGAAAGTCACTTATACATGCATAATAAAGGTTATATCTATGTCTTAAACACAAATACTCAATAAATACTAATTGGTAATAATAAATAGATTCTACTCCTGGAGTAATGCCTTATGTTTTTTTCTTTTCTAAGAACCTAATAACTATCAACAGCAAAGACCTACAGGATTTAATATGTTTGGAGGGTGACCAATTCCTTGATGTCACATGTTTGACTATATATTCTTTAATTAGACTCCCATGTGTTGCAAAAAGAAATCAATACACCAGTTTGCTCATTTCCTAAAAGCTATAGTATGTTTTCGTACAGGTGCCAAAAGAAACAAAAAACCTTATGAATTTATTCCACTAAGTCAGTTAAGCCAGGTGCATCTGGAGTTTGTATTCTAGGACATAAGCAATAAAAATTACATTGTTCAAATGGCAAAATCAAAACTGTTTAGTACAAAAATGTATTCTTATTTATTATACCCTACATTTGTAATGTACTAGATAATAGTCATGTAATAAAGTGAATGCACTTGGTTTTTGCATTAAATGTGAAATAGACTGTTCCATTTGTAAACCAGGGGCTCCCATGACATGCTTGTCAATGTAAGGTGTAGCTCTTCTGAGTTCAGTTTTTTTTACATTTCACATGAATAAGTATTATTTGCAAGGCAATTTTCACCACATCCATTAGATTTAGTAAAATTTTCCCAGCATTAGTGAAGAAAATCTAGTCCTTGCAATCAGAGCATCAAGAACAAAGTGTTAGTAGTGTAGTGCAGCTGCAAAATTCTTTGTCATCCATTCTAACCTACTTAGTGTATCCAAAAGCAATCTTTCAGCTAAACAAAAAAAATGCACTAAAATGCTTCTTACCCAGATCAATGACTAGCACACTTTAGTGAATGTGTCTACCTGCTATGCCCTGGCTGGTGTAAAGAGTAATATGGCATACCCACTTTAAAAACAGGGCATGGCAGTAGACGGGCATGTGGATCAGGGGTACCACATCCTGGTCCTACTTGGGCAGCGGTAATACTTGCCCCAGAAGGGCACAAGAGCAGGGGAGTGATAAAAGACAAAAAAAAAATATCTGTCACTCACAGTATATGTTCAGTACACTCCCTACTCTCCCCTGAAGAAGCCATATTGCAAAACACAACAGGAAACAGAGACAACCATATGCTTAACTCTTATTTTGATAAATGATTGTAGGCTTTTGATATTGTATGCTGGTTTATTGCTTAGTTGAGCTCTATATAGCCTAAAATATTCAATACATTTATCTCTTAAACTACTGAAGTTGCCACAAAGAGCGGTTCTTTCCTCTCCTACTATTTTACATGTTACTCACGCATAATGCTTGGCAACCATGATCTCTATAAGATAGAAACAAATGTTTTTGGGCTCACACTCTTCCTTTAAATTAAAAATGCTTATAACTATAAAAGTTACAAAAGATTGTGCCAGTTTTCCTTGATCTATACAGACATGATATGGTGGTTGGAAAATTGGGACTCGACTGACCTATTTCTAAGTGGCAACAAGGAGAAAACACTATTGTCATTGAAAAGTTCGTCTCCCTTCCATCTGAACACAAAATAACAATTATACATGGTTGAACTCATATTGAGCAAACATACTAGGATTGTGTTCACTGTCTCATTTTAGATTGACATCTCTTTGTTGTCATTCCAGATAGTCTGAGCTCCTTGTGTTTGCCTAGTATTGCATATGCCTACAAAAACGCGAACAAACCACAACTTCTGTGGGTAATAAAGTAGGGGTTTTGTAATGGAAAAAAGCTTTGTGAAGACATCATGCATTGTATGCAAATAGCAGTATGCTGTATTCCCTGAAGTACAGATAGACAAAAATGTTTCTTTATAGCAGTCACTTTTCTCATCCTGGACAGAAAACAATGAATGTTAGCCAGGAAAACATAAGCATTAGTAACTCCTATTTTATGTCTTGAAATATTTACTGTCTGGGAGGACCATTAAAATAAATGACTTTCAGCATAAAAATAGAGATGGACACCAGATAATTAGCTTGCAAGAAGTATTTTATGTCTGCATATGACATTAAACCCCAAGCAGTAAGTCAGTTTGTTATACATATAGATGCAAAGAATAGTTGGCAGTATTTTATACCCAATGAGTGGTCAGATGCTGCAAGTTATAGTGCCCTCAGAGCCTATGGTTACTTGTAGGCAGATTCATGTAACAATATGTCTGTTGCTTTTTATACTTCTTAAAGGTTCTGACCACCCAAAACTGATGTTTTTGGAAGATTCTGGAATGATAAAGCACCTGACAGTTTCTTATATGTATTGAGAGTTTCAGTAGTGAGATCTCTCAACTTGAGTTTCTGGGTCTGCACACCTCCTAAGGATACTCTGAGGGGTTCTTACTTTGACCTTGGTCCCATGAAATAATTCAATACAAAGAAAAAAAAACAAAAAAAAGTCACAGATCACCATAGTTCACTATAGTAGACTTGCATTATTGGCACATATGAGTGTGGGAACATACCTGATCACACTTCATAGAATGCCATTCCTTTTAATAAATACATAAGTTATACACTGTAGCCTGAGTGTTTGTGTATGTGGACATTGCAGGAACATGATTAATTTTGTGAGGATACCGTGTGGTTGTTCACACCTCATTTTAGTAGATCATGCCCAAGGTCTTACATCTAATGTCTAAATGCAGTAGATTTACTGTTAATGCTACAAAAAAACAGAAAATCTATATTTTATATCAATAGACCATGTCACATTACACTTTTTTTCATAAGTTATTATCTGCCATGTGCTTGCTATATAAAAGTTTAAGATAGCCTTACACCTCTACCCACATAAATCTAAAATGTTGCAGTAAAGTTTTAAAAAACTGATAAAAAAAAGTTAGTATAGGCATGTGTTGCAGGTATTTGCTCACATCACATGGGGTTTTCATTCCTATGCAATTCAATGGAAAAGCAAAATCTGCTTCCAGTGCAGCTCAGAGAGATGACTGCAGGTCAAATGCAGCTTTTACCATATTTTAAATGATCTTAGAAGCAACTGATTCCATTTACATAAGCCCAAAGCCTGTTGATGCCCTCTGAACCTAGATGACAATGATGTTATGCTTCTTATGGAGAGATCCCAGTGAATGCTATATAGCCTGATATAGTGCAGTGGCTTTTAGTACATGTTTTGTTGATTTTAGGCTACTCTGCATTTTTTGGAATCTTGTTCAAAGCCTAGTGGTAGACATGATATGTGCTTTGCTGTTCTGCAAGAACTGATTTGGTAAATACTCAATTGTTCTTTAATTTATTATTTATTTTTTAATGATTATATTCCTAAATATTTTATATTATTTATTGATTTATTTTTTTACATTGTCCCTTTAAATTTATGTTTAGGCATGTGTGGAATTTTGTGTAATAAAGTTGCTTATATGCTATACATTAGTATTTAGTTAGTACTTAGCACTTAGCAAAAATTATTTTTCACTTAGCAAATTAGGTAAATACTCACTTTACAAAAAATATTTATTCATCTAATGTTTTCCTGCATGTGATACATGTACATTTGAAGTCAGCTAACTTCCTCTCATTTATTATGCCAAAAGAATTTTCATTATGCAGAGGGAATTTTGTAAACCACACCAAAAAGTCCAGTATTGCTGGTAAGAAATGAACTTGGCCACACATATTTCACAGTACCAACCCAGCAAGTATCAATGTGTTTATTATAAACCTTCAAGGCAGTACAAATAAAGAAAAAGACCATGGATTACATTTTTGTAGCTATGCATACAGTTCTTCACAGGTATACCGCACCTCCTGCTGTGTTTAGCATGCTGTTAATTTAGTTTCACCATGTGCCATGAAAAGCGCAAGTATTTACTTTTCTTTCATAAAGATGGACTATTGGCCCTGCAAATGCTAAATGTAATCAGCTGCGCACCTTTCCAAACCAATGAAATAGTGTAGACACTAATGTATTCATTCTTTTTAAAACAAATGACACCCTTGTTTTAAACATTTCCTTTAACTTCCAATTGCTTTTCTATTTCAAATATTTTGCAACTCAAAACATACACCTGCATGTAGAAATTGAAAATCATCAAAATTATTATAAAAAATTACATAAAAACTAGAGGTAAGTAATTTTTTTTTTGTAACAACATAGTGGCTAAAAGTATATACAGATTGGTTAAATGGTAACATTTTGGTTTTATAGGGTAAAATCATTGACAATTTTGTGACAAATTTTGGAGACTCCAGATTAATTCCAGAATTAATTTTTGTGCTGCGATTATTGGTCAGGGCAGCAGCCTTGTTCCGTTAGGTAGATCTTGAACTGTGATTTCTGTTCCTGATTGTGGTGCAGTACAATCATTGATAAAGAATTTGGGTATTACTCTACTATTACAACATCCATGAAGTCAACAATTGATTTTGTCTCTATTTTAGGCTACAAACATATTGAAATTCTCTTAATTATACTGACCCAGGTAGGACAATTTCTACAAACAGGACACCTAAAGTAGGCTTAGACTGTCACTGGACTTCTAGGGAATTCTTGAGCCATTGCTATCTACATGCATTTACCTGGGTATTACTAGCAGGCAAGCTGCCAGTGATAAAGTCAAATCACATCTCACTGATTTTCATTTCTTGAATATAGTGCTGCTGCTATGTAAAGTAGAGCAGGGAGTCCTTCCAGGGCTGATGCTGGGAATGGGAAGACTGCAAGGTGGTTGAATCTAATGATGAAATCTGTTCTCAATGCATGCTATTTCCTGGCTGCATGGGTTTCTCAGTGGTTGAGGTGGGTAGTACTGTAATTTATAAAATGCTTTTTAGCTGTTCTTTTTATTTGAAGTTCCATTAACATCTGTGACATCATGGTAGTTCACATTAGATAATATGTTGAAAACACACGTGTGCATGGGGTCCTGTACATTGCACTGCTATATAATGCACATCAATTCTGTGTGTTGCTCTGCATTTAAACCTATTTGACGTGTGCAATTTTTTACAATGTTGTTTTAATATAAATAGTAGCATGTATAACTGGCATGAATGAAAAGTTTTAACATTAGATTTTAGCAAATGGCTGGAGGACAGCCATGGGCATCATTTGATTAGGTCAAAAAAAGTAAAAAGTATCAGTGAACTGGTTTAGAGTTTTGCAGTATAAAGTGAGTATATTGTTGTATGATATTTTATTTTTTAATAATAAAAGGTTACACTATATGCCTTTTTATCTGCATTCTTTTACCAGAGTATTATTGTAAGAAATTGCCACACATATAGTGGAAACTGCAGAAAAATAAGTATGCACACAGAGGTATGTAGTACTATTGTCTATACTGAAGTGGAAGGGGAGAAATATGAAATTTTAGGCATAAGCATTGGTGGTTGCAGGTGTCAATATGGGAACTGAATATGTTTCTGTGGACATTTATAGGTGTGTTGTTAAGGTTTTAATTTTGTTTTTGTTAGACATAATGATGGCTGTGTCAATTATTATTATGATGTTGTTTCTGCGAACATGTTTCTACTTGGGATTATGTTGGTTCGGGTATAGTGGGCAATTTGGGTATTTGGGCCAGGCAAGAGAAGCAACATTTTCCACAATACATCTTTCAGGAATGCCCTTTTTTTTGCCTTCCTATTGCCACCATATTATAGCTTTACAATACCATCCTAAATACATAAAAATATTTTGAATTTTTTTTATCCCTATTGCCATACTTTTACATAACTGAATGCAAGTAGAAACATTGTGCTGCATACTATAAACATATATACAATCAATTACAGACAACTTTAGTACATAAGACAATGGTTTATTTTTTATTTCTGTTCAACCTAAGTCTAGTTAGGAGCAAAAAAAAAGCAAACTACTATATATTATTATCCCTCCCCCACCTGCAAGGGTAAACCCCTAATTTTGGTGGTAAGATATAAAGTGAAATACTTGAATTGTTCCTTGCCCCTTCCGGCTTCCTACAGGCTCACATACCTGCTCCTCTTCACCAGTAATCAGCTCACTGCATCTCCAATGTCATTAGGTACATTCTAGGACCAGTGGCCCTGTAATTTAATAATAATAATAATAATAAACAGGATTTATATAGCTCCAACATATTACACAGCGCTGTACATTAAATAGGGATTGCAAATGACAGACTAATACAGACAGTGATACAGGAGGAGAGGACCCTGCCCCGAAGAGCTTACAATCTAGTAGAATTTACATGAGTAAAGTTGTGTTCTTCTGGGACAAGTTACAAAGTTGGGATTATTATCCCTTATCCATTACACTAACTAACAATTAACTGTAGCAGTGCTGGAAAGAGAAACTATATAGTGATTTTTAATTGCTGTTTGGAGATCAGATTCATCAGCTTGCATAGAAGAATTATTCAACTGATCTCATTCTTAAGCATCAAAAAAGGAAAAAATGATGGGAGACATGCTAAACAACAGGTAAAAGAGGATTCCCCGATAGGAAGTGACTTCCATTAATTAGAATTGAATTAGGTATTTTAGGGTGCTTTGAGCACTGGGTGATATTCTCACTTCTACTTTAGGACCTGCAAGAACAGATTTAATAAGAAACAGAAACAATGAATAGAGTGCCGCACTCTAACTGAGATTCCAAATAAACATTTATTTCCCATCAAAGCAGACCATTAAACACATTAAATATGTAGCCTGATTGAATATTGCTTTAAAATCTTCAGGAAAGTAAAGCCTTGTTTCTTAGTGCTTAGGAAATCGAATTCTCTTCTGGCTAGACTTTATAGGCTGAGATGAAGCAATGACTGTGTATTGAAAATACTATTATTTTGTAGAATCCTGGTAGGAAACCAAAACACCCAGAGAAAAACATAAAAAAATACACACAAAGTCCTTGAAGATTGTTCCTGGTAGAAAGGAAAACCTAGTATCCATCAAAAAAGGCCACAGAGCTAACCCTACCTAAAGCCCCAAACATTGCCTGTGTTATTTTGGAATTTAAATTGTGGCAAAGTCATTGACAAACATTCCATGTGAATAATGTGGTCTGTAGAAACATATCACAGAAAACTATTTTCTCCAAGAAATCATTTTATTTAAAAAGCACTATCTCAAGCTATATTAGGTCATTCACCACACATTCTGACCTATTTTTTCTTCTCATGTTTTTTTGCAGTGATGTACGCCTTTGGTAATAAATAAAATTTCATGTGAAAGCAGAAAATCAAGCCAGAAGCATGACTCACCATAACTGGGGAATAAATCAAAGAAACTGTTTCCTTAACTTCTTTATTTATACATTTTGTTAAATATATACTGCTGAAATCTGACTGGTTTCTCACTGACTGTGTGCATGTTTTCTAAATGTTGCAAACAACTTTATTGCTATAGAAATGACTGAGATTTATCTATACTGGCATAAATATGTTATTGCACTGGGAGACGCTTGATTACTTTTAGGAATAAAAAAACATTTTGACCCGACAAAGATGAAGAAAAAAGAATAAAGGTGTGATTGATAAGTACAAAGAAGACAGATAAGCACTTACATTTTTACTTGATGAGTATGAATGAGTGATCAGACACAAGCATGGTATTGTATTTCTATTGTGCTGTGTACATAGACAGTACCCTGAATGTCCTTGGACCATCAACTAAAGGGAATTAACTTTCAAATCTTTTAGCAAGGATGAAAGTATATTACAAAATGTTTTATGTAGCATTTTGTTTATAAGTTTGCAAGATATGTAGACAATTTATCCATAAAGCCTAAGGTTGAGTTTGAATTTGTAAAACTTTGTAACCAGAGAAAAAAAAGTTTCCCATTCAAAATTTAAAAAGGTCTGCCACTTATAGTGAAAAAAAAGGAAAAGGAGCCACTAATTACTTTGACCGAAGAAGCAGAAGAAGTTCAAACAGAAGGAAATTTTTTGGCTAATGTTTCCAGTAAAAACCATATTTTTAAGTTTGTAACAATAAATAGGCGTCCATAAGCTTGTTTCCAACAAAAACCCTGTTGCACTTTGCAGTACGTCTCTCGGAGGGACTTACCATCTAATATCTCTACCTTAGTCATTTGTCATTAACACAGTCTAAAGCCTATTGTGAGGCGAAGCAAGTTAACTTAACTGCATGTTTTTGGGATGTAGGAGTAAACCAATGCAAACATGTGGAGAACAAACAATTCCTTGAAGATAGTGACCTGGCTGAGATCTAGAACTGTAAAAGTAAAAGTGCTAGCCGCTGAGCTAACCCTGGATCTTAAACTGGGATTATGGAACTGAGCAGTTAGGCTTTAAAATAAACACAAGCTACTAAGTTCTAACCAGACATTTGTTAAACTTGACATGAAAACATTTTACCTGGTAAGTGGTTGGTTACCGCTTCGCTATATACAGTTCATCATGTAAAGCTACTGTGCTTAGAATATACCTTAAAAGCAATGGGAAATTATTAAAAGTGCAGTCCTTTTTAGAATCCTCAGTATATTAGATTTGCTAACATAGTAATGAGACATCTTTTAAATTATTGGTGCTTTAATATTTTGTTCTTCTTGTTTGCATTTTTTGTCATTTGTCATTTTTTATTGAAATTTGAATGTAAGCAATAGTCTAATAATCCTTGTTAGTATGGCATAAAAAGGACAAGTTTGGATGAATGGAATGTACCAGAGTACGTCTGATCAACAATCAGGCAGTCTTTAAAGTGCAAGGAAAAGTAGCAGATATTTGGAAATGGATCAGATAGATTACAATTTATAAGAAGCCAGGAAACACACCCTCCTTTAGACTGGAAAGTTGGAAGCCAGCATGATTTTTGTTGAACTGACAAATTGACATCTGTGATTTGATCCTGTGACATACATTGTTCACAAATAGTTGATCCAAAATAAAGAAAAGTATTACATAATTGCAGTAGGTTTTTAGTTTTTTCTTTAACATCATTCCTAACAGCTGAGAATAACCAGGAAAACTTTTCTTCAGAAGGAAGTAGACTTTATTAGCCACATTCTCATGGAGCACTGCCGCAGGGCATGCCATACTATGCATCATTCAGAATACAGATGGCCAGATTTTATACATAATCTGTAATTATGTAATAATATGCACAGCATCAGTTATGTTCTGGCATTTCTTTCCATGGGAACATTGCTTCCAATATATAAACATGGCATTTTAACAGTGATGACTTTGCAAACAAGAAAAGACTATGAGCCACAAAGCTATTTGGATAATTCACCAGAATAAAATAAGTAATTTTGGTATTCTAAGTAAACAGATGCCATACTTTTTCATGAGCATAAACACCAACAATCATGGCTTCTATATTATTAAGGGGCCAACTATTCAAGTACTATAACCCTTATTGTGTTATTTATTTAACAGGAGTTACTAAAAGACCCTTTGTATATTGGACTAAGACACAAAAGAGTAAGAGGAAAACCTTATGATGACCTTTTGGAAGAATTCATGAAAGCTGTGACTGACAGGTAAACAGATTTATTGATAATTGATTACACTATCCAAAGGCATATTCCCACTATCATGTATGTTTGTGAATTAGTAACCGCATTTGTAACTGTGATGAAAACACAGTTTCACAGTTTTTTCATTTAATTGAATTCAAGGCATTCATTTTTTACCATTTTATTGTCCAGCCCCAGTTACTTACTGAATGTTAAGGATTAAACTTTTGTATATCATTTTTTAACTGATCAACTGGAGGTACAACCAAATCAAGCTTAGATGAAAAAATAAATTATTCATTATTACAAAAATTGATACAAAAATGAATTTATGTCCATTACTTTCTTATAGTGACAGGGATAGGGGACGTAACTGTTTTCAAGGTAGAGCACGGAGTAGGGCTTTTCCTCTCATCTTTATAAGTAAAACAAATCAATTGTTATCATATGAACTACCAAGTGATCCAAATGAACACTAAACTGAATGAAAAATTAAAACAGCACGTACACTTTTAAAAACAGTATGTTTAACTAAAATGTGGACTTCCAGAATATAAATAACACAGACCTGATGTTTGAAAACAATCTTAGTTTAAACTGTTAAAACTACAAAAAAAATGATCCTTGCCACTCCAGTGGAGAGACATTTCAGAATTTCCTTTCTTTTTGAGTGTCAGCTAAAAAATATACACTATGGCTCAGTCTGCTGCTGAATGCTTGTACCCTGTACAGTTTTTTCATTTTTATTTAAATTATAGGTTGGAGTACTGAATGCATTTACTGTATATCATGTCTCATGATTTACAATTCCATGATGTAAGAAAAAGGTAGACTCTTGGACCAAAATTGCAAAATTTCCTTTTAACCTGGCACTTTCAGAAACTACAAATACAATCCTTACTATAAAATGTTTTTAAAACAAGTGTATGCACATGTTACATAACAAAACATACACAAGTAATGATACAGTAATGATACAACAGTAAGAGTAAGAGCCCTTCCCATACAAGTTTACAGTCTATAATTAACTTGACCTGTCTTTTCATGTGCCCTTTTTTTCTCTGCTAGTAATTATGTTCTACATTGTATCACTTTGTGTAAACAACAAAGTAGAATGGAACAGTACATGCTCCTACCGGTATGTGGAGTTTTCAGATATGGACATAACAGAGATGTGTACAATTGGATGTATAAGATCGGAGTGGTGATGAGGTTCAGAATGTGGCATTATTCATTTAAGGGCATTATTCATTTCATATTTAGAGGGTGAAGCTCCGCTCTTTTGCTACACAACACTGTGCAAACACAGACTCACCTTAGAGACAATAAATATATGAGGATAATTGTAAAAAAAACAATTAGATTGAAAGTTCCGTAAAAATGGTTTTCCCTATCTATAACCTGCTGTACACTTGTTTTATCATTTTTTTTGACCTTTCGCAAATGAGGGTTTAACAATTAAGGAAGGTGGTATTTTCAGGTTGCAGCACACTTAACAAAATAAGAAACAACTGACGTGTGTCTAAGTGGTTTCTGCTGAAAGGTAATACCCGTATTATAACTCACCATCTGTCTAACATGTTATTATAAAATATAAAAAAAAGGACAAGAAAATAAAAAATGTTACTCCATTGACAGAGAGCTCCTTTGTTTGCCTTCATATCTCTAAATGGGAAAGAATGTGCTGGCGTTCTGTTATTTTAGTCTTCTAATAACTTTTCTATAAGCTAAATTTGGACTTTTAGTTACAAAGGAGGAGACACATTCTTTGGTTCAGAATATGAGAAGAAACTATTTGTATGAGCTTTAAGCCATACTGAGAAGTCTGGGACTGTGCAAAGGCTCTATTTACAGCAAATGGAAATGAAGCCAGGATCAAGATTCATGTTGATGTGGCAACATAAGTGCTGAATTTTATGGAAGCTATTTTGTTTTTAACCCTACCATCACATCTCAATGAAAAGAATAATATATACATTCCATGTTATTTTTTTATGTTAACTCAAATTCTTTTGTGACTTTAAGTTTAAACAGATTATTTTTCTTACAGGAGTGTAGTCATAAAAAAAAAGAAAAGGGGGCATGGTACGTGCCCACCCCACTACACCCCTGCCTATGTGTCACTCAAATGGGAAGAAACTTCCACTAGAGTGACGTCATGAAACCAGAACCTGCCCACTCTCCCATAGTGTTCAGAGAGACAATCCGCCCACCGCCCTGAGACTACAATTCCATACGGGAGACATGGTCCGCAGCCCTGGCAGGTGCGCCCCCCCAGAGCCGCGGACCACCAAAGAATCCTTTATAAAAAAAAGAATGGGCATACGTGCCCATTCCCGGAAAAAGTGAGGGCACTGCGTTCCCACGCGTGCCCACCCCTGTTTTCATACCTCAAATTCTCCTGTGCGGTTCTACTAACATCTGTTCACATGTTGTTATTATGATTGCAGGCATGAAATTGTTCAAGTCTTTTAGATACAAAGCTGTAAAGTTAAGGAGTGCATTTGATATTGATTTACTATAATGCTTTATTATCAGTCTTGCTGGGAAAGGTTAACAGTCAGAAAAGCCAAGGAACTTGATCATGTGGTCTGAGTTCAGAATAACCAGTGTTTCCCATTTTGCAGAGCTAGCCTGACCAAATGCTTATACATTTGGCAAATCAGTGTATCCACCGAAGAAAGAGTGTCAACATTACTTTAAGTATAAATAAAGGTCTAATGTAAGTTACTTTTGCTGCTAATGGAAATAAGCAGATAGATTTCTAGTACACAAAATGTAAAAAAAACTGACTCATTAGGCTTGTATAAAATAAATAGAGGTAGTAGAGTTGCAGCGGAGTAACTGCTCGTAGCACCTAATATGTCCACAAAATGAAAAATAAAATCTAATTGTTTGCAATTTGTGCTCATTTTTTCTGTTCTCTAGTTTTAAAGAATTATCCCTGTTTGTCAGCCACCTTTCAACATACTGGGGCTGATTTATTAAAGCTCTTTAAGGCTGGAGAAGATACACTTTCATCGGAGAAGCTGAATGATCCAGCAAACCTGGAATGGATTTCTTTAAAGTCATTTGCTAATTGTTAGAAAATGTTTTCAGTCCTGGACCAGATTAATTCCAGGTTTGCTGGATCACCCAGCTTCACCGATGAAAGTGTATTGTTTCCAGTCTTGGGGCGCTTGTATAAATCAGGCCCACTGGATGGAGTAAGAACCTTTGCCATATTATTTTTATTATTGTCTATCCCCAAGTGACACTTAAAGTAGTCACAATTACTGAGATATGAATAAAATACCCCAAGGGAGATACTTGTTCCAACAAAGTGGCAATTGTCTACCAGGGCATATCTCCCCACCATAGAGAGCTTTCCTTACATTTCTTAAAAGTAAAGGGAAATCCATCCAATGGGACACAGATGACAATCGAAAAACTCATAGGGGGTTTAAGCAATTCTTACTCTATTTAAACTAAAAAAACCTATGGCTGTTGAAATCCTTTTTTGGTAAATAGGACCATGGCACAAATAGGAATATATACAGTGCTTAAAAGGTTTAACATTTCATCTGTAATAAGCTCCTCAATTTTATTTGTCAAATTAGAGTATTTTATGTGGGTAACTGTTGTATAGTGCAAGTATAAAATGATAATTTGATAATGACACGCATCAATTGGTTTTGCTTAGTTCAGCTCAACCCTACCTGTTTTGGCAGACTGCACTGGAGGACTCTAAAGTTACAGTTTAATGTGCACCATATGAGCTGACAAACCACGTGATTTGTATATGGAATGAGATCATGCCTGGAAAAGACATATCAGTATAAGCGAGGAATCCAGGAAATATAGTTAGAACTGTTACATTAAATATATTTAATTCTCCAGGTAATAAACTGTAAACCTAAACCATTACACCTTAATTTTAAAACTGCAGATGCTAAAACTGATACCAATGTAAAGAAGAGAAAGAGAACCTTGATATTATAGCAATCACTATTTGATTTTGATGCATTTTTTTTGCTGAATGTATAAATCGATATATTTCCCCTTAATTTTATTTATTCATTTTATTTACTATACCTTCCTGCAATGAAACCTTGAATCCAGTGATTCTAAGCATTAACTAGTCTCCTATTCAGCCACTAAATGGTGCTTTCAATATAGCAAGTATAAACACTTTATTGCATATATAGCATTTTTGCGTGAATCTCTGTAAATTAATTTTGACTTGTAACGCTGGCCATACATTTGGCAAATTTATTACAATTTTGGAACACATCCTTAGACACTACAAATGGATACTGAACTGTAAAGATGTCAGTAGTTACCATCTTTTGGCAGGCCCCCTACTTCAATGCTTGAAGACTGCTCCTTTCATCCCTATGTGGACAGCCATACTACCATGTCACGGAGGGCCAATACTGGCATCAATTCTCACAGTTGTTACATGTAGTATTCAGATTTTTTCAAGTTTATTGCACTTGGCCTCAAGCCTTGGTTTGTTTTTATCTCAGTTTTATCTCAGTTTTCCACATAACTACTGAAATACTTTACACAGAAGCCTTTGTTGGCACTCCTAAAACTGGCAGCCATGCATTGCCAATTACACTAGGTGGTGGCTGGGAAGTGCAGTTTACTATGCAAAGTGACAAAAGCAGACATTTATTATCAAAGCTAAAAAACTGTTTATTAAAACAAAACTTGTTCAAAACTTCATGGTAAAACATTTTAAACAGAGATATTTGTCCTCTTTACCCTTGTGCATGCTTGACACAAGGAGAGCAGTTAAAAGAGAATGTTAAACAAAAGCTAGTTTTAAGGCTACCTCTACACTCCAAACATTTTGTTACCACTGTTAAGATACTGTAATAAAAGTACAAACCATTGAAAATACAGTCTACATAAAAATGAAAATCTACATTTATCTTTAAAAAGGGTGTCTATCCAGCTAGCAAAAACAACCTGTTTTACATATTTTATTTATGGCAGTAAAATACGACCACAGGCTTGGCACCAATAATAATATATAATGTAATGGGGAGCTTTATGTCTTTATGGCTCACTGTTTTCTTCTATTTCCAGATACTTTTCAATAAAATGTTATAAGCCACATGTTGAATGCTCATATGCTGCTAATTCTGTATAAATGATGACTTAAATCATATTTAGCTGTCTTCTAGTAAAGTATACCACTGTACATTCCAGTCAACATAATAATTTAGGGTTAATCAAATCCACAAAATACCTTAATCCTATCCCGTTTAATCACTGTATTTCTTGTAGATGGATTAGCATATAATGCATTTTCACCTACTTTGCAACTGAAAGTCTGTTTGCTGCATATGGTTTCTGCAGGATTGTGGCATAAATAAATTCATAGCCAAATCTAAAAGTTACGCAGCATAGAGGCTTTTTTTTAAACAGCATAGATAATTGTGGGGTGCAAAACTCAAGTAGATTTGGGAATGTTTAGAGCAGACTTTCTCAGCCCTTTTACCCCAGAGGAGCCTTCAAAATGTTTAGGTGTTGTGGAACCTATACTAAAACCCATCCATCAAGGGTCAGTGGAAAAAACACTCTGTTTCATTAGTGCTCAGAATACCACCTGTACAGTCAGCTAAAATATATTTGATATCCTATAGCTGGTTCGACCAAGTGGCGTTGGCCCCAGAACTCTGTAGACACCATATAATAGGAGGTAAATCCTCCACAGTTCCATTACCTCTAAAGGATCCCTAGGTTTGCAGAGAACCCCGGCATGGATTGGCTGGTCTAAAGTGCTTGGTTTTTAGATGACACTACATTCTGTTAATGTATGTATTTAACCTACAACTGTGAGTGCCACCAGATCCTTACAGATACTGCTTGCATTGCACTTAACAGACCATTAGTGGGATTTAGCTCTTTAAAATAGTTTACAGAATCTTTGGAGGACCTCTAATCTTTGGATTACTTTAACAAAAGCATTAGCTGTATAAAAACATTTGTCATACATCTACAGTACACATGGCTAATGAATATGGTTGTCACTCAGCTAAGCATTATATTTCATACCTATTAGACCCTGGCAACATGTGCTATTCATGCGCTCCAAGGCCCTGATTTATTAAAGCTCTTCAAGGCTGGAGAGAATACACTTTCATCAGTGAAGCTAGGTGATCAAGCAAACCTGGAATGGAGTTCTTCAATGTCATTTGCTATTTGCTAGCAAATGCTTTGAATCCTGGACCAAATCCATCCCAGGTTTGTTGGATCACCCAGCTTCACTGGTGAAAGTGTATTCTCTCCAGGCTTGGAGAGCTTTAATAAATCAGGGCCCAAGTATCACCTATCATTATCACCTTGGATTTCGTTAACCTTTCGCCACATTATCTGCTGTCAAACCCTTACATTACAGTCATGCACACATGGTAAGGGATCATGCATCCCCAAATTTCCATAATCCATTTATTTATATGTAAATATATATATATATATATATATATATATATATATACTTTTGCATTAAAAACATTGGTTCAGCATCAGTATACTGCATTAGCAGAAGTACCGTCACTCCAATGATTACAATAATTCTGAGCAAAAGCCAAAAAAAAGAAACAGTTCCATTGAGAGTAACCAATACAAAACTTCTTATAAAGCATGATCCAAATTGCTTTGAAAAGGAAAAAAATTATAATTATTGTAATAATAAAATGGTTTAATTATTATTTATGAATACTATTTTTTATTTATTTTGTACAATAACATATATTTTCATTTTCAATAACAATAAAAAGTTGCTATTGCCAAAAAAAAGTTGAGGATTTTAATTTAAACAGGGACTGTTTCTTTATGGTTTTAAAGTGCAGTTATGGTAAAGCCCAATCAATTAAATCCAAATTTTATTATTTTTCAATTTTAGACATTACACTTACATACAATGATGTTAGAGCATGCTTAGGCATCTCCAGTGGTGTACCACTCCATGCTTGGAATCTCATACTGAAGATCTTTAACTATATCCTTACTCAAAAGAACTTTTTTTTACTTCATGGAGCTAGTTCCCACATTTTTTTTATTGCTGAGTACATTTTCTGATATTTAAATGTCCTTTTGGCTTTTCATGCAGTGATCCTAGCGAGGTCTAGATACAACAAGGTTGTTTTGTGTTATTGAATATGGTTTACTATATACTGAAAGGTTCCTCTTCCCTTTACTTAGAGAGGAACTATTCCTAAAACAAAAATATCCACTTTGCAGGGCAGTCCGATCCATCCAGGGGTGTCTTCCATTGGGTCCCGCCTTGTCCCAGCATCCGTCACTGAGCCAGGTGGCGCCATCTTCGCCTCTTCTTCCTGGTTCTTCTTCCTACTTCACTCGACCCAGGCGCCAGTTTGGGTGACGTAAATTGGAAAAAAAAACTTGCCGATCTCCCTGCGCATGTGTGATATCAGCAAAGTTTTCTTTTTTCTCGAAAAGGCTCCTTCTGCGCATGCCTGAGAGCACCTAAGAGGGAGGGTTTGCACTCCCATTCATTTAGGGGGCGTTGCTGCATCCTTTTTTTTAAAAGAACTAAACAAACATAATTTTTACTTTACATAAAAAGGTTGTCTACCATTTTATGTAAAGTGAAATTTCTGAGTTTAGGCAGGCTTTAATATGTGTTTTTTACACTTGATTTTATAGAATATATATTGGAATATTCTTTCCATGGGGAAACCTCATTAAATATTGAGGAATTTGCCACATCAGTACGTTTTGATATGTTGATGCATAGGTATTTTCCTTTTATATTGCTTGTCTTACAAAAATATTAGTATTGTTAAGTATTGTTGATATTACATATTATCCTCTCTTCCTTATAAATCAATTCTGGTATGAATTACTTTCACAGCTGTGAAACATACAACTCATCCTCATTTTCCAAATGGTTGGCTGGGTTTGATTTGGCCCAACCTTGATTTAAGTAGGTGTAAACACAGTTTGGTTGTCTCTTCTTTATGACACTGGGTGGGGCAAGAATGAGGATTTGCCATGATAGAGCCCAAATGTTTTGTAACCCTCAGTATCATTCAAATAAATATAATGGGCCTGATTTATTCAAGCTTTCCAAAGCTAGAGAGAATACAGTTTCATCAGTGAAGCTGGGTGATCCAGTAAACCTCGAATATATTTCTCAAAATCATTTGCTATTTTCAATGAAATTATTATTAATATTCTTAATATTATTAATAATCAGGATTGATATACTGCCAACATATAACGCAGTGCTGTACAATAAGTAGGGATTGCAAATGACAAACAGATACAGATAGTGACACTGGAGGAGAAGACCCTGCCCCAAAGAATTTACAATCTAGGAAAAAAATTTTTTTAATCCTGGACCAGATCCATTCCAGGTTTGCTGGATCACGCAGGTCCACTGATGAAAGTGTATCAACTCCAGCGTTGGAGAGCTTTAATACATCAGGGCCAATGTCTCTATTATAATACATATCAGTGCTCAACCCAGGGATTTTTTTAAGCCGGGTGGGATGAAATTGTAGGTGGGAGAAGCCCCTGTATTGTGACCAAACTCTTTAGTAACCACCCAAAAACAGCCGGTTGGGTGCTGAAAAGTGCCGGATGGTGCGCCCAGCTAAAAGGGCCTGGGGAGAACCCTGCATATTAAATATTTTGTAAGGGTTTGTGCAGCAGAGCCAGTAAGGAATGTTTGGCAAAATTCCAGTGCTCTCTCATAGTTATTGCCCTCAATTAGGTTGCATTCAAGAAAAATACCAGTGTCAGTTGGCAACTGCTATTAGTTGGCAAATATTTTCAATCCTGGAATTTGGCCCATTGAATATAAAAACGGGTCTAATGTGCATGTTATGTTTTGTATTTGAAAGGTTTGTGTTTAAACAGTTCTGACACCAATTCAACTGAAAAAAAATCTGCATTTTACACCAATCCTAAACCTAATAAAATTCATGTGTAGATATACATGTGTATATCATACTGTCTATATGTGTCTACATATGCATAACAACCAAAAGTTTATATAATGAACAAAGGAGGAATCATGAGACTTTTCATAATCAGCAATTGGATTCAAATCTAAAACAAACAATTAAAACAGAACACAGCAAAGTTTATAATAGAGTTAGAGTCAAACACCATATTTTATAATGGTAACTACAGTGCAGTTGGTACACCACTGGCCTTGCAGCACTAGGGTAAAATGTATAAATCCCCACCTCCAATTGATCTTAGACTATAATAACGACATACAGGTATGTCTATGGTAGAGATTTTGTTGTGAGCTCCAAAATTTGGTAATAAATATTTACTTTATCTTTTATTACCAGATATAAAATGATTTCGGAATATGTTTTTTTTTAATTTTTATATAATAATTGATTTTTTTCTTGTTTAAGGAGTTCTCAACTTTAAAATAATTTTAAAATTTCACTGACAGCGACCATTACTACCCTATTAAACTGTATTATACTACCTGTGCCATAGAATGGTTTGGATTTCTGCATGAATTGCCTCCCTAAATATGATCTGATGTTTATATAATTTAAAACATGGGGTGCACACCTTTTATTTAAAATGTTTAAACAAGGAATAAGGAAAATTGGGAGCTTTTAGGATGATTCAGATGTTCCACTTAATTCACGTTGGCTGTTTTTTTTTTTGTTTTTTTTTTGAGGGTTGGCTGCTTTTTACAGCAGAATATAGATGAAACACAATGATTGAATGGTCAAAAAAGATTAAGAGCTGAAGTCATGTAAAATTTTGATGCAATGCAGCTAGATTTGAAAAAATAAAATACAGAAGGATATCATTAGATGTATGTGCTGCCTATCCTTATTGTTTACTGTTTAAGAGGAACTAAACTCAAAACAGCAAAAAAAGGAAAAACACTTACCTTCAATCCTGCAGGGTAGTCTGATCCCTCCGGCGGTGCTCTGCATTGGGTCCCGCGTCGTCCCATCATTCGCCCCAGAACCGGTGCTCCGGGAGCCGCCATCTTCTCTTCTTCTTCCTGTTCTGGTTCAAATTTTTATCTTTGCTCAGCCATGCACAGAAGGAACGCCCAAGAGCCTCCCAGGATGTCTGACATAGGTATCCCTTGCGCTCCCATTCATTCGCCTAGGCGATCGAGAATTAGGAAGCGGTGCTGCACCCTTTTTTCTAAAAAAAACAAGGGGTGTTGCACTTAAAAAACAAAACAAACCAGCAACATTTTTGGGTTGTCTACCCTTTTATGTACCTTTTAGGTACGCTTTAAATTAGCACATCACATTTTAGGACCTATACATGCAGAAGTGAAGGAAATTCCTAGGGTTTGCAATGATTTTCTCAAAGGTATGTATAGTGCAGAATTCCAGTTTTCAGAGGAGGTGATTCAACTCTAAGATCACTGGCAGTCTTTGTTCCAGCTCACACATACACTGTTATCCCCTGTGATTTGCATTGTCAGTTTAAATCAGAGATATGATTTGGCTTTACCTGCAGTTATTCTAAAGCATAAAATGTAACCGTACAGGAGAGCAGTGTTCGCAGCTTTCAAGCATATCTGTTTAATGCTTAAGAAAACAGTTTAGACATTATTTTACACATCCAGAACTAAATATGAAACGTTTAGTTTACAGTTCCCTGTCTCAGAGGAGTGACACAGATTCCTGTTTTATAACCTTTAAGCAGCTACAGAGTAACAATAATAGGTTTCGGGCACACAATAACATTTTCTTTACCTCTACAAATGAATTATTCTGGGGCACATTAGTCCAGGCAAATCATTCTTAATGTACTCTTTCTTAATCTTGATTTATATTATTATAGGGTGTCAGAGGTTGTTATGCTGCCTTATTGATTGAAAGGTGCAGACATTGTTTATAAAAATAACCAGAAGTTAGCTCATATGTAAGGGTAACCTGGTAAATCAGTAGGAGGAAGACCTAAATAGCATATCATCCCACACAGTCAAGTCCAAATTTTGCTCACTAATTATGGTTACTGGTTCTTGATTCTCTGTCTTGAAGTTGCAGTCTTTTAACCATGATTCAGATTTGTACCTAACCCCAACAATTGGAAGTTCCAAAACCCTTTTAGTTATGTATGTAGTTTTGCTCATTAATACATTAGTGTGTGAATGGCAAAGGAGAAAAATGTATTCCAAAATAAATAATCTAAATTTTAGATGACATCTAGAAAATACTTAAATTAGGTAGAAGATAAGTTGAAAGCTTGCCCTCATTGAGAGTATTGGTGGGAGGGGAACCACTTTATTGTATATACCAAACTTAATATATGGTTCAAAGGACGCAGCAGAAATCCAGTCTTAAGTGGATCGTAGATTTGGGTTTACTGGCCCACCATCTGCACTGGGAACTAAGTAGTTTTGCTCATCACTATTACTGGTACATCCTTAAAAAACCTCCCTAGTACACAGTATATTATGACCTTCTAAACAGTATACTAATAAGCCAACATTTTAATGTAGTGGGCTCCACAACATGCTCATTGATTCTTAAACCCATCTCATAGCTAAGGACCAATCATAGGAAACTCAGCATAACTTTGTTCTACCTACAAACTTTATTCATTCTAGTCATGGTCTCATCTGTGAATTGAAAATTCCTTTTTTCATTAAAAAAATGTTAAAACTAATATGAAAAAAGTGTAATAATGTCTATTAAGAAAAAAAGAAATGTATAAAAACATCAGGAGACCAGAAAACCTGTTATCAGCATTCAGTGGTATATACTATATTTTATTTAGTATTAACAAACTAAATGTTATATGACTTTTGTAAGTCCTTTGTTATTTATATAAAAAAAATGTATGAAAAAGAAAAATTTGCCCAAGTTTACCTTGCCAGGCTAGACAACATGTTTTTAATCACTCTCAGACTGGAAGTTTGGATCGGCTGGACATGGGGGTAGAATTTTTTTAGAATTTGAGAGCTGGGTCACTATTAAAAGTAATAATTTCAGAGAGTATATTCAACCACAAAGATATCAAATAAAAAAATCTTTCATATTCCTGGATTCAATTAACAATTATTTTTCAACCTTTTCAGTGCTCATATAAGAAAAATGTAAATTACATTTAGGGAGCTAAAATACACATTGAAAGTGGGGTTGGCAACTTTCTGTGTTACATTTATTTTTTATCATTTTTTAAAGTCTGTGGCCTGGGGGGAATATAAGCAAAATGAAAATAAAAAGAAAGCAGCTCTTAAATATTAGTTCTTTATGGTTGGTTTGGCTGGGCAAACATCCTGTATTCTAATCAGGAGCACACGTCTTATGTTAGATGTGATGCATTTTGGCAGGTTATACGAAGCAGTTGATATAATGCATCCTCGGCTTGCCAAGAGAATGCAATATACACTCAATGCAATGGTTACATTTTCCAATAAACACCTGGTCAAGTCAAGATTAATCTATAGCACATTTCAGATCTAACAGTATACATTAGTTACACTTACCAGATATTTTTTACTTGACCTATAAAGCTAGCTTGTGGTGTCTTTATTTGCCCTGTACAGATATATATATATGTGTATGTATGTGTGTGTATTATTATAATATTGGCAACATTTTGGGCCCGATTTAATAAACCTCTCCAAAGCTGGAGATGATACACTTTCATCAGTGAAGCTGGGTGATCCAGCACACCTGGAATGGACCTGGTCCAGAATTGAAGGCATTTGCTAACAAAACAAATAGGAAATGACTTTAACGAATAGCATTCCAGATTTGTTGGATCACCTAGCTTCATTGATGAAGTGTAAACCCTCCAGCTTTGGAGAGCTTTAATAAATAAATAATAATTTTAATAAAATATCTTTGTGTGGGAAGTAAACATGTATGTAAATGCAAACTAAAAAAAATATTTGAGATGTTGTAATGGTAGAGAGTTATATTTGATGCATCACAGGGCTAGTGTTACTTTCAGGTCAGCTATTAGGCATCAGACATGTAAAAGAAGACCTCTGCTACTATTCAGTAAATTACAGCCACAGTCACTGCAGTCCAAAGTGGTCCAGTATACTTTGAAAAAATTCTTCTGACACTCAATTTGAAGATGTTAAACCATTTCCCTGCCCCTCAAGTGGAAAAGAATGGCAATTGAGCCTCTAGATGAACAGTGCCTTGGTCAGTGCAAGATACAGAATCACTGCCACTGTCCATGACGTCATAATTAAAGGATAACCACCTTAGAAAGTGTTGCATTAAAAAAAAAAAAACTTTTGTGTTCACTCCAGATACTTCTGGGTGAATATACAGGGAAAAGGGGTTTTTGGCAAGAAAAAAATATATTTATTCAATACAAGCAATTACAAAGTTCCAGGATTATCTTACAAACAAGAAGTTCCTGTTATCCTGTTATTAAAAAAAATGGTATTTATGTGAGTCCACAAGTTTACATAAAAGAAGTAAAGGTCCCAGCTTCTGACGTGTTTCGTCAATCTAGGAGCTTCCTCAGGGCTTCCCTGTGAAAGTATTGCAACATATGTATACCAGATCTCACTGCTGTACACACATGTGCAGCAGTTACATGTGTCTGGGTCTATTCTTGTCATTGCCACATATAGTGAGGGGCTCTACATTGCATGGTACACGCTGTGTGCTTTGCAGGCAAAAAAAAAAAAAAAACTACCAGGAGGCCAGGAAACACACTATTTTTACCTTTTGGTAATTTTTTGGGTTACATTTAAAGTATATGTAAACTCAATGAGTAAAACTAATTATGACAACAATCTGCATTTCTTACGGAAGTTTATACATAAAGGCGATATTACCTGAGCTACACTTAATAAAAGGGAATTGTGCCATTCCTCAGCTGTTCCCTAAATACCCTGTCACAATACAAGCAATGTTGTATGGAAAGCATAATGTAATGTTTAATACTAGTGTCACTCGTGTATTTAATCATATTTAATTATACACGCAGATATACTAAGTGGCGATGTATAATGCTCAGTGAAATGTTAAAGCTGTAATTTCTTCCTCACTCACTGAGATATCAAGCACACTTATGTCAACATATTTAGCTTCAGGCTAACTGGAAAGGCAAAGAAAGACGTCCATTTGCAAAAAGGCTATTTCCCAAAGTATGAAAGTAAGCAGAAAAAAAAGAAACAGTAAAACTGACAAAAAAAAGTTTCAAAAATAGAATTTGGCCTTAGTGCACACACTTACACTTTCCTATCTGATTGCAATCATGACATTTAGTCATTTAAACTTAAGCAGTTTCCATATTTTACTACTGAAGTTGCTCCAAAATTAAATGCATTCACAATTTTTGGCATTTTGTACTTTAGACATATTCTGTATTTAGTAGAATAAGCTGTAAAATAATAAAAAAGTATTTTTGCCTGTAAGACAGATGTTGTAACGATTTGACATGAACATGCATTTATAGCTGAAGAAAAAAATTAAAAAGTAATGGAATAGTAATGGTTGAATCAGTCACTAAGTGACCATATTACCTAAAACAGGTGCCCTAGAGACTAAGCAGTACATTCACTATTTTTATTACTGGAAACATACGCCATAAATGTTGCAATTACATACAGCTCACATTTTTTTTAGTATCTATGCCACCAGTGAAATCTGCAATTTGATACTGCAGTCCAAAACATTTACCTTATGCTACTATATACATATAATTGGTCAACCCTATTGTACCAAGTATTAAACATTTAGTGACTACTCTCTTCTGTTATTTAAACAATTCAGGATAATCATAAAGTTGACACAATGATGACTAACTTGAAACCAGAGAGTGAGCAGATGGGCAGATTTTTTAATTTGTATATTTCATTGTTCAGTAATCGGTATGGTTTATTTAAGAGTAAGCAATTTGATCAAAAAATACACATCATATTGATTATGTTGTCTGTCATGTATGCCAGAACTATCCATCATGGGCCTCAATGTCCATTTGCTTGACATAATTTTAGATAGTCTTCTAATATAAGTAATAAATTATGGTTTACTAAACAAAGGATTGAACCTGTCCAAAAATAGTATCATCATACAGAGGCATGTAGGCTTAGATGGTGTCGGGGGGAAGTTGTAATATTTGTGATCCTCCACACTTTGTCCCGATATGTTTCTGGATAGAGGGAGGTAAATATTTATCTATTATTTATCTCACTGATGTCTATCTCCGCACTTTACTATAATAAACTGTAAATTAAATATAAAAAGCATATCACACACAAAAAAAAAAAACATTTACAAATTCTGAATACAAGAACTATTCACAAAGAGCTGTTTGTTTTTAAATTATCATTAAGATCACATTTCAATTGGGTAATTGCCTTTTATACCCTCAGGACAGTTGACTTTCCCATGCATAGCTGTAAAGTTAAACTCTCCATCAATAAAAATACGCAGATTCATGATTCATATGAGTGCATGACTAAGTTTATAGAGGAAAAATAACTTCCCAACATAAAAAGGGCTTTTTGGAATTCAGACTTATTGTAGCTGTTATTTAAAGTGGTTTCCAAGATTTTATAGCATTTAGAAATAAGAAAGTTAACTAGATTTCATAACTAGGACACAGTACACCAATTAAAGTAAGACAATTCCTCCATTGACAAAGTATCATGGCAAAACTTGACATACTATCTTGTCCCTTCTGACTATTTTTCTAACATATACTGGAAGTAATCCTAGTGGTATCTTCATCCAGCTGAGCTTTAAATTAATATTAGATTGCAACTCTTTATTAGCCTATATGTGACATGCTGTTTCCACAGACTATTAAAGTGAGTGTTACTAACTTTTACGTAGTATGACAGCATACGCAGATTTCTGTTTTTAAGAGCTGCAGTGATTATTTTTTATGCTGAAAATCTATTTTTACAACTGCAGTAAATCATGTTTTACATCTATACAGTGACACACTCAGTAAACTTTCTATGAAGTCTGCTTATACTATTCTTGTGATGACAGCATTCTCAGAACAGAATCTCCCCATAAAAAAAAAAAAACACGTTCCTGGGGAACTAATGCAACATAAACATTTGTTTACTTCCAAGAATTTCTAAAAGATAATTAAGTACATGGGGGAAGAGAAGCCATGAAGAGAGACCCCAGAATGAGTATAGGATTCAATGTGAAGTCAATTTACTTCATGACTTTTATCAGAAAGCTTAGTCATTAATGTGGTGATATTGTCCCCTTTCCAGTGCAGTCCAGTGAGTGCAGAGCTGTGGTAGACGAGGATTAAGGATGAGCGAGAATGCCTCTGTCATTCTCTCAAAAATTTCCTTGAACTTCCCATGGGTCCACAAAATTTTGGCGAACAGATTTTGCGGACGCATAGGAAGATCGAGAAAATCATTGCAGGATGATTTCCATGGCTGCGTTTCCCGGGCACTAGATGTTAAATGAGGGCAAGCCCTCATTTAACCTCTAGTGCCTGGGGATTGCACACAGGAGGACTCTCTCAGCTGTCTGTGCTCATCAATGAATGCAGCTGTGGGAATCATCACAAGGATGATTCTTATGGCTGCATTCATTCATGATGAGCACAGCAGCGGTACTCCTGTGTTCTTGGATAGAGAATCTCTATCCAAGAACACATAATACAGGGCTGCAAGAGCAATCAGGGGAGCGGAGTTGTCAGCGCTACTCCCCTGATTGCTTTTGCAGATCCCAAAAGATCTCGACGGCCTAATTTACACAGGCCATTCTTGCTTACATGTTCACTCATCCCTAGTGAGGATATTAAAACTTTTCACAGCATAATATACATTAATGTACAATTGTAAGGTATACAAAAAGACATTTTATATTGTTTAATACTACAAATATATCAAATAAATCTTTTTAGTTAAGAGGCAAGGTGTCTTTCCCTTGAGTCCTTCAAGATGTTTAACAAAAAAAGATAAGCAGCTCTAAACTGTTTGTTTATGAGATATCCTTTATTGATATATAAGTATTTTGTTGTTTTAGAAAGATGTGTACTGGGGGCCCACATGGCCTAAAGTTACAAAAAACTAATAAACTAATAAGCTAATAAACTGTTACAAAAACCCAGGCTCCCAAGCAAATTTACTCTACAAACCCACATTAGTTATGCATAGTCAGTCAATCCATATATCTACTTTAACACAATTGGGCTCACAGAAGGGAACTGTTCTACAATCAGCAGCAGGAGGGAGAAATTGCTAGGGGAGCATCATGCCATTACATTGTCAGCTTACTTAAAAACCAAAAACAAATTATTTTCTGCACCATGTATGATGGACAATTACCCTGCAACACAAAAAGCCCAAAACTGTGAAACCGACAGAATGGGTTGCTTCCTAACATATTTATCTGTCTCTAGCCTATTGAATTAAAATATTAGGGGAAATTTTGAAAAAGTTAGCTGAGGGACAGGGCTGTTCAGACATACAGCAGTCACATAACTAATATTTTTTAATCTTCTAAGGGAATTCTATAATCTTCCAAGTATCCTGTATCAGATTTATCAGCATTTTACTAACTAGTTTATTTTTACATTTTAGCTGAAAAACAGATGACAAATGTTTGATGGCATATACCTAATGTGTCCTTAAAATAATATCAAGTCCAAGAAAGTATACACTTCTGAATTAGGACATCCTAATGTATCTTTTCCATTTAAAAATGTACATAAATTCAATGTTACCTTAAAGGGGATTTTTTAACTTTTTTATTTCAGTATGAAGGTATTTGTAACACCAACCTTTGATAAAAATGTATGTAATAACTTAAGTCCAAGAAAATATATATAATAACCATATATTTATAATAACCTTAGACATAAAAAAAGACGTAATCTGTATACGTTTCAATATGTTTTTTTTTTATTAACTTAGTTTGTAAGCAACCAAGGGTACCCCCCAAATATCTGTTAGTTATGCTGATTATCCAACTCAAGATCCAATAAACAATATTCTTGGTGTTCCTTATACTTTAACGATAAGACATGAGGAAATAGAAAAATGTACACCTTCAGACTCTTCAGAGTCGTATATCTTCCAATAAATATAAATCTATATCAATCTATAACAACAAATATGAGAACATAGCAAAAAATACAAATGCATGTGTTTATAAAAAAAACATCTACTGTATAATGAATATAAAGCAAATACCTAAATACATTGAAATGAAATACCACTAACATGCACTATCAAAGGGTCCAATGTTCTATATTTGCAATAGTGTTGGGCTGATTTAAAATTAAAAATAGAGAAGAGAGTTACTTTTAAATCAGAAGCCTAGTAAAGCCTTTTTAAAAATAAAACATGGAATATTTGAGAATTTCCAGACAAGAAATGAAGTAAACATTTAATTCAAATTCTGTTTTTTTTATCTGTCTGTGTTGAGGGCTACATTTTATTGAGTGAGGATTATCAACTCCAGTTGTAAATCAACCTTGTCAAATCAACACAACGTGCTTGCATCACATATTCCAAAAAAATGTCTGCTTTATTCTTTTCTTTAAGAAAATGGACATACCATGTAAATGATCTCTGAGTCAATTGTACACCCTGTGTTTTAAAGCACAGGCACAACCTTACCTATCTATTACCTATATACTTTTTTATTTATGTCTAAAAATTTTGTCATAGCTTTTTGCAGCTTTTTAATGAGCATGTATGACTGTAGATCTATAGCCTGCTAATTTGACCATGAACATTGAGGGAGTAGCCGGTTCTGAGGAGAGGCTGTAGCACAATATTACATTTATTATATTTTTTTCTTATATATCAGTATTATTATTTATTTGTTATTTAAATATTTAGATGTTGTTATCTATATTTCTCTGTGAGATTTGTTTTTGTACCATGCTGCAGATGTAAAATCAAAAGTAAAATCAACATGCAGATAAACCTCACAAGCAGACTGAAATGATCTTGTAACAATATCCATTTACGGTCTGCTATATTCAGTAGAATCATCTTTAAATGGATTGACAACTTTTAGCTCTTGAGTTTTTTTTTTTTTAAACCATAAAACATGTCAGATGGTAGCTGCAAATGATCCAGTTACATTCCATAAATGAACAAATCAGAACTCATACTGGATTACATCATGACATTTTTTATCCAGTCTGACAGCGCCACAAGCAAAATCATGCTGACATTTTTACTAAACCATAAATCATGATAGAACAACATAGGGATACTGTGTCCATATCTAGTCATAGCAGATGGAATAGTAGATAGAATCATACTGAAATATTGATAATTATTCAACAGTAAATGTTTATTCTTCTTAACTAGAAATAGTGATGCAACAAGGTTAAATATGAATTGCCTTAGGGCCTGTGGAGTGTTTTACTGAAGGAGTAGTGAGTGTTTACTTTCAAAGTTAATGTTCATGTAGCTTTGTAAATAAGTTTAAAAAATTGTTTAAAAACAATAGTTGAATAGTATAGCTTTTTCAATTTTGTTTGTTCCAAAAGTGCGTGTGTTCTTTGGTGTGGCTCAATTTGAACTAGCTGCCTATGTGTAGGGAATGAGTTGACCAGCCAGGTTACCCCTAGGGTAATCACATAATTCCTGCACATCCAAATGCTGTCTGAAATGGCCAGCTAAACAAATAAGTCGCCTGTACTAGAAAATGAGAGTAGTGAGAGAGATAAGGAGGTAAATTTCTTTAACAATACCAATTCCTTTTTTCAGATCTATCCAAGGAGCCAGCCTACTCAAGACCTCAGTTTTCCTCCGAGACATTGCCATAGTATACCAGTCTACAGCAACCCTTCTAGTGCTCGTAGTATGTGTCGTCTTATGTTGTAGCTGCTTTCTGCCTTTCACATATGGAAGCCCTGATATAAAACGCCAGTAAACATTTTGCATAAATAAAATGTTTGTTGGATACCATTAGAAGCTCACTGAGTGTTTTCAATGATTGGCAGGATCTGTGCCATTCTTTTTTTTCAATAAAGTAGAAATGGTTAGGAGTCCACCTTGTATGTGGTCACTCTACCCAGACTGCTACAAATATTCCGTCTCTGACCAGTTGAGGAAGTTTCCAGTCACTTCAAGGAATTAGACTAAGGGTAAATCTTACCAAAACTCACACACAGTAATAAAAACCTGACAAGATTTTATTACTTCTCAACTCTTTTCAGATACAAAAGACTGGATTTTGGCTGGGTTTAGACATAGCAATCAAAACCACTTAAATGCGTAAGCAAAACCAGAAAGCAACCAGTTGTTGGGGGTGTTCATAGGCCTGTTGAGTAGCTTTGGGCATACCAGGTAATAAACATGGCGTAAAGATTATTATATTAACAACAACTTTTGATTGGCCAGATATAGAGTTTTAATAAAATTGGAACCCTAGCAAAAGTCAATGTGATGTAGAGAACTGTAAGGTTAAAATATTTGCTTAAAAAAAACAAGGTATAAGGGGAAAAGAATGTAAAAGAAAGATGATATGAAATGGAATGTAGAAACAGGAAACTAACGAGAGCCATATACAAAGAATTGGAAACTGTCTCTGAAATTGTGATAAAGAGATTCATTTGAGCTGGTCATGTAGTAAGAATCGATGAAGTTGGATTGAAGAAAGCCTATTTGAAAGTCCCAGGGGCCACAGAAGGTAATGAAAAGCAGTAGATGCTGGAAAAAAGAAAGTCTTAAAAACATCAAACTGTTAAAATGATGGAGTATAAAATAGGGGGTTCAATTTATAAGAATAAGGAGCAATTCTGGGGGTGGTTGAATTCCCAAATGGGCTGTATCACCATGGAACAAGTAATTGCTCTGTGTTTCCCATAACCACTATTCCATATGTCATCATTAAAGTTGAGATAGGAAAACAATTCTTGAAATCAGTTTTAATAAATGTTAGAATAGGTCCCTGTGTCTCTACAAGACTAGTATACAAAATTAAGCGATACCTTATATTTACACAAAACATAAAAGATTAATGAACTAATTTTTACAGTATTGATGAATTTAAGATAAAAGAGAATATGTGATATCCAACCAATAGGAATTTCTATTGCTTTTCATTCATTGATTCCTGCTGAGTTGAACTATTTCTAGCAATCTCCCACACACAGTTAGCTTGACATTTTTTCACATGGCAGTGGGAGTTGATTCAGTGGAAAAACAGATGGGTATCTGTCTGAGGTTAATGCATTGGAAAGAATAATAGATGTTCTCACTTAATAGTCCTCTTGGCAGTAGCTGTTTTTAAAGTTGGTAAGCAACAGCTTCAGAGTTAATCATGTTAGTGCCCTACCAGTCCATCACTTGGTTAAAGACTCCTAGCAAGGAACTGTATTCATATTCACTATTTTTATGAAAAGCTTTCATACATGCAAGAGTGGGCAACACAAGAGCTATTTACACAGAACAATACCCTCATAAAGAATTAACAGTGGGAAGGAGTGCTGGAGTAAGGCAATTACCATGTAACGCCAAATGATCTGACAAATCATTAAAGGGTGAGGTCTAATTAACAGCATTTATGCATGGTAATAGCGCAGACGTAATCTGTGTTCAGGTTTTCCTGGCATTAAATAAAATACTTAAGAACTTAATTCTGGCAGTAATCTAAAAATAGAAGATTTTTCAAGAATAAAATATAACTGTCTACAGCAGCAGATCCATAAAAGAAGATAGTTTTTCTTTTTTATAAATGCTGAAAATTCCATTATTAGATACAAGCCTACTTCCCCCTGTAGGCTAAGATCCTATATGGATGAGGATGTCTTGGGATATCCATGAATATATTTTGATTCTGCTCCAGTCTATCATTTCCTTATGTACAGGCTTTCATGTTAGAGAAAGTACTCCTTTTACCACACACAAAAACCTGCCCTTATACTCAGTGCACCAGCTTTGGGGGTCATGGGTTGCCAAAGAACATTCATATGTTCTTTGTCATATAATAAAGGGTTCCAAAGAGATGGCCAAAGTAAAACTATACTGCAAAGAGAGTCTATGTCCAGCTTACCTGTAAACAGGTAGTGCTACACTTGCAGTCCAGTTTCTGGTGGGAACTTACCCATGGCAAATTCCCTATAGAGTACAGAAATTGACGTAATCTGTAAACGTTTCAATATGTTTTTTTTTATTAACTTAGTTTTTAAGCAACCAAGGGTACCCCCCAAATATCTGTTAGTTATGCTGATTGACTAACTCAAGATCCAATAAACAATATTCTTGGTGTTCTTTATACTTTAACGATAAGACTTGAGGAAATCTAAATGTACACCTTCAGACCAAATGTACACCTTCAGACTCTTCAGAATTGTATATCTTCCAATAAATATAAATCTATATCTTACAACAAATATGAGAATACAGCAAAAAATACAAATGCATGTGATTATCAAAAAAAATCTACCATACAATGAATATAAAGTAAATACCTAAATACATTGAAATAAATACCACTAACATGCACTATCAAAGGGTCCAATGTTCTATATTTGCAATAGTGTTGGGCTGATTTAAAATTAAAAATAGAGAAGAGAGTTACTTTTAAATCAGAAGCGTAGTAAAGCCTTTTTAAAAATAAAACATGGAATATTTGAGAATTTCCAGACAAGAAATGAAGTAAACATTTAATTCAAATTCTGTTTTTTTTTTATCTGTCTGTGTTGAGGGCTACATTTTATTGAGTGAGGATTATCAACTCCAGTTGTAAATCAACCTTGTCAAATCAACACAACTTGTTTGCATCACTTATTCCAAAAAAATGTCTGCTTTATTCTTTTCTTTAAGAAAATGGACATACCATGTAAATGATCTCTGAGTCAATTGTACACCCAAAATCATTGTTTTAAAGCACAGGCACAACCTTACCTATCTCAATATACTTTTTTATTTATGTCTAAAAATATTGTCATTTTTTTTTTTCATAAAGAAGGCATTCAGGATTTTAGAACTTAAAGTGCAGATTACATTACTTTGTATGCTGTTGTCATATAATTTTGGTATTGATCCTTATGTTGACCTACATAGGTGTTATAGATTTAGTTGTAGGTTAGGAAGTAAATTTAATAGTGGATATCACATTTTGGTGTAGGAATATTTTTTTATGTTTGATCCTTTGCATAATAGTGGCAAAATTTGGGTTATACTAAATATTTATATTTATACATTTTATATACTTCAGAATATATATTGAACTTTGACTTACATTTTTGAGCTTGGGATGGAATATCATATAGAAAACAGGTCAATGTTCTTCCTACAACTGGGGAATTTGTGCTTGACAAGATTTCCAGTTTAAATATAGAAAGATGGTGAACTCCAAAAGTGATGAGGGTTACCACATTCTGTGAACTACTGAAATAACATGTCACAGATGGCAAGACAACACAACCATGGATTCCTGCATGTGCCTGATGAACCAACTGGCTTTAAACGTTATAAATGTTGCTATATAATGTATTTGTGACCAAAAAAAAACTGCACGAAAGATCAAAGATGTGCTGGTGATATCTGCTGAAATCCAAGATTACAAGTTTTACACTATCCTTGAGACTGATGAGCAAATGTTCTCTGCTCAGGCATTAAGAATGAAGACATGATCTAATTGGATTTGGACTGGTGCACTTGGTTGCAGCTAATGGAATTGGTTGACAGAGGGGCCAGCAGACACATATACAGGAACTGGATAGGACACATTTTCACAAAAAAAATAGCCCACTTAAGGCAATAGAGAAGAAAATTAAAGTTGATCTGTTTACTATATTTATATATTTATACTCTATTTTACATATTCACTGAATATGAATGTGGTGCAACATGCTGCTATAGGTAATCTATTCAAAATGAATAAAATGTAATGCACTACAGTGCTAATGATATAGATCATGATATAGATCATGCTGCAACACAAGGCAAATCAAGTCTTAGTTTCCTGTAAAGTAGTTATATTCTCACAACACTGCAGTATAACTTGGCATTACTACAATGTGGTAGTGTGAACAGGCCCTAAGACACACTACCTTTTTGTAGCCTCTCCTTTATCACACAACATGAAATGCCAGCCTGGGTTTTGTATTGGTGAAATGCCAATGCATTTTCTTTACTTTTTACTGCCTGCTGTAGGGAACAGTAAACTTTTTTGTCCAGAGGTGATTTTTAGAAAGCCCAGCAATGTGACAACAAATGTACAAATGCTCAGAAATGTTGCAAACCACTGATCAATTATTATGCAAAAAATGACTTTTTCAAATTATTTTGCACATACAAATATATCTATTCCACTTTACAAAAAACACATTTTACAAACAATACAGTAAAAGAAATATTATTAAATCAGCATTGTACTGTGGAGAAGCAGTAGTGTAGAATTCCAAATACACCTCCCAGCAGCCTGCATATTTGACAGTCAGTCTGTGTAAAATATGCGCAGACTTCTACAAAGAAGCCATGAGAACAAAATTTATTTTCACAGACCAGTATCAGATTTTAAAACAAATAGGTTGGCTTTGTTCATTTTTCACTGGCTTATTTTTATCTCAGGGCATCAGTTTAACCTTTGAGTTTCAAAATTCATATTTCATAAACCACATGTATTTATTGAATTACATTTTTCTTCTCTTTCTCAGAAACTGCCAAAATTCTATCTTGATGTCAGGAGTGGGAACATTTGTATTATTTGTATTGATTTTTGCCATTTTGTGACAGTCATATTTGCTTAGAAATTGCTAGATAAATGGCCCAAGTATATTGTATTATTATTATTATTTTTATTATTATTATTAATATTATTATTAATATTAATAATATTAATAATAATAATAGTGATAATAATACAAATATTACTATATTTATGACAGATTGAAGTATCACAAGCAATGGGACCTCACTATCATACACAAACAAAACAAACTGTAAGATTTTTAAGACAGTTTGTTTTGATGCACCTGGATTGCATTTAATTAGGTTAAATAGGGAGTTTTTTTGGGCTTTAAAGGTACATAGTTACATAGTAGGTTAGGTTGAAAAAAGGCATACGTCAATCAAGTTCAACCACTAGGGAAATAAACATATCTCAGATATAAAACCCTACAAGACATAGTTGGTCCAGAGGACAAGGGCAGGATAATGGACCTGATTTATGAAAGCTCTCCAAGGCTGGAGGAAATACACTTTCACCAGTAAATCTGAGTGATCCAGCAAACCTGCAATGGATTTCTTTAAAGTCATTTGCTATTTGCTAGCAAATGTTTTGAATCCTGGACCAGATACATACCAGGTTTTCTGGACCACCCAGCTTCACAGATGAAAATGTATTCTCTCCAGCTTTGGAAAGCTTTCATAAATCAGGCCCAATGTCTCCATCTCTGCAGTCTTTTCCTCTTTTAATACAAGAAAGTAATTTACTAGCTTTAGATATTACAGCTTGGCATTGCATTCTGTTCTTAAGTCTATGATCTACCAGAACCCCCAGATCCTTTTCCATTTCTGACTCCCCCAAATGTATTCCCCCTAGACAGTATGAAGCATGCATGTTGTTAGCCCCCAAGTGCATAACTTTACATTTATCTATATTAACCTCCCTAGGTTTTATATGTCTAAAAGAAGTACATTGTTTTTCATGAAAATTTATTATACAGTATATTATAATAGTATGAGTTAAAGTTTGAAACACAAAATCATGTACAAATATGAAATTAAATAAATTAAAAAAATATATATTATTATTTTTTTTTTCTTTTTTTTTTAATTTAAAAATAAGAATAAATATTATAGTCATACTATTATATATACTGTAAAATAAATGTTTTTGAAAACAATGTACAGCTTTTATGCATATAAATCCAATGTATTGCATTCAATACAGTTATTTTGTATTGAATGCAATACAAATGGATTTTGAATTTCCGCCCCCGCCCCGCCGGCAACGTACACATGCACCAACGTCACCAGGAACTCCCCCAGTGACTCATCGTGTGCAGAAGACGCCGTAGGAAGAAGGAAGAAGACAGAAATTGCAGCGATGGACGACGTGGGACGCCGGCGGATGAGGTAGGCGCTGTATTTACTTACCTTCCCATAGGTTTACCTACCCCGAGTGTGACTCGGGGTTATCGCTTTCAGCAACTTTTTTCTACCTCGAGTCACACTAGGGGTTACAGCTAGGGAGGTTAAATGTCATTTGCCACTTGGCTGCCCAATCAAACAGTACATCCAGGTCTGCTTGTAGATTATAGACATCCTATATGGACTTAATACCATTACATGTTTGCTGTCATCTGCAAACACAGAAATGGTACTTTTAATCCCAAACTCTATATCATTTATAAAGATGTTAAACAGTAAAGGTCCCAACACTGAATCCTAGGGTACACCACTAATTACCTTAGACCATTTAGAGTATGAATCATTAATTACAACTCTCTGGATGCGATCTTTAGGCCAGTTCTCTATTCATTTACAGATTGACTTTTCTAAATCTATCTACCCTACCTTTCATAATAACCCTCAGTGGGGTACAGTGTCAAATGCTTTAGCCAAGTCTAAGTACACTATATCAACTGCTACTCCACTGTCTACCTGTTTACTTACTTCCTCATAAAAAGAGACTAAATTTGTTTGACAACTTCGGTCTTTCTCGAATCCATGCTGACTATCACTTATAAAATTATTTTCTAGCAGAAACTCCTCTATGTGGTTCTTTATCTAACTCTCCAGGACCTTTCCATATATGGACGTTAAACTAACAGGTCTGTAGTTACCTGGTAATGACTTTGCTCCCTTTTTGAAGATAGGAACCACATTGGCCTCACACCAATCCATCGGTACCATGCCAGTGACTAAAGAGTCTCCAAAATTAAAAAAAATGGCTTTGAAATAACCGAGCTCAGCTCTTTGAGGACACATGGATGTAATCCATCAGGTCTTGGTACTTTGTCAACCCTAACTTTGCCCATCTGTTTCTCAATCATATCAATATATTTAAGCCTATGTGACTCATTTAAGGCAGTGACATTGCTATTATGAATTTGGACTTGAGCTCTACCATTTTCCTTTGTGTACACAGAGTTAAAATAAAGTGTTTAGTAAATTTGCCTCTTCTTTATCCCCAGTTACCAACCCTAGGACATCCTTTAGGAGGCCTATATGCTCAGATCTGATCTTTTGCTATTAATATTTTTTTTGCCTTACTTTCCTTTGCTAATCTGTCAATTCATTTTGATGTTTTGCACATTTTGTCTCCTTTTTACATCTTTTGGTATATTCTTAATAGTTTTCAAACGATGAAGGTGATCCTTCATTTTTACCTGGACTTTTCAAAAAAAAATGGTACAAGCTGCCACTTCTGACTTGCTTCTATAAAATACAGCCTGTCTGGTTGATCGAATCCCTGATCCCGCATTCTGCCTCCATGCTGCTTTCTACCCTTAAAGTGTAACTAAATAAAAATAAAAAATGGCATTTACCTTTACCCTTGATCCTTCTGGAGCAGTCTTCGATATGGTCCCGTGTCGTCCTTGTTTCTTCCTTTGTCTCACTTTCTCCATCTTTCCTCTTCTTGCTTCCTCTGCCTATGTCACCTGATCTCACACTGCGCAGGTACAAGATTGGGTGGCGTATGCTGCTGTATTTGTAAAACAAAAGTGCTGATCTCACGTATGTGAGATTGACACTGTTTTTGCATGACTGAAAAGCCTCCGAAGCCTCCTGGGATCCGTGACGTGTGTATCCCAGGAAGCCCTGAACTCCCATTCAGTCTTTACCGAGATTTAAAGAAAAAAAAAACACATCTTCATTTTTCTATTGACGGGTTATCTACCCTTATATATAAAGTAAACATTGTGGTGATAGGTCAGCTTTAAGCTCATTTAGCCATCTCTTATAAATATAAAAGCATTTTTAATAAATATTAAATGGCGGAATGTTGAAGATGTGTTGTCTTTATTTGCTATATTGTCCACTGCCACTGGGACTATAATGTGTAAAAATTCAACTTTAATTTATCATACAGGTGACAACTGAGATATTTCTCTCATTTAAAGGAGATTTCTTACTAAAGGGACATAAATGGCAAAAGAAAATAGGGTTAAAATAATTTCCCACTATATCTAAAATAAAAAATGACATTGTAAATACTTGAAATCCTGGTAATCTGTGGCCAGTTAAACATCTGAAAAACCACAGGAACTAGTTCTAGCCAACTCTTTAGATTATTTAAACAAAAAAGGTTGGATGTGCTTCTAAATGCACCAATATAACTGGCCATTAATATTTAATAACACTGTAAATGGTTGATTCAGGGAATATCAGATTGCCTTTGTAGATCAGAAAGGAATTATTTCCCTGTTGAAGGAAACCAAACTATGCTTTATAAAGGTTTTTGCCTTTTGAATGAACTACAGGTTTAGATGTTTAGTTTTTTTAAGGAAGCAGGTGCTGTTTTTGTCCTTTTACTGAACTTAATGGACAAAAGTATTTTTAAACTTACATAACCATAGGATAACCATAGACATAACCAAAGGCAAAGAAACCCAACAAACTTTTGCCTGGTCACTCAGACCCCAGAAGTCATTTTATTTGGGCACAATTGTGTTTGTAGCATCATACTTTCCGAGTCTAGTGAATTTTTTGCAGAATCCTTAGCTACATGTATTTTCCTGCTACACGTATCCCAATTATCTTCACATGCTTTTAATAATTTAATTGATATATAGCAAAAATGCTACTTAATTGGTTTACTGCCTAAAGCTGAATTTTATTCAACATTTTTTTCATTGTTTTGTATAGTGGAAAAAAAGTGGTTACCAGAAAGAATTAAAAAGGAGCAGTAAGGTTAGAGTAAAGTTAGATTTTTTTAATGCCTTCTTTATCCCAATGGTGAGATTTCACCTTTTTTTTGTCTTGGTGCAAATCTCAACATAATGGACAGCCATTGATGCATAAATTGACAGAGACACTAACCCTTCTATTGAATACCTAACAATAAAGGAAATTTTACACAGTGATTTACCTGAAATGTGATCATGGTTCCTTCAAAATGAATATACATAGAGAAACCATGTTATATGTGGTGAGAAATCAGATGGCTGTAGTATTAAAAACACCAGTTTATATTGTTATTAAAAGTCTTAGGTTTACCAGCTTATCAAAAGTTTTATGAACCAGGCTATAAATTTTCAACAGACTGAACCTGGGCACAAACTTAAGTTTTATAGCTAATGGTCTTACCAGAAGAATCAAAAGTATTCTTTGAAATTGAGTGTGAAATAGGAAAGTATAAGCTATGAATAATACAGAATGCAGGACAATGTATTCAGAAATGTGAGTGAGAGGAATTTACAGAAATATGAAAGAGTGCCATAATATCAGTTTTAAAGCTGTTCTTAAAGGGTCCTTTTACATTTTACCTTTTTACCTTTAACTCAACAATCAGCAGAAATAAAATGTTGGAGAGTCGTGGTAGCAATTCAGTGTACTTTGCTGTTAAGTTAATGACTGCTAAGCACTACAATGACTCTTCAGTTGGGAGATGGATTCGTAATCTGTTAATTTGATTCATGCCAATTTGACATTTGCTTTAACTTTGGATAATGTTAGGAAGAATTTCATGAGACCTATTAAAGATGATATTTATCTAACTTTTTATCAACATGCTGATAAATGTTTTTTTTTTTTAATCAGAATTAAAGTTCTAATATATAGTATGTAAGCAATGGAAAGTATGTTTTTGTGGGTTAGAACTTATGTAGTTCAGAAAAAGTTGGTGAGAGTGACAGATTTTGCACTTGTATATATATTAAACTAAGGACCGGCAGCTCAACCTAAGCTGTATATATATATTAAACTAAAGACCAGCAGCTCAAGCTTTCACTGTGGCAGAATAATAGGTGATATATTGTTAGAAGAAGCTGGTATAATCTCAATGGTGCTGCATCCCAAAAAACACCTAAAATCGCCCTAATTTTGCCTTCTCTATGATTACAATATATTTTTCTATCATTTTGAATTTTGAGAAAGTGAAAACTGTCAATTTAGCTCAATTATAGGTAAGAGCTTTGAAAGACAAGTATACAAACAGAGGGCATTGTTTCATAAATGTTCCTGAGACAAAACTATTAGGCTTGCCATAGCAAATCCATTTCTTGCTGAAGACTAAAGCAGTTAGTGTAACAAATTGTTAAAACGTCTCTTGTTAAAACAGTCCCAAGGCGTAGCATGGTACGCATTAGAATGAAATGAATGAAATGTAGCATTAGAATGAAAATGTATCCTGAAAGTTATATACACCATATGTTATTTCTTTATTTTGATTTTAAATGAACTATAAATCATTTCTCTTTCTGAATGCTTATATTTGCATGGATACAGCAGTGGGATCCAGGAAGAAAACCTAAGGATGTATATAAACTCCCTTCACCTTTTATGTTTGTTTGATCTTCCTTGTCCTACTAATGTGGTTTTCCAATGTTACCTGACACTCCATTCTTATATATGTCATCATCCTCATTAATATATGCAGACTTGTAGCATCTGGGGATCTTTACCTATCCTTGACCAGCTGTAGAAAACAGTAGAGACTTGCATCCATGAAAAAGCTATTGACCTCGTTGTTAGTTAAAACCAGCCCAGAATGTTATAGCTTAAACACCTACTGAGTTTTGGTTTACTTCTAAGAAGAATGGCGGATTCATTGGACAGTCTATAAGAATTGTTTCAGGAAATATGCATCTGAAGTTTGTAGAGAAAGAACAGCACCAATATGCCAAAATGCTTGTACCCACAGCTAGCTTTACCCACCCTGCGCTTTTGAGCTTTGGAATGAGGCACTAGAATTAATGGTACCACTCCCATTGCCATTAACCTTCTTTCTCTCAAACATGTTGAAGATTGTGCTGCAGATCTTGACCTTTGTCCTTAGAGAAATCATATTTTCTAATTTATTAACATTTAAAACAACTGGTATATTAGGCAAATTCTAAAATTATAGTTACATAACAAAGGTTATGTAAAAAGTGCAAGCTGATGAAACCCAATGAAACCATGGCTAACCAAAAGATGTGTATGGATTGTCCCATCTGTAACAGATAAATGTGTTTCTCTAGGACAGGGGTGCCCAACATGTCGATCGTGATCTACTGGTCGTTCGTAAAGGCAATGCGAGTCGATCCCAGCGCCCTGCCTTACGCCTACCTGCTGTTTACCAGCAGCCCTGCTGTACGTCTATAGGGATGCTGGGGATGTCTTTCGTCAGGCAACACCAGGAATTTTGTGCGCTTCACTCCAGGACACTTTCCTATTGAGAAGGCACTTGTAACAGTGGGGAGTGGAGAGGGAGACAGATAGGGCAGTAGGGCAGTCTAAGGTGAGCAGTGCTGGGAGGCCAAGTCAGTTCAGGCTCGGTGTCAGGGTTTAATTACCAAGATACCTTTGTACAGATTAACAGTTCTTTTCCTTGTGCAGCACGTCATTCTCCTATGACAGGTGAACTGTAGATCTTCTGTCACTATAGTCTTGTAGTGCAATGTCTGTGCAATGTTCTGTCATTCAATGTCTCATTAGCTTCAGTCACTTTTGTGTATTATACTCAGTATATATATAAATCATATATATAAATAAATATATGTTTAGCAATTTTATTGTTGGTAGATCATTTTGACTGGATCATTTTAAAAGTTTCTCGCAAGGCAAGTGTGGGTACCTCTGCTCTAGGATATTCACTGGCTTTCTGTGAGGGCACAACATTTCTGTCCCTAATACAAGTGTCATGTCTGTCACTGAGAGTGCTAAAACTAGATGTCAGCTTGCCTAGCACCTTTCTGTGTATTATAATAAGCATGCTTTTTGAGAGTTCCATATGGAAGCTGCCAACAATAGTTAAAACTACCCTGTGATTAAATTTAGCAGACTTTATCTTGGTATCTCTGATATGCGGAAAATTGCTCTTACTTTACCATTGTCAAAGGAAAGGAAGAGTTACAGGAAAACTATAAACTTAGAAATTGAACAAGTAATTCAATTAGATCAACCCAGATGATCTTAATACACATTTTTAAATTACTGCCAGAATATTTATGTGTAAAGTTCTTTTTAACTTCAGAAATATCTGTCTAGCCATATTTACCTTGGCTTCTTCAGTGCATAAATTAATATATTTCATGTTATGCAGAAAGCAGAGTTCCAGTAAGAGCTCACATCAAAAAAGAGCATTGTTTCCAGTAAATGTGGACAGCAAAAGAATAAAACCTTCAAAGTAATTTGATTTTATAATGCTCCTGCTGTAGTAAACTTTTATTTTTTGCCTCTAACTTGCCTCCTTTTGTTCAAGAAGCAGGGATAAATGGACATCCTAAAATCAACCCAGTAGGTGATCAGGAAAAAGTTTATGCTTTTTGCCCCTCCAGGCCAACGTCTTGCATTTCATTGCTCCCTGCAGGTTAATGCATTGTAGCCACATAAGGCAGGCTAAATCTGGGGGGAGAAAGAATAGGAAAAATTGTTTGCTCATTGATTGATATATCTAGAACTAAAAACTGTGTGGGGCACAAAGTGTCACAATACTCCATTCAAGTCAGTAAAGTGATTATAACAAGTGTGCCAACTTCAGAATGGCAATTTTTGAGATATTACAAACTAATTTAAAAATGTGTTTTAGGGCCATTTCAGACCTACTGCATTCTGCCGCATACTCAACTGTGCAACTGTTCTTACTCAAGTGAATTGGAAACATTGGAGATTGCAGTGGATCTCGATGCAGTTTCAGAAAGCGACAGAAAGCCAGAAGTTATTATTGGCTGGGCAGTTGCTTTTCCTCCTCTGGAGGAAAAATTGCAGCAGCAACCGCAGCAAAAACTATATGCAAAAGCATTTACATATGGTTCCAGTCTTGGGCGCACAGCAGCCATTTGCTTTGAATGTAAAAAAAGGAAGGGAGAATAAAAGGAGAAGCAGGCACATTGACGGTGAATGTAATATTGTTAAGGAGAATGTGTGGGGCAGTAGAGGTATTGGAGAGTGGGCAGAGAGAAAGACTCTGCAGAATTTATAATAGTGTAAGAAAACAAGAAAACAGAATGGAAAAATTGAAGTATATCTGCTGAAAGTGTAAGGCTATGTACACACCTCAAATCACTGTCCCTGGAAAGTATCTTTTGTGATAGTCTCCGGTGACAGATGAACAGACGAGCGCTAAACACACAGCGCCATTCTGTTTAATGAAAGGGGGTGATGAGTAAGCTACAACCTACTGTGCTCTCCCCTATCTAAGTGCATAATGGATTGATAAAAACAATGTCAGGGGGGCACTTTATACATGTTAGATTTCACTCAGCTTATCTGGTCCAGTATTGTACAAAAAGAACACTGGGGGCTTTGAGTACCCATTCTACTTTAGGCTATGTACACATGTCAGATGATTGTCGCTTGAAGCAAGCGATCGTGCTTGAAGCCACCAGTGTTCTTTTTTATACAATGTAGGACCAGATAAGCTGTGTGTACCAAAGTGGCAATCCAACTGCTGCCACTATGCTAGGGGCCGGATATAATGAAAGACTGACCCTACGTTGAAACTGATAGAGCAGGCTGTGCTCAGCCATTGACTTGAGGCAGAATTCTAGAAACAAACTGAATTCAAAACTTATGGATTATACTGTATGATCCAGTTTTGAATGAGCCACCATTTCTGTCACTGCCACTAGTGTCAGAGCAATTATATATATTGGCAAGTCAGCAGCATGCCAAAGTGAAGTTGAAGAAAAAAATCCCAAAAAGTCAGAAAAATGCCAAGGATTCTTATGCTTGTTCCACATTGATGAAGTTTTATTTTTTCCAACAATAGGTATGGTATTACCTGCCTCATCCAATTTGAAGATTTTGCTAATGCCAATGCATTTCGTCTACTAAACAAATATCGCAACAGCTACTGCACGTTCAACGATGATATTCAAGGTAGGCAAACCACCTGTTTGGTCATTTCTGTGTATGTACTTTACCCTGTATTAACCTTGTATCATTTACACAAGAACACAAGATTCCTTTAGATGTAAAATTAGGAAGGTGAGGTGACTAGGATGGGAATCTGAATCCACAGAATCTCATAACATATGGAATACGTTTCCCCTCTAACATGGGTGGGATAGCGGTATGCCATACAGATATCCAGTTACATGATTTCTGGTCTAATCAAATTCAGGTTTTCTTACAGTGCACCTGTATTCTTAGAGATCATGATATGTTGTAATAAAAGCTAGGAAAAGTGTGGTTGTCTATGTGGTTTTTCTCCTATTAAGAATGTTTAGGACTGTTGTAGGGTATTTTAGACTCTACTTACACCATTGAGGTTTCCTTACCAGCAAAGTTTCCAATTTTTGTTGTCTAAAAAAAATATTTTACATTGTGGGTTAACTGTTCCTATAATGTACTGAGGCAGATTACTCAAGAGCACCAAACATTGTTACAAATAAAACTCCTAATTGACCCCCAAAATTGACCTTAGACTATATTAAAGACATGAGACTATGAAAGGGACATTAGATTGTGATCCCCTTTGAGGGACGGCTAGTGACATGACTATTGACTTTGTAAAGTGCTGCGTAATATGTTGGCACTATACAAATACTGTGTAATAATAATGATAAAAATTAAAATGCTTCTAATGTTACCCGGAATGGAGATGGCACACAGGTCTTAAAGCTGAAGTTTATCCGGTTAATATTTTGCCTTTCTTGCAGCTATCCACTCTCTCCATTACATATTTTCTATTTTCATTAAATGCCCTATTTTAGACCCAGTGATGTCAGTTATCACCTTATCTCTTTAATAGTATTTATTGCAACGTAGACAATCATGTACATCATAAAAAGAACACAGCATACTGCTTCACTAGTCCTGTCAAAAGTCCACAGCCAAGATATAAGCAGTGGGATGGCTTTTGGGAAGGGGTATTCAAACATAACATTTCTTAGTGGGTGGATATCTGTCTGGAGGAACGGGCTTCGGAAAGGCAAACTTGATTTCACTAATTTCTGTACATGTGGTAATGCCTATATGTAATGTTGAGCCATTCGATTCCCAGGGACAGACAGACACACCATGAAGGGACTTGATGGTGTTGGATGTCTTCAAACAGGATATCGGGTGAGCTGTGTTTAAATTATTACAGTTTTTATTGCATGCTGTGAGAAGCTCATAGTATGTAATAAAATCAAAGTAAGCTAAGGTTGACAACCAGCCTGTCTGTACAATAGCAGTGCCCAGATGTCCTTTGTGTGACAGTGGAGGGGTTCTACTGGTCTTATTTGAAATACTTTTTTGCAATCAATTGATTCCCATTGTTGATGAGGCTATATGTCATCAAGTTCATGACAACTGTACTCTTGCAGAATATATCCTGCATGTCCTGAGGTGTAAACACTATTTAATACATTTGACCAGCTTGCATGATATAAACTGATTTAGCAGTTAATAAATAAAACATGAACATCTGGAGCCTAAAAAATATTTATGTATTACTGTAATTTATCATGTTGATATTGCTTTAGAGTTTACAAATAAATACATCAACTACAATGGGATGAAGTGAACCAAATGCCTAAATAAACATATGTATTAAAATGTGTGCTTGATTTCTTCCATGAGGAGTATCTAATTAATTGTGCAGGGAAGCTATTTGCATACAGTGAGTAAGATTAGATCATGAAAACAATTGAGTGAATCCCATAGATATGGAGCAAAATCACATAGGATCCATTATTCCAAATAAATTTATTGTTTAAGAATTTGTAATTTGCTGTACTTTATCTTAAAATCAAGTACATGGGCCTGATGTATTATAGCTCCCCAAGACTGTAGAGAATACACTTTTGTCGGTGAACCTGGGTAATCCTGAAAACCTGGACTTGATCTGGCCCAGGACTGAAAACATTTGCTAACAAATAGCAATTGACTTCTAAGAAATCCATTCCAGGTTTGCTGTGTCACCCAGCTTCACCGATGAAAGTGTATCCTCTCCAGTCTTGCAGAGCTTTGATAAATCAGGCCCAGTATAATGATTTTAATAAAAAAAGTATCATTGAGAAAACAGTTTATATGACAGCCCTGGAGAAAACCAAGCACAAATAAATAAATAACATCATAAGTATAAGTAACATCATAGTGCAAAAATAAACACTGCAAACAGTAAGTGAACATAGCAAAGGTAAAATATACAGTAAATACAATATGAAACTAAGCAAAGCCAGAGAACAGATAAAACAAACAGATGGACAGGCTACTGAAATATCCACTGGAAGCTACCACTATGGTGGATCACTAAAACTGGGGATGGTTGCTGTCATTTCCTATGGATAAGGATGCGAAGATACCTATGAGCAATAGTGCCATCACCAGTTGATGAAGGCTCCTAAAAAAAATAAATAAAACAAAACAAATTGAAATACAATAAATGAAGTAAAACAATTAAATGTCTCCCTACATAAGGAGGTTACTATTGATGATTGATGTTTTTGAAAGTATTAGATGCCTTGCTTTCATGGTAATCTAAAGACTTCATTACTTCCACTGCATACAGGAAGCATACAGATTAGGAGTTTGGTCTTTATTCTGAATATATAATTCACATGTTTTTTTCAGGTAAGTTACTTAGAAAGAACTGAAGCCAGAGACAGAAACCTATCATTTTATAAGGTACAACAACAGAAGCCATATTCCTGTCAATATAGGTTTCCTGTAAGAATTACATTAGAATAAAATATTCACCTACATAATAATACAACACATGCACTAAGAATGTTCTGTGCATGTAACGTGATGAAAACTAGTTCTAATTTTAGGACTAATATAATATTTATATTATATTTTTCCTATTATTCAAGTCATGTAGTGGCGCTGTGATGTTGTTGCTATATACATAGGGGAAGAATAGTGAAGATGCTGTATTTGTGTCATAAAACAACTTTTCTTTTGGTTCCAACTGTTCTGTGTGGTTTAACTGGCTATCTCATCGCTGCATACTATCTCTGAGTGGCTATAAAAGTCTTTATTAAACTCAATGTTTCTCACGGGTCTTCCTGTAAAACTTATGTTTGTTAAATTAAAACCAGAAACAATCCACTTAAATTGACCTTGTTTGAGAACCCCACCTTCATTTTTAGGGAATGTTCTGATTCAATCACTTTTTCCAAGTCATGTTCATGTCAGCTGCTCTACTTTTTTCACAGAATGTAAAAATTGCAACAGAAAATATATTTGATGATTGTAAGTCCAATTTTACCTTTCCAAGCTTATGAATAAACTGAAAGTAGGGATATCTTTTTTTAGTCGGACCTAAATGGTAAACCAGGTAAACAGAGTATATATATGTAATATATAAGAGATTATATGTAATACACTCTGTTGTTTCAGATTGACTAGTTATTGTTTGTGCTGGCCCAGCTTTTCTACCCCTCTTACACTTAGGCTATGTACACACGTGCAATAATTGTCTTGCACGATCCTTTCCAACGACTAACGACTGAACAATGCATGAAGGAGTGGTGCCATTCTGCTCTGTAGTGAGGGGAGGGGGAGTACGACAGAGTGGCACCTCGCTGCATTCTCTTCCCTTCACCTCCATTCCAATTGTTCGTCGTTCATCTTCCGTGGATCCGCCAGGACAGGGCTCGGATGATGGACGACAGGCACGCAAGATTCTTGTCCGATATCAGCCCTGAGCCGATTATGAGACGAGAACAATTGCATGTGTGTACATAGCCTAACCTTTATAGTCTTTTATGTAGCAGCTTGAGAAGGACCAAAGGTAAAAAACTATAGTGTGTTATGTGGGTTTCTGACATCATATCCAGGATGGTGGCAAGCTTCTATTAAAAGTACCTCTATTTAAAGAAAGAGAGGTCCTACATTCTGCCATAATGTGGATCATCCTTATCCAGAGATAAGAGTCTGATTAAGGTTGCCACAAATTATTTTAAGCTTTTTCTCATTGTTTAATATAGATAAGAAATGACCAGGAACTTGATAAAGTTGGCCTAGATATTATATTCCTATGCAAATATGTGGATAACGTGCTGTACCATACCAAGGTTTTATTGTTTTTGCACCCTTGTTTGTGATACACACAGTAATTTTAGCCACTTATCCACATTGTAGTTGAAAAACATTTAAACATATCTAGGCAACTGGCTTATATTCATGTTATATGATATAAATAATTGGCAAGAGGTTATTTTGATCTGCAGTTTCTAAAAAGGGAAGGGTCTAACCTGTTACAGCCAATATGTTAGGGAGTTCTCCAGGACAGGGTGAACTGGTCAACACAACAAGGAATTCCCAGGTGTGCTGGGATGACCTTACCCATGGCATTTTGTACTAATTGTACAGACAAGGTGTCATAGCTGACAGAGAGACCACAAGTCTACTTTATGAACTAGGAAAACCTGAACTCACTGGCTAGCTGGAAAGACTTCCATGGTTTAAAATAACTGCCACATATCTAACAGCAGCTGGTAAGGGTGGACAAATATTTAAATCTTAAAACACAAAGGGAAAAATAATAATAGAGAACAACACTTAACCATCTTGACCATTGTCCAGATCTGCAGATATCAAACATGTAAACCATACCAAAGAGCACAAAAGCATGGGAATTGTAAGAATTTTTATATAAATTAAGAAAAATGTGCCTAATGAGAATTTATGGTGACATTTTAATAAACAAAAGACAAGGAAAAACAAAAGAGCTGACCACACAAACCGACCAGATTACAGCCATTGTTTTTCTAGTGCAGTTCACATAACAAAACAATCATTTGAATGTTTGTTATGGGAAAATTCTGTTTCTTGTTGTGACTGCATTGCCTTTATTTCATGGTAAGCACAGCACTTTCCAACGTATCCACTGCTTCAGAACTAAAGAACAAAGAGTCATTCAGATGGTCAAATCCAAAAATTGTCCATTAATTGCTCTTCTAAGTCAGGACACTATGCAGATGAATTATGTTATGGTGCTGGTCATCGTGGTTGACTTATATGTTCCCAGATGTGTGATCACTCATTTTTTCTTAGCTTTCATCTTTCGCCATTTCAGCAATGAGAAATCAGCATGAGTTAGGGTGGGGAACCACAGTCTCATAATAGCTAACATGTAGTTACTGTTGGAAATTTTAAATAAACATTGCTGATGTTTATGATTTATGGAGACATAATATAGCATCAAATTAAAGGGTTCATAAAAGTATTGCATTTAAAAATATGATCTGCTAACCTTAGCCTAAGCACAGTGTTAATATGTATGCTGGAATTACCCATATGGTCAGGAATAGGTAATACCTTGTACCAGGATACATAAAGTATGTAACCCAGTATGGAATATATATATGGCTGTTATGGTTTTTAGGGAACCATAGTGGTCTGTGCCAGCCCCTGGCCTCTTCTGGGTCCTAGATACATCAATAGTAAAATTCCCTTGTCATAACTCCTTACCCTAGCCACCTTGGAGTTGTGCATGTTCCTGGTATAAGAAAGAAAGATAAAAAAGCCAGGGTATTTGCTAATTGTGCCAATGTATTGAAAATAATTTACAAACCTATTCCTTACCCTGAAGAAGTCCTTAGAGGTGAAACACGTTGGGACACAAGTTATTTAATTGTTTAAATCATTTAGGGAAACTATGTCTAGGTAAAAAGTCAAAAGGAACCCCCATGTCTCAGGACACAACGGGGTTGACTTCAATTGTTTGTATTTGAAACACTTATTACTTTATGTTATGCACATTCCTAACTAAGGAGTTTATTTGTAAATTATTTTCAATACATTGCCACAATTAGCAAATACCCTGGCTTTTCTTCTCTTCCTTTCTTACACCATTCGCATTGATTTATATCAGGGTATATGGCCCCACCTGATTTACAGAATCTGATTTGCAATGTTCTCATTGTTCTTCATGTTGTGCATGTTCCCACAACACTCTCTGTGTCCTTTCTAAGTACTAAATAATAAAAAAAAACGTAATGGCAGAAAGTTAGCCAATAAAGTTCCCAAAAGATTTAAGAATGTCTTTTATAATTCTGTTTGAAAATGATAGGATTTTTTTTTTTACTGTTACCTAATTTCCTGATATATGCTAGGTTCTGTAGTTTATATACTGGTAAATTGGTTTACAATGTATATATATTGGCCTAATTTAATAAAGCTCTCCAAGGCTGGAGAGGATACAGTTTTATTAGTGAAAGCTTCACTGATGAAAGTGCGTTCTCTCTCCAATCTTGGAGAGCTTTAATAAATCAGGCCCATTATCTCTATTGGGATTAAACATTGATTTTGATCCAAACTGCCCCAATGGACCTGATTTATTAAAGCTCTCCAAGGCTGAAGAGAGAATGCATTTTCATCAGTGAAGCTGGGCGATCCAGCAAACCTGAAATGGATCTGGTCTAGGATTGAAAACATTTGCTAACAAATAGCAAACAACTTTTAAAAAATTTACTCCAGAGAGTGCGCATGCGCCGCCGATGAAGCAGGACGCTCCGTGATCGGCTCGGCACCCCCCGGTACTTCTAGCGGCTCCCAGAGCAGTGTTACTCGGCAGCCACACTGCAGGTGAGCTCCACCCGGCAGCGGAACGCACCCGCAACCTATCTAGCTATGGTGGGCAAATCGGGGAAGAAAGGTGGATCCCGCAGCCCACGATCCCACACACAGCGGCCTGGACCTAAGATGGCGGCGCTGGGGGACATGCACGAGGCTGATGCTTCAGTCCCCAGGGATGGAGACCGGGACTTACAGGCAAGTGATGAGGGGGGATTACTGGAGAGAGGGTGGGAAAGGAGTTCTCCCCACTCCTCTCAGGACAGTTTTCAGGAGTCTCAGGACTCATACAGCAGTCACAGGTTTACAATGTATATATATTGGCCTAATTTAATAAAGCTCTCCAAGGCTGGAGAGGATACAGTTTTATTAGTGAAAGCTTCACTGATGAAAGTGCATTCTCTCTCCAATCTTGGAGAGCTTTAATAAATCGGGCCCATTATCTCTATTGGGATTAAACATTGATTTTGATCCAAACTGCCCCAATGGGCCTGATTTACTAAAGCTCTCCAAGGCTGAAGAGAGAATGCATTTTCATCAGTGAAGCTGGGCGATCCAGCAAACCTGGAATGGATCTGGTCCAGGATTGAAAACATTTGCTAACAAATAGCAAACAACTTTTAAGAAAATTATTCCAGGTTTGCTGGATCATCCAGATTCACTGATAAAAGTGCATTCTCTCTAGCCATGGAGAGCTTTAATAAATCAGGCCCAATGCATCAGTAGGTTTACATGCAGAAGAGTTCAGCAGGGACACCTCTTCCAAGTGGCAAGATGGGCATATCAGCTCAGAGGAAGCCAGAAATACTGACATCTTCACACATTTGTCATGGCTTCCTTCTAATACAGGAGAAATTAATGGGTTTGATCAATACGAAACCTTTATGTCTGCACATCTGGGGAGTAAGGCAAAGATATTTCCTTTCTGAATGTTAATATTATTAACAGGAACAATGGAATGTATTGATGGAACTTTTATTATCCAAGTGAAACTCATTTCACTTCACACACTCAGGTGAAAGTGACATTTAATATGCCCTTGGCTTTTGATGTGAACCCAGGTTTGAGTAAGTAAATTACCCTAGGAACCCAAAATACTTGAACATGGAGATTAACATTTAGATTTTGGCTGAAATTTTCAAACTACTTTTTAACTTTTACTAAACAGGGTTATATACTGTATTTAGCTTTCCCCAGGTATTTATTGTTTATTATTGGATTTTTGTGTGAAACAGCTGTGTTACTTTTTTACTTTTAACTGTAAATTCCTGTTTAGTAAAGCCAGGCCAATATTTATAACAGTTTCCATGAGTTTGACCTACTCATACTAACAAGATTAAAGAAGCAGTTCATGCCAATTTGCTGTGGAAAATAAACACATGCAATGCACAGCAAAGTCAAAAGTCAGAAGTTATTAATCTACAAGTGCTATATCAGCCTTCTTTTTAGCAATGCTATTTAGTTTAGAGGAATGCCTGCTGATTTTAGAGGGGGTACGGCAGTCTCCTGGCTTCCACATATATGGCCACAATAATGAGCTGGCATTCTTATCTTCTGTTAATAGGTAAGCAATTTTTTTTACTTTTCCCAGATGTATTTTATGGCTGAATAGCATCAAGGGTTTGCCACGACACCTCTAAAGACAGGGCTTTGTCCCAAATTCCATGTGTACTAAGAAGAGCACCTACGCCATTGAAACTCTCTCTATTTATATAGTTAATTAAAATGAAAATGTCATAATCCTTTTCAACCTTTAGATTAATTTTCCCTTACTGTAGGACCTCCAAGTATCAAGGTAATAAAAAACCCATTGTATGCAGACCTTTTTATTATTTTGGCAATAAAATACACTATAAAGAGCATTATTAAAACTTATAGTATTAAACTAGTTTTGCATGTGCCTTTTTTTTAGTGCAAAGAAATATACCACTGCAGATGTACAGATGATTAAATCTACAGTTGGCTACTTCCACTAATATGGACAGGAAAAAAAGTTTACAAAAATTTACAAAAGAAGTTTTTTTTAACATTTTCCCACTAATTAGCTCATTCAACTCACTGTTTATAAGAGAAAATTGTAGGGACAATTTGGTTGAAAGAGGATTTGCCTTCACTGTGCATTGAGCACATTTGGTAGGAGCCATCGCCTACCCCAAGATGCAGCTTTGTTTGAATCTTGCTGGCAGTGCCTGTGCAGTAATGTTTTAAGGTGGTGAGGAAATTATTGTACTTTGAAAACACATAGGCACCTAAAATACATACAAAGATACCAAGGAACTACCAAGTCATACATAACCAAATACCACTGCATCTACTGCCAGGAGCCATTATTTTTATGCAGCAATGCAAGTTTGCAATCATTGGATATCACAAACTCAAGCAGCCCTTTAATAATTTAGATACAGAAATATATATATATATATATATATATATATATATATATATATATATTGTATATTAAGGGCACATTTGTTCTTGTGAATTGCACTAGCATGTATTGTGTCATAGAACAAGTGCATTAACACACATTATGGTGGTACATTACTGTTCATTGTTTTGCTCTGCAATGCATTACCCTGCGTTTGCACTGCAACACTAAGGTTAACAAAGTTTGGCAGAATAATCTAAAGAGGCATTAGTTGTGAATGAGTCTGCAACCTAATTTAGCCAGGTTCCTAAAATTTAGATGGCCAACAGTTTGACCACAGCTGAGAAGCCATTATCATAACAGCAAACTGCATTTCCTGACCTAAAGATGTTTTATTTTTAATACTATTAGAGGGAGCAATCAACTATGTGTAACAAATATCAAAGTCTTCTTTAAAAATACATGTGTGTCACTAATTTATCAATAGGTATAAATTTAAAAATGATATATTTAAGTAGCCTTGAATGTGCTTTCCATCAGTGCTTTTGCTAATCTTGCTCCAAAACAAATATATCTGCCACTTCACAGAAAGCCAGATCATTATTTTCACATGGTAGCTAATAGACATTGTTGGCTGCTTTAGTTATACTGCATGATATCAATGTATAAACAAATCTTTCCAGATGTGTGAATGACATGCTAATGCACATTGCCTCAGATTGCCCTTTTTCTTCCAGGCTGACTGACCAAATGTACTTGAACAGACTGAATTAGGAACATAGATTGTGCTTCATTGTAGATCAGTGTTTCAAGACCCTATTACCATAGTGGAACCTTAGAAATAACTTTCAGCTCTTCAGGGAACCCCTGCTATAATTACTATATCTACCATTCACAATTTATTAGTGTGGTGGTCAGTGGGAAGAATGTCAAACTTACAGATAGCCAAAAACATCATTGGTGTCAGTTAAACTGACCTGAGAGGCACAAACTGCTCAGTGCTCAAGGAACCTCTGGAGGAGCCCTAATTAAGAAACAGTGATAATTGACATTGACAATTAGGGCCCATGCACACATGTGCTATTTCAGCACATGTGTGTGCCTTTGTGTACCATGCAATGCATTAGGGTAATTGGTTGCCCAAGGCTCTACAGAGGTCCAAAAATTGTACCTGCATTATTTATAGGAGAGTCCAATGACTCACTATAGTGCAACACAATGTGTTTCAAAAGTGTGATGGGTGCCATAAAGAATAAGTTACACCTCACACAAATCATGGTATGTGCATTACTGTACTGACTCTTAATGAAGAAAATATCAGAGTCAAGCATACAATATGACTGCATGTGAGTTGAGGCAAGTTTAGAAGAAACATAGGTAAAGAAACCCTACTTTACCTGGGGACACCTGTTAAAAAAATACATTTTCTCAGATTCATAGTTCACAACAGCATTAGTTCATACAGTTCCGCAGAAGCAATCAAGAATAGGAAAATGGTGTTAGTTGAGTATGGAATGTAATAGCTTAACATTAAATATCAATGGTATATGGAAACACACCTAATACATTTTCCAACATAGACATGTTCTCAATTAAAATTGTGATTTCTTATTTACCTGTTTGACCTCCTAGAAGGTAAAGAGTACAAAAGCAATAAAGGAAGGACACCTGGTCTGACAAGTATAAAGAATGTGTTATTAAAAAAAAGTTCTGATTGAGAACTGTATATGGCGCATCAAAGGTAACACAAACCAGTCATAGGCATTTAAAAGCTTTCACCCCTCAATCCACTCACCGCATTTTTAGCCTGGTTGAACCTATTGTGTTTTAATAACTACTACACATATTATTCCTGTAATTTCTATTGTTATATGTGGTATATGTTATATGTGATTTAAAATAACTATATTGGATCACTACATTCTGATTGTCTTAAACTTTTGAAAGACTCAGCTCGTTAGGAACTAAAATATGTCTCTTTATATCCTACACAATCCTAGAAAGGTAAACAAGGTGGGTTTTTTTAAGGCTTTATTAAGGCAGCAAAAAAAAAATGGGATAGCCCAAACTGGTCCTTCTGCCAAAAGCATTAAATACAACACTATGGTGGTAAATTAATTAGATACATAAGAGTGCTTAAAAACAGTTAAACATCAACCTAATTTTTCATCTAGTAATCTTAGATTTCTAGAGAATTGATTTTGCTTGTCCCTTTAAAGCCATTAATAAAAATTAGTTTTGTCAACTGTTTTTTATTTGGAATGCTATTCTCTGTTATTGTATACATGAAACCAGGAGGGCATTAGGTAAAGGAGTTAGCTTATTCTGCCACTGGTTGTAATAGAAGAGAACACAACTGTGAAATATCATGGTATTGGGTAATTTTTAGGAGAAGTCCAAATGTAGATGGCAACTCTTGTAGATGCTCTTTACAATATGTTAATATTTTGAGCATATCTTCACTTTAAAGACTTGATTGTGGATTTTGTTACCACAAACAACTGCAAACAGCTTATACATATCCTTTATTAAATTCATCCAAAAGCACTGGTACACTGGTTTTATTTTTTTTATTCCTCTGCCATGTCATATTTAATTGTATACATCATACATGTGAGCTTCAGCACTGTGGCCCTGTTATGGCCTTTCAAATGCAAGATTAAAGCGATTGGAAAACTACCAGCTAGGGATAAAACTCTGAAATCCAGACCAGGATATGGGAATTTAGGCCAGATTTCTAAGCCAGTGTCTACAGTACAGCATATAAAAATTGCCAAAAAAAAAGCTGGAAGCCTGGTGGAAGGAGGGAGATTCCTCTCAGCGCTCAAGACATTCACAAAATTTACACATCTTACAAAACAATCAGTTTGATGTCAAACACAGAGCTGGCATTTAAACAAATGAAAATTTCAGTGCAGACGCCTTGACTAAGAAATACAGTACTAAAACAGTCTGTCAGAATTGCAGTAAGGCTTGTGACAAATGTTCAGAAAGTCTTCATTATTATTACTTCGCTTTAGGGGGTTGTAGTAGATGAACTGAATATCACATTGTAATTAGCAGTAAATATTCTAATCTATCCTCTACAGATTGTTTGTGTGTATATGTATAAGCAGCGTATAGTCAGAAATAGTGCAAAATCCATTTACTGTATATATTTTTTTTCTCATGTGTTTTTTCCAGGAAATAATTTTATAGACAATTTTCCATGTATACTGTAATTTATACTGTGACTTTTGGCATGTAAATTTGGCTACAAATCTAAGCAGAGAGACCAAGTGGTAAAAATGTGTATCTCATACTATATAGCTGAATTTACCAGAATGTCTAAGGGAGGGAGATATGTAACAGTGTATGGAAAAAAAGAAATGTCTTAATTCTTGCAGTAAAACACCTACCTGCAAGTGCAGTTCATTTATTAAAGGAATATAAATTGTAGACTTAGCAAAGTGAATTATCACTATGCAAGCGATAGGAATATTTCACTTAGATATGTGAATAAGGTGAATAATTGCTGACCTTAACTAATGAAGCTTCGAATTAAATACAAGCAAAACGTAGGGATATTTCATTTCATTGCATATAAGGGGGAATACTTTGCAAACTAAATTTTCCACAAAGTAGGTAAAAATTCCTACACAGATAATTTACTTTGCTATGTGAAGAGCCTAAACACATTTAGTAAAACAATCGCACTAAGTGAGGGAAGATGTTTTTTTACAGCAGACTACAGATTTTAAAGCCATGTAAAATTAACTAGACGTTGGACAAAATATTGAGGAAGACTAGGCCCAAATTTGCAAGAGACAAGGTGTGTTTTTCCCCAAGAGCACTACCATGATTCTACATATGTGGTCTCTTAGTCCCTAATGAGAGTTCAAAGGATATTGGCTAGCTGCAGGACAGTATTGCATATGTGACAATAGGGACAGTCAGTGAACTAGCGGCAGATTTCCAGTCAAAGATGATCTATTACCATCTGATGATAAAGCATGTGTCAATGTCAAACTGAAATCAACAATCACAATCACAATGGAGTTCTTCTGCTTCATGTAGGCCAGACTAGTTGTAAAATAAAAAGTTAACCCTACAGTCAGATAAGTGCATTTGAGTACATTGTCATTTGGTGATCCATTTTGTAACGTTCTGTTACACCACTGACAGTTTTAAGTTAACCCCAAGCTTTTGTTTTTATTATTGCCCTTAAAGCTTCTTGGAAAGACCCTCTCCCATCCTGTTTTGTATAGGTATGTGTTCCCCATGGCAGTGCCCAGCTTCCAGTGCTCTTCACAGCAGCTTGACTGTTAGCCCTAAAATGACTATAGTTTAGGAACAGGTTTTGCCTGCAGCATGCATGTGCATGCAGTTCATTCATACACATTATCACATAGCAATGCTCCTGTTTCACCTAATGCTCCTGTTAAACCTATTAGTGATTTTGGACTTTCCTTTTTTATAGCATATAACTGTACAAAAAGACATGAAAAGTGCAAAATCTATGTAATTAGGTGTGTGTAAATCAATATCCTGTATTTTCTTTTTTGGGGTCCAATGTTTTTACTTTACAAATTGACACTGTAAAAACATTTCTTCCATCCCATGATGTAAAATGAAAGCAAGTAAATTAGTTTTATGTGCCTTCTGCTATGTAAGTAACCATTTTAAGGAAAATAGTTTTAATCTGTATTAACTTTTTGTGTCTTCTTTTAGGCACAGCAGCTGTTGCAGTAGCTGGACTTCTTGCAGCACTTCGCATTACAAAGAATAAATTATCGGATCATACTGTGCTTTTCCAAGGAGCAGGAGAGGTAAGCTGACATTATTTTTTTGTGGGGAGACTGAGCTGTTTGCTTTTACTGTACATTTCCATATATATACTGTACATTTCTGTATACTGTACATTTCCATTTTATAAATATATAAAAATAAACCTTTAATATTACCAAATAGCTCTTGTATATGGCAATTTAGTTTTAGCTGTGTTTACAGAACTGTGCAGCCCCCAATGTGGGTATCATGGGTATTAGGGATCTCATAAAGCCATTGGCTGAGAAAGTTTTACATTTTTTGGGGGGAGAGCACTATTTTCCTGCAAATAAAGAGAAAACCCAACTTTTGTAGATGGGATTGGATTTACGATTAGGTATAGTAGGACTGTCTCTTTGGACCAGTTATCAGCCATGCACTTTTTACTGCTTTTGTAGAAATATATTTAAACGGGGGATTCTAAAAGAGGGATGTTGCTCTGGTCAACAAAATTTGTTTACCCACAGGCTCCAGTTTTGGGAATCCAACACTTTATAAAGAAAACCCTTGGAGATGATAAAAGCATTGTTAAGCTATATTTATATATATATATATATATATATATATATATATATATATATACTAATATATATAAACCTTCAACCCATTAGTATTCAACCAAACCTAGGACAACATTTTGAGTTTAACCCATATCATGGTTTTCACAAACAAAGCATTTTTCATTATTCATAAATATGTATTTATGTTGAAAATAGAAATGATAAACTAATAAAACTTTTTGTTTATATGTAGGCTGCCATGGGTATTGCAGACTTAATAACCATGGCCATGGAGAAAGAAGGGATATCCAAAGAGGATGCAATTAAGAAAATCTGGATGGTGGATTCAAAAGGGCTAATAGTCAAAGTAAGATTCCCAAGCTAACATTCTTTTATAATTAACAAACACAATGCAAACAAATATTTTTTTTTCTTAAAATTGTGATTTTTTATCTTTAACAATTATTATTTTTTGTGACTTTATTTGACAATGTTAAATAAGAGCAGTGTCATTCAGGGAATAAAATTGTGGTATAATGGTTTGAAACAAGAGAACCGTATTTCAGTCTAAAACAGTGGGACAGTACTAGAACAGTAATTTGTGGTTTCCTTTGGTTCTACATCAATGTAAATCTGAAAATACACCACCTATATATGCCACTTCACGTGTACTGTTAAAGCAACCTGTGTTTAGTTGGTTTTTTTAAACCACAAAAGTCTTTTTGCCTGTTCTTGCATCATGCTATATCAAAAATTAGTATGTCATGTATGGTATGTGGCTTTAATATAGGATATTTCATACATGTGCAGGATATTCAGTGTAAGAAACAACTAATCAAATATCTATCTATCTATCTATCTATCTATCTATCTATCTATCTATCTATCTATCATCTAATTACAGAACTATTCTGAGCTATATCTACTTTTAAAGTATGAACAAATGTGTGTCAGCAGAGGGATACTAATGTGCAAATATGCCAATATACTAAACTCGATACCCAGAATAACAAAAATTATGTGCAGAGTAAAAGAACTCTTTAAGGCCCTTAGAATGAAGGTTGTGGATGCTCATAAGTCTGGCAAAAGTGTTTAAAATATTGCCAAATTTCTTCTACTGTACAGAAAACAATCTTCATCAGCTTACATTCCAAAAATCTGCTAGTTTGTCATGGACTTGCTGGGCAAGCATATTTAGCAGAAGAGCTGAACTGATTCTAAAAGAAGTGTTGAGTCTAATATGTCAAAGTGCATACATTTACAGTATAGTCAGGAAGATGATTGAGAGGAAAGACAAAAAATGATTTGCTGTTAAAAAGAAAATTGGAACAAACCTACAGTTAGCCTTTGAAAGTACAGCCAAAGACCACATTAGGAATTTACATGTTTAGCAGAAACAGAAGACAGCATTTCAGAAGAAGAAACTCATGCCAACTCTATAGAATGGTGGCAGAAATGTTGTTGGGTTCCTATCTTGATGAGAATGGGAGGCCATCTGTCTCACTGTGGAAGCTGAAACAGCAATGGATCTTTCAACATAAACATCCAAAGCATATCAGCAAGTCCACCAGGAGCTGGAAAAAAAACTGGGTTATGGACTGGCCTACCCAAGCTCTGATTTTATTACCATTGAAAAGTGGGTGGTCGAACACATGCAACCGAAGGTATTTTGCATAAAAGAATGGCCAAAGATTTTACAATGTTAATGAATAGTCTTTGTGTATAGTCTTTTCTCCAACTCATGGTGTCAGAGGCAGCTACACTGTGTTGTTGAACTATCAATAACCCAAAACGAAGATGTGGCTGCATGAGAATAGGTGGCCTAATTGAGAACTAATGCACCTAAACAGAGTTTCTATGGGCACTTCATTAATATTTTTTTTACTTATCAATGACTGGGCAGGAACACAACCTTTTTTTAGAAAGAAATATGGGAGCTACTACTGTTGCCCTCTTGAGAATGGTAATGGGTAATTTCACTTTAACTATCCAGGCAGCTCTTTTCCTTACATATAATATCATCATCTTATAAGCTACTAGAGCAGCTTTTGTCAACCTTTTAATGTGGGGGAACCCCTAAAATCATTTTCATGTCTTAAGGAACCTTTGCTATATTTACTATATCAACAGCTCACAGTACATTCCCATTGTGGTCTTTGGGAAGAATGCCTCTGACATTGCTGGTCAATAAGAAGAATGCCAACCTTACCAAAATAATATGATGGCGCTATATAAATACTGTATAATAATAATAATAATAATAATCACTGGTATCAGTTAAATTGACCTTGGAGGCACAAATTGCTCATTACTGAAGGAATTCGTAGCAACTTCTGAAAGAACCCTAGGGTTCTATGAAACACTGTACTAGAGCTTCATAGAAAGCCCTCTATCTTGTTCAAATGCTGATGCAGTTTACAGTGTCATGTAAAGCCTTCTTCTGTCTCTGCCCTGACAAAAACAGGATCTCCATTTCCAAGCCCCCAACAAGCCAGTAATAAAGAGTAGAACACATGCCATGACACCATAACATGGTAATTTGCAACACACAACAAAAAAACATCTAGGGGCTACTTACAGGAGATGGAAAACACTCTGTAGATTAACATGGAGCCATGTATTCTTTCCTTGAAGCTTAATATGCTAGACAAAGCTGTGTTTATCAAACAAAATGCAATCTTAAATAACATAATTTAGACATATAATCCCATATAATCCCATATAATAGCTGGTGATAATTTGAGGTGGAGTATGTATGAAAAAGCACATAATTCACAGATGCCTAGAATGGCAAGAATGTAAAATACAGCTAGATTGTCAGTGGAATGCTAAACTTTTATTTGTATATATTAAAGTTAGGGAAAAAATAGACCACAATAATTTATATGGCACTTAACTTTAGTTTATTATTTCATATACAAATATTTTTAATGTCACTTGGGTTGCAGTCTATAAATATACCCAAATTATTTTTTTTCTCTTCATCACTAGGAAGATAAAGGCATATTTAGACAGACAGTCTATTTTTTTCTCATGTGACAGTGGGATTTTAAATGAAAGTCTGCATATACCGCAGTCATTTTCTAAAGCAAAAGACTGTAATTCCAGACTGTGGTATCATAGCTGTAACATGTAATATATGTAAAGAAAGCTGAATTACAGAGTAATCTAAGAATCAGTTATAAAAAGAAAAAGTTTTATTGTTGCACAAGGTGTAGAGGCTGACTTCTGTTAATCAGTATCAGATTAACAGCCCTGTTATGCTAAAAACATTAAAAAAATATTTTCACACAACTATTATGCATGGCAAAGACCAAACAGAAGGAAAAATATACAATAGGGATTTTCTTAACAAATATATTGTAACCTATTTGAAAGTATACAGCGAAATGTAATATCCTCTAATTTGTACTTGATTCATTTGCTCTTGTCACACCTACAAAAGTCTCAGGTTTATGGCCATTTTTGACCCGCTACATTTTGCCTGCGGGGTCAACCATGACCCCTAGCCTTCCAGGGTGGGATTCATTTCTTGCATGTGGCTGTGGCAGATTAAGGCACAGTTACCTGTGATCTGCTGCATGCAAAAAAAGTTTTGGCACATTTGCAGGTTCTTTGAGGATTTGTCCAAGGTTGTAGCCATGTACAAATCTGGTTACCCTGAATGCAGTTTCCTTCTCTCAGCAGCACAGCAGCAGTTTTTTGTGCTCCTAGGAGCTGTCGGCTGTGCGATTTTACTCCATGGTTTAAATAGCCTGTAATACTGTATGTATTCCAGGGAAGAAGAAAAGTTGGTGTAGATGTATTATGCATAACCACTGTATTGTATGTAACCAATACAGCAATAATTTATACCCAACAAGGAAATTAAAAATTTACAGGTAGCCCAAGAGTTAAGGACATCCAACAAATGGACAACACCTAAATACAAATGAGACTTCCCTGCTCACTCGCAGGACAGAGGCTTGATGGGGAAATTTGAATGACTTGCAGAAGAAATCTTTTGCTAAACACAGCTGAGGTTGTGGGTGATCTTAAGGACTGAGCTATTCTGCAACCTCTTGTAACTTTTTAATGACCAAGACAAACTTTGCAGTTGTTTCTTTTTGCAAGTCAAAGCACAGCTTGCTCCAGAAAGTAATGAATATCTGGCCATTGTTCTTGCCTTAGTAGTAAGTACCTGACTTTTTGAAGTGGAATCTGAGAAGACTTTGAATGTGGTCAGAAGCTTGTCTCAAGAAAAAGCCTAATCTCTGCACATGCTGTGTGGCAGGGTAGTGCAATCAACACCTAGCAGCAGTGTGCAGACACACAGACACACCTGGCTGCAAGGAAATAGCTGGACTTGAAATGTGGGTGATCTTAGGGGCTGAGCTGTTCTGCAACCTTTTTTGTAACTCTTTAATGACCAGGACAAACTCTGCAGTTGTTTCCTTTTGCATATCAAAGCATAGCTTGCTCCAAAAGTTAATAAATGTCTAAGCTCTAAAACAGTTCTTTTTTTTTGCTTTGTTTGTGAATAACAAAACACAGTGAGGATTTTATACAGTGACTGACACCGCGCTTCCTAATATTATGTTGAGACAAACATCTGTCCTAATTGAATTTAATAAAATAATGTACCTGTTCCGACTTACAACAAATTCAACTTAAGAACAAACCTACAGTCTCCATCTCATATGTAACCCAGGGACTACCTGTATTTGTGTTCATGAAGGCACTGGCCATGACTTGCCTTTTCTTGAATATTGCAATTTGAAACACTTTAAAAAATCTTCCATCAATTATAGGTCCCAAAGCTTGCTACTTTGCTATTCTGCTACTTGGATTTGTACTAAATGGTTTCATATTCCATAATGGGAAACTTATGTAATCGAAAACCAAATAACCGCATTACTGACTTGGATTCTATATGCAGCCACATAAAATTCCTTGTGCGTGATTAAAACATAAAGTGTGTTATTAGCGTTATTAGCGTGGCTGTTATTACTTTATTGTATTTTTTACCATACTAGTCTTTTGTTCCAAGCTGAACATTTTTCCTTTGGCATATAAGAATTTATTGCATCTTTTAGCAGTTGGGGACTGGAAAATTCCTAATTTGATACTGAAGGCCATCAATGGTGGATATAGGCAAAAATCCTGAGAAGCCACCCACTTGCTGGCATGTGGAGAATCAATTTCATTTTTCCATTGGCTTGCACAATTCTGTGAGGTGCTATATCAGCTGTGATGACTTTATATTCCGCTATGCTTTTATTTGGCATTTCAAATATAAGGTTAAATAACATAAAGTGAAGTGCTGGTATTACAGCTTGATGTGAATATAACTATAAGGTTTTGTAAATTGGAAAGTGACTTGTTCATCATGGGTATTATGGGTATTTTCTGATTTTCACATGTAAACTAGAACTTGTCATTGGAATTACTTGTGAAAATCATCCAGGACCATTTCAAAAACTTTAGGGCCAAAGCAAAGGAGGGTTAGAGATTCATTAAAGGCTACTGTATCCCAGGCTCTCTTATCCATTCTTAACAATGGGTTACAGGGACAAAAGATTTCCTATAAAATCTGATTGAAAGTGAATCTACACTAATCACAACATTTAGGGACTGGTAAATTGCAATAGATTATATTTTCTTTCTTGGGTTCAGATATACTTTAATCACTCTAAACTGCTAGCACAGAACACTTTAATTTCTGACCTGGGACTGTAATATACAGTTTGCCATGTTGGCTCTCTGATCCTCTGCCTTTATTACCTTCTCAATCACTGTCCCAGAACAGACCCAGTATAAGTTCACTTTATCACCCAAATGTTTCTTGATTCAGAGCTTCCTGGCACTGGGGAATGCCAGTTCTACCCCACATATAATGTATGAATGTTAAAAAAAAATGCTCCTGCAGCCATGAAAAACCATATTCTACAGCATAAAACGCATATAATCATATGATCCGTCCGCAGAATACAACCCAGCTCAACTCTATTCTGCACTAAAATGAAGTATTGAAGGGAACCCAAAAATATTAAAAATGGGCTAAATAAAATTTATCTTTTATAAACAATATAAAATGTAAGGTTTTCTCGGCCACCGTCTACCATGTATTCATGTAGCTAGAAATTAAGCAGTTTAGATCCAAATCAATGTTTAATCTCAATGGAGATAATTTAATTATTGGAGATAAGTTAGTTTAGCTAAAATTCCAATCACTCCATTGGCACATAGGTGAAACTACTGTACAGTTAGGAATAAGTAATATGCATAGCAGAATAAATATTAGCTTTGAAAGCCCCCATTATCTGCATGATTACCATCATGTTTACTTCCATTGATGTAAAAAAAAGAGCTGTAAAAAATTAACACCTAATTTTAATTAGGATTGAAAACTATAAAACTTTTACATTTTAATTGGCTTTCAAAAACATTCCATACTCCTGGCCAAGATTATAGCTCTGGTAAAATTTCCAAGCCTCAAAAAAAATACTGCAATTTATGTTTATTATATCAAATGTTGTAATTGTTGACATAATGTATATTTGCCTATAGCTATACCACCAATCAGGCTATAGTGCCACCTGCTGGAATGTTTTAAGTATGACATTTTAGATGTATGCTTGAATTTCAATCGCTGCCAAAAGCAATATAAAGTTCTAGTCATATAAATAAAGTATATAGTATAGTAAGTATATATTACAAAATGTAGCATGTTAATATATATTATAATAAATATTCATTACAATACCACTTAAATATAAAAACATTTTTAGACATAAGTAAACAGGGAAACCTCTCAGGTCACTAAATCTGTTTACCTTTATTTCTATAATTCAGAAATTCTATAATTTTACAAAAAAAAAAAAAAAAACTGTCAGGGGGTGCAAAGAGTACTGCAGGACCCAACTTCAGACAACCACTTGTTGCAGAAAAGCAAACAGGCTGCTGGTAAAACAGCAGGGGAAAGAACCAAAAAAAAAAAAAATCAATAATCAAGAACAAGTCATATGGCAAACCATCAGTTTACACATCTATAGCAGCCATATATGGATTGCTTATGAGGTTGGCAGGGATTCACAACTGTGATTTTTAATAACAAGTGTTGGATTATCTCTTGATTTTCATGTAGTAACAATGATTATTATTATTTTTATTATTACACAGTATTTATATAGCGCCATCATATTACGCGGCGCTGTACAAAGTCCATAGTCGTGTCACTAACTGTCCCTCAAAGGAGCTCACAATCTAATGTCCCTAGCATAGTCATATGTCGTTACTGTAGTCTAAGGTCAATTTTTTAGGGAGAAGCCAATTAACCTCACTGCATATTTTTGGAATGTGGGAGGAAACAAGAGTACCCGTAGGAAACCCACGCAGACACGGGGAGAACCTGCAAACTCCATGCAGATAATGTCCTGGCTGGGAATCGAACCTGGGACCTAGCACTGCAAAGGTCGATTAGGACAAATACATGATTAACAGTTGCAGCTTCCATTCACAGTTATTTATTAGTTTCATCATTCTTTATTAAAGCTTGCTACATAAAAAAGACAGAAAAACTAGCTTATGCAAAAAAACCTTAAAAACCATGGGGTTCATTGACTTTATAAAAAGTAGGTTCTGTTGCACCAACCATGATTCATTTGTCACTTTCTTACAGGGCAGATCTTCTCTTACCCATGAAAAGGAGCGCTTTGCCCACGAACACAAGGAAATGAAGAGTCTGGAAGATGTTGTTAAAGATATCAAACCAACTGCTTTAATAGGTGATAAGTTTTGCTAATTATTGGCAGTTTCTTAGTTCTCCATGTTATGGTCCTGTTTATTACAGCATTGTTGGTTTTTTAGGTGTTGCCGCAATAGGTGGAGCTTTTACTGAGCAGATTATAAAAGATATGGCTGCATTGAATGAGCGACCGATTATATTCGCCCTCAGCAATCCAACAAGTAAAGCAGAGTGCACCGCAGAGCAGTGTTATGCCCTGACAGAGGTAAGAATGCCTGGTCGCTGGTATAGTCCTTTCCTACCAATAAATGGGATCTCTAGCTGTTAGTCTAGTATTTCATTTCATAGCTCACAGAATCAATTGAGTTTTACAAGCACTCGCAAAAAAAAACCCCACAAAATGCATATATGTGTTTTACAAGAGTGGTCAGATCCAATACCAGGAAACACCTGCCATTCACATCTAAACATTCAACAGATTTGTGTGATTTACCTTATGGAGTCATGCAGTCTGCTGTGCAGTCCTACCAAGGAATTCTGTGAGCAATGAACAATAAGAATATGAACAATGGGTCAAAAGATTCAAAAAGTAAAAAATAAAATTTACTGTTTTTTTACCCATTTTTTACATTTGGCCTTTCATATTCAATGCACCTAACAGTTTTATCCACTAACATTCTTAGGACTCTTAACATATCGGACACTGTGGATGTATATTTTACATCCACCTTTTACTATAGTAATCAAATACAAACTGTTTAACTTACCTTTTGAATTGATACTTTTCTAATGATACCTGGACTTACGTGTACATATAATTATGTTTGTGTCACAGTACTTAATTTTCTCACAATACCCCTGAAGAAGCCAAGAGGTGAAATGCGTCGGGACAGAGACGTTATATTTTCAAGCAATTCTATGAGATGTAGGGATTTTATTGTACAGCTTATGGTCTTGCACCCTATGAATATGCAAAAGGGACTGACCTATCACATGTACTTACATTATATACGCTCATTTGTGAATGAACGTGTATTTTGTTAGTTTGAGTTTGTTTGCCAACAAAAAAAAAACTAACTTTTTTTGTTTTTAATCCCTTCTTATACTAGTTTATCAATATTCTTACTTCAATACTCTGCCTTCATATCTTACTAACAGCAGAAGTTCTAGAATTAGGTTGAAATTTGAATGATAAAGTCATGGTCCATCCATTCATCTGTTGTGGTTGTACAAAAATATTTGTTTATATCCATTGCAGCTGTAAGATTCCCCAGTTACACTGAAATTTACATAAATAAATGTACACAAGCCTTTTGCCCATTCTTCTTTCTAACAGCAATTTTATGTCAGAAGAACAAGTAATCCAAGTACTTAATATTCTAATGATATTTGCATTAATCACAGGGCCGTGGCATTTTTGCAAGTGGAAGTCCTTTTGATCCTGTCACTCTCCCAGATGGGCGAACACTGTATCCTGGGCAGGGCAACAATTCCTACGTGTTCCCAGGTGTGGCCCTCGGTGTTGTTGCATGTGGCATGAGACACATAAGTGATGATGTTTTCCTGACCACAGCTGAGGTAAGGAATAAGATAAGAGGTAGTTCTAAACTGCAACACAAGTTATTAATTTAAATGCAGTTATTTCTAATAACATTTTATGTCCATAACACATTGGTTACATACTTTCCCTGTAGAAATTTCATGTGTTATTTTCCATTTTATCAGCAAGTCATTCCATTACAGTTGTGGATATAAACTCCCCAAGCTTCAGCCACTAGGTCTGTCTGCAGCTGCCTGTATTAAAGACTAGCACACTTGCACACATCAGTGAACACATTGATAGGGAATATCTACAAAAACATATCACAAGCTTAAATGAATGTAGGTGTAGGATATCTAGGGTCTGTGAGGGAGCTGGAGTGCCTAAGAAGCTAGCTGATCAATAAGCCCACAAGACATTGCTTATAATTGAAATAACAGTTCCTATATGGTAATACATAGTGTACACTTGTGGGAGGCAGGAAAAACTACTAAGAGCAAGTCACCACATCTTTGTGCAGTAAAGTAGTATGCACCAGAACACCACTCGATCCCCACAATTTAACAATAGCACTGTACCCACAGCACAATTCTATTCTATAGAGAGAGGAGGGGGAGGATTCACAAGTGGTAACCCACTGCACTCTCCTCCATATCAGTTATCAATGGTCATTCTAGATTGGTTGTTCATTGACCCACCAGGATGGATCTATGAATAAAATTGGGAGACTGGTGTACATGAAATTTTTGACCAAGCTGAGAATGACAGTTCATTTTTGGCGACAATGATTTATTGTGTGTACACAGCCTTAGAGTGAAGAATTTTGTCCAGGGACAGCTTGCAGAGGGCTGGAGGGATCAGCTATCCCAATCCATTGGGCAGCACTGCCCCACAGGTAATGGCAACTGTTGTCTGCAGGGCTTGTTATCAGACCTCTGTAGTGTGGACCTTTCTCTCCCTCTTCCACAACATATTGCTACTGCTCAGCATCTGGTGCCTTCAGTAACTGAAGTACCATCTCACATAAGGTTGAAATGCTTAGGATACACCATAAATGAATGAGGGTCAAAAGAGCCATGCTGAGGAGTTTAAAGTGAAAGCTTGAAGATGCATCCACCTAAACCCACCCTACAATCTCCGAAAGCATCCCTCCTAAGACTTTCTTCTCTTCTCCAGCAGCTGGAGCAATATTGTATAGATGCTCTATATTCATCATTATACACTAGAGGAAACATTTATATTCAGGGAGGAGTGAAGAAAATGGTGCAACACCAGCACCAGTTGCCTTTTAAAACAATAATAGAACAATGTGGCACTAAGAAAATGGCAAGCTCATTAACTGAACTATTAAATTGTTGTACCACTAGCGAATTTGTAGGATCCCGATAGTTTTTTTTTTTTTTTTTTTGTTTTTTTTATTTATTTTTTTTGAAAGCTTGCTTTTGGATCAATCTGCAAAGCTCTCAAAAAGAACTGTACAAAGTTGAGGGCTTTCTTTTTGTTGAGTTGAGTTGAGCCTACTTGTCTTATATAAGACTAGTACTGTTTAAGAAAAAATCAGATGTCACATCTAAAACTGCCTTAAGAAGCCTTTTTTTACAAGTTGAATTGAATCACATTGGGGTGCTGCTGCTGTATTTAAGCCAAGCTAAATATAAAAAAAAAGATTACACATCCAAAGTATGAGCTGCCAGAATAAGGTGTTTCTGAAGCTGACCATGAAATCGTACTGTTCTGTAGCATCACAGACATACGCAGCTCCCAGACCTGTAATTTAAATGATTTTTTCCCATTAAGATCTGTCTGACATTTTTTTTCTTCTCCCATTGCAGAACTTAGCTCAAAATTTCATTTCTTGACAGCAGTTTGCATATTAGCATACAAAATAGCTACAATTTGACAACAGGATTCATACCATGAATACTTCAATAGTATTTACTAATTCCTAAAGCAGATATTTTGTAAAATTAGGATTGTACCTTCAGCTTTTTTTAAGTAAATGCTTTTTGAAACTATTTTAATCAAAACTTTCTGGCTCACTTACTGTACCTATACAAATATGGATAACATTAAAATGGACCTTACACCTAAAAAGCAAGTCTGTTATTTACTGTACATTCAGCACCCTACTTCTAGCGTAACGGTATCAAAAAAGATCAAAAAATGCCTGTAACTGAAAAAATGTATGTTCACCTTTAACCAACTAGGTGCAGTGCTTAGCCAAGGTGATGTCTTTTGGCAGGACCTGGGAAACTTGGGGTTATGTAAATCTCATTGAAAAGACTCTCTAATCACTGTGCTAAAGTGTCTTCTCTGGATTTGGTTTTCTCCCCCAATCATTTTTTCTTTACTTCTTTTTTCACATTTTAAAGTGAAAAGCTTTTGTTTTAGTAGGTAAACCCCCAAAGTGTTGTTCTGGTTTGGATAAGACTTTCCTGTATTTTTCATTGCTCTGCAGTATTTCAGCTGATGATATGCAGCACGTGCATATTTTGGCATGTTTACAGCATAGATTACATTTTTTAATGGGATTATCTATAAAGTTAGACGGGCATCCAAGTAACTGTGCCAAAACTATTTTATTAGTTCATAAGATCCTTGACATTTTTGTTCAGCCTGGTAAAACTCATAAAAACAGGGAACATAGCTTGTCATCACTGTGAAATTGTCTGCAATTAGAAGGTATTACAGCTTGAAATACCTTGCATTTATCAACTGAAATCAAAGTTACTCTGTTTTATTTGGCTTTAGAAAGTGAACACCTGAGTTTTAGACTGTCTTGCTGACAATAAATGAACTCTTACTTTAATCACAAAAGCTAGAGAGGTGACAAAGCACGATCTTATACAACCTCATGGCTTGTTAATAACAGACATTCATGATCAGTTATATGATACAAGAAACAAGGAATTTAAAGGACAAAGCTACTTTCATTACAAGCAGAAATACAAAGAATGGAGAGCATAAACTACTCTCACATGTAAGGCTTCCAATCCCCACCTCTGTGGCAGCCGGAAGTTGAATATTAGTGGTCATCACTTTATTTTAATGTAGTTTTTTTATAAAATTGTTATTATTATCAAATTCTATTTATATAGCACCAACATATTACTTATAATCTAAGAAGACATTACAATATAATGGATTTTATCCCTACCTTCATTGCCTATGTTTGAAAAAATAGAATGAAATGAATGTTTAAAATGATTTACATTGCCAACTCCCTGTTGTAAAAATTCTAGTTTATAATCTAGGTGATCCAATGGCTTCCATTTTTTTGTCATTTTCCTTATTGATATAGCAGAAACTATAGCATAGATCAATATTTCTCAACCAGGGTTACTCCAGAGATTTCTAGGAATTCCTTGAACAGTGAGAAATCTATGACTCTCAGGTCAGTTTAAGTGACATAAATGATCCTTTTGACTGTCTGTAAAGATAACATTCTACCCACTGGCCAACAATTTAAGAGAGATTCTTGCTACTGACCACCACACAAATTTACTGTGGGCGGTGTATAAATTAAATATAGGGGGTAGGGGGGTGGGGGTGGTTCCTTGAAGACCTGAAAGTTATTTCAAAAGTTTCCCCATGTTAAAAAGGTCGAGAAACACTGGCCTAGATTTACCGTTATGAGAAATATGCATTATGGTTAATATTTTTAAAAAAACATTTCTTGTGTGGTTATGTTGTGTTACATTTTAAAATATTTAAACAGACAAAAACATGGAATTAAAAAAGTACTTCCAGTTTTTTTTAATTAAACATATTCCAGTCACTAACTAGTAACCATATATTCACTTTTCAGAAACCATGTCATCATGTTGAGTTTTCTCAGCTCATTAAAATTTTTGTTACGAATTTTAGTTGAATTGTATGGCTTATTGGTGGATCATTAATATTGAGTGAATTATTGATAGAATACATGTTTTGTTAGATAGATACATATGCACAATAAACACAGTACTAAGCTGATTAAAGCAATAAAAGATTTTTTCAATAAAACAAGATATAAAATGACTTTGTCCTCTGGTAAACATTAGCATACATTCGTTGAGCTTTTATTTAAACTGAATCAACTGTTAAAGGCTGTAAACCTGAAATAGCTGGCAGACACAGTGAGGTGATTATTGTATAGAATGCAGAAGTCATAGTTGTTATAAATACCTTTAACAATGAAAGGAAAAGATCTTGTTTTTATAAGCTTCACATAGTTTCACATGCTAACACAGAGAAAGACAAGCAGTGCATAATGGATGGTAATGAGGTTAATTTTCCAAAATCAGGTTTGTAAGAGCATACAGTTTTAGAGCTATGTATACACCATTATTACGGTATGTTTGAGGCACTATTATGTTCTCGTGTGCTTTAGCTGTTTATTTGACTCCATATGTATTTGTAGAAGTTCAGCCAATAACTCCTTTTTATTTATCTTATTTGTTTCCTAGATTATAGCTGAACAAGTCTCTGATGCACATTTGGAAGAGGGTCGTCTGTATCCACCATTGCAAACAATAAAGGAGGTCTCAGTTAAGATTGCTGTCAAGGTAGATAGCATTATTATAGTAATTTGTATGATAAAGTTCTGATAAATATCAAAATGGTCAATGAAATGCTGATGTAAAAAAAATCACCACTCCAGAAAATAGATGTCACATCAAAAACCCATTGCACTGTACCACCATCTATTACCAAAAACAAGCTTAGTACAAGTAATCCAGCAGTAATATTGCAGGAATTTCATAAACTCCTTAGGAACTTATATAAACCATCCCCTTCTTTAAACGAAGATGCCATGCAGGGGTTTTTTGAACCCCTGCAGCTACCCACACTCCCAGCACCATTAGTGCAGTTATTGGAAACTCCGATAAAACTAACAGAGCTCATGTTGTTAAAAATCTCAAAAGTAACAAACGCCTGGGCCCGTTATTAAAAAAAATTCACAGAAGTACTGGGGCCCAATTTAAAGCGAGTATTTAATGAGATCTTACCGGGCGGAGCATTAGGGGATAGTGCTTTGGAGGCTGCAATTTGTATGCTCCCCAAACCAGACACAGACTCCACTTCATGGTCCAACTATCGCCCAATCTCTTTACTAGTGTTGGTCGAATATCTCACTATTCGATTCGACAGCTATTCGATTGAATAGGGTGCTAATATTTGGGTGATCGAACGTCGGAATTGAACACAATTAAAGTCAATGGGGGGGAAAATTCGGGTCATTTTTCGGGACTGTGTAGAACTGCAAGAGCAATCGGGAGCAAAGCTGACAGCTCCACTCCCCTGATTGCTCTTGCAGCCCTAGCGTAACTATAGTATGTGTTCTTGGATATAGATTCTTTATCCAAGAACACAGGAGTCCCACTGGATCACTGGGCACTGGAGGCTGAATGGGGACAAGTCTCCCCATTCATTCACCTCTAGTGCATGTTAAACTTTTAGCCTCTATTCGAGTGGCAAGGCTGAATAGAGGCTGGGTTTGGACCAAACGGGATTCATCCCCAAATGACAGGCTGGAGATAATATGTGCCGCATGCTTCACCCTATGCCCACACCAGAGAGATACCAGCGTTTCTCCTTAGCCTAGACATGAAAAAAGGGGTTTGATTCCGTACTATGGCCATTTCTCACGTTCCTATTGGAGAAATGGGGTTTTGGTCCGCATTTTCATAGTTGGTTGGCAGCCTTGTACAAATCCCCCAGAGCTTTTAATTAATACATGGGTCATAAATCCCCACATTTCCCTATTGGCAGTGGGACCAGGCAGGGATGCCCATTGTAACCACTGCTCTTTGCCCTAGCAATAGAGCCTTTGGCCAAAACTATAAGGGAACACCTGGATATTTTGGGCGTCCAAATAGGAGACAAAATGCATAAGCTTTGCCTATTTGCCGATCATGTGCTCCTATGCCTCTCCATTCCCCTGGTCTCTCTGCCAAACCTTATGTCTCTGTTACGCAACTTTCAAAAAATTTCAGGCCTACAACTCAATCTACCCAAATGCTGAGCACTAAATGTCACCCTACCAGCTGCCATGGCATCGTCACTACGTGCATCTTTCCCTTTCATTTTGAAAGAGGGCCGTTTACGCTATCTGGGGGTGAACCTTACATCTTCCTATGACATCATATACCCCCAATGTCCCAGAGTTGTCCACCACCTGACCTCCTTGCTAGAATGTTGGATATTGTATCAAATGTCATGGCTGGGACGCATAGCATCGATAAAAATGACCTGGCTACCGAAACTCCTATATCCCATGCGGTTGCTGCCCATATGGTTTCTGGCCCTCACCCTTAAAATCCTACAGAAAAGAATTATGTATTTTATCTGGAATGCCTGAAGGCCCCGTATCCCTAGGCAAACTATGTTTAGACCACGGCAGGCGGGAGGCTTGTCACTACCCCACCTCTCATCTTACTATACGGCAGCTCAATTGGC
>NC_092861.1:71143525-71219478 GCF_032062135.1 Pyxicephalus adspersus | reverse complement strand
CATTCAAATTCCCCTTCTGATCACTCTGTGCTTTTTTTCCACTGTACGGCAGTTAGGACAGGGAACAGCAGGTGGCGCTGTGCCGGCTTCTTTCGCTCTAGTTTACAGACAGGAGAAGACATGATGCTGGCAGAGGAGAGAAGAGACACGCTGTATGCAGCCAGAGACACACGCAGGATCGGGTATCGGGTGAGTATATTATTTTATAACACATTTGTCGTATAGGACGCACTAACTTTTCCCCTCCAGTTTTGGGGAAGAAAAAGTGGGTCTTATACGGCAAAAAATACGGTATTCCTACCGGGCTTCAAACAGCCTCAGAGTTTTCAGTGGTGGATAGAACACAATCTGTATAAAACATTTCAGTTTATGAGCCCAAGAGGCGACTTTAACTTGTGTTTCGAAACAAACATCAGATCCCAGTCCTTTCATTTGATGCAAATCACCCAATTCATGAGCACTAAATCATTACAATCTGCCCCAGTGGGCTTCCCATCACCCTTGGAATGTATTTGTGCCCTGAATCCATTGGCAAAAGGAGTGGTTTCAGTTCTCTTCGACCTATTATTGAAGGCTTTCACCCCACCAACCCTATCCTATGTGACGCGGTGGGAGGTAGACCTGACTGTGTTCCTGGGGCAGGAGGTGTGGGAACCAATCTGGGACACTACGGCTTATTGTAGCATCAATGCATCGGCTGTAGTAGTGAACTATAAGTTACTGTTGCGTTGGTACATGGTCCCGGTGAGACTGGCTAAAATGAAACCTGACTAGAGTCATATGTGTTTCTGAGGCTGCAATTAGGCGGAAATCTTGTTCCATATTTGGTGGGAGGGCCTAAGCTACATAGATTGTGGATGTAGGTATACCAATTAGCATATACTGTGACGGGAAGGTCTTTCCCCAAACGTCCTGTGGAAGCTTTACTTAATATACAACCTGAAATGTGTTCTACAACACAATTTCGTTTGCTGACACAATTATTTACAGCCGCTAAAATGGTAATAGCAAAAGCTTGGTGGTCCGCCACTCCCAATATATCACAAGTCAGATGTCATGGTTTCTGGTGAATGAAGTATTGAGGGCCATATTTACTGATACTGTGCCACATTTCCAGAGAGTATGGTCACCTTGGGTTGAAAATTATATGCCGGTGGGTTGGGATCGTACTTCCCTGACGCTTTAAAGAAGGTACACTGATTTTGCCCTTATTAGGTTAACAGGCACCTTATTTTTATGATATGAGTTGACCTATTATGATACAAACAAAACAAAAATCTTATTACAAAAATGCTAAGTTAGTTTGTTCCTATTCAATGTAATCATCTTTAGTAGTGTAGTTTTACATAATAAAAGTATTGCATATTTGGAATAAAGCCATCTTCCTCAAATAAAAGACTGCACAATAAAAATATTAGTTTTTGAAAAAGTAAAGAGCTATCATAACAAGTATCTGCTCCCAAGGTTGCATTTTAAAGGGCTTAGGGGTGTGCTGTGAATAATGTTAGAGCCATCACTTCACACTGGAGGATTCTGTGAAGAACTTAACAATAGAATGTTTCTGAAACTTTAGCGTTGGTTTTGGCTTTTCAGCTCCTCGATGTTTGTGCATTTAATACTCATGCCCACGAAAAACATGAAACATCCATTTATTTTCAATTACTGTAATTTACTGTAAATGTACACAATACACCATGATTGCACTGGATCATTTATTTAAATAAACCTTTTGATAAATGTCCCAGTACCACTGCTGGCTGTTTTACCAATGTCTATATGACTGAATAATGCATGGCAAATATCATTTTTGGATAGATTTTCTGTTAAAGATTATCCTGTCTCATTTACAGGTTGTAGAGAATGCGTACAAAGACAACACAGCATCTGTGTTTCCGGAGCCTACAGATAAGGAGGCGTTTGTCCGCGCTCAGTTGTACAGTACTGATTATGACCAATTTGTGGTGGATTCCTACTCTTGGCCAGATGAGGCCATGAAAGTTCAGACTGTCACACTGTAAATACATCAGCAGGACACTGTTGGAAGGAGACCCATATGATACTTTACATATACTTAGTATTGATTTTTTTCATTGAAAAGTGAATTTTATAAATATTCCTTGCAATAAAAAAACAGTGCAGTGGCTATAATGGTTTTGTCATTTATTTTCTAAATATTTATCTTTACTTTACACATCTTTTACAAATCTATTTACTGGACTTTTTGGCATTCTTTACACTCATTTCATGAAAAGGAGAAAATAAAAAACTGAATTTACCTTCCTGTTTTTTCTCTTCATTTATCAGATGAAATTGCAGACTCCGATGAAATCAATATAAACACATTGGTTTAAGGTTAATATTATTTTATTATTATTATACAGTATTTATATAGCACCAAATATATTACGCAGCATTGTGCAAAGTCCATAGTCATGTCCCTAGCTGTCCCTCCAAGGGGCTAACAATCTATTGTCCCTACCTCAGTCATATGTCTTTAATACAGTCTAAGGTCAATTTTGAAGGGTAGCCAATTAACCTCACTGCATGTTTTTGGGATGTGGAAGGAAACCACATAACATTAGATGCAAACTGCCACTGGAATAAGAAACAGCATTAACAAAAACGTAGCCAATTATATCTGACAAAGTCAAGGAACAAACTGATCATATCAGCATGGAAATTAGGCTAAGGAAATAAACAGATAACAACCATGTTATAGTATCAGTGACTATGTCATATGTGAACACAATCGTTTACATTTTAGAGTGAAGAAAAGACAGACAAGAAGGAAATAGATGTAAAAGAATAAGGCAGGATATTAGGGAGGGGGGGGGGGGGTAGTAAGGGGATACTAGGAACTAAATCCATGATCTCGCAGGTGGGGGATACACCACAAAAATACTAATACTTTCACTAATGCAAAAATCTTTGATCAATATTTGGAGAACTATGATGTTTCAATCAAGAAGACTACATACTATGAAGAGGGCTGGAAGGAAACCCCTTAGTATAGCGGTCATACTTTCCAGAACCAGTAACTCTATTCATCACTTCTACAAAGTTAAGAGAAGGCTTTTTCCACGCTGCTGCTATTGTTTGCCCCATTATATTTATGCCCACATATTTACTATGATTGGGGACCGATAACGCCCCAGAGTATTTTGATAAAGAACTCTCCCCTTGACACAGGAACCATGAAGATGACAAAGAAAATTTTGTATCTTCCTCTGTTTCAAGGATATAATTGGGAACGGAGATGGGATGGGTGTGGAAAAGACCCTGTTTGTTTTATTCTTGGGGGCTAGGCTATACCCAGCTATGCTTGACTACAGAACATGACAGCAGTATTGTATGTCCAAAACTATTGTTTTTTGGAGCTTGTCAGAAAGGACTTTAAACTGTGTAAAATTGTGGCTAGGATTTTTTTTATATTAGCTGTTTGATGCTGGAAATATTTGGTATCTTTATTTGATACTAGAAACTGAATTAGGCTAGTTGCTACCAGTTTAAACTTAAAATGCTTTGTAAACTCTCTCTACCTGCACAAACCCCTGAACTGAGGTCATTTACCCCTAGAGGCAGGGAAAGCATGGCTGTTATTATAGCTTGTTTTATTCCAGCCTTACCCATACACTTGCAATGTTGAACAGGTCAACCTCATTTCCTTGCTTAAGTATCATCTAGCCCTTTCCTTTGCAGTTTTTCAAGTTGTTAGCAAATATCTTTAATTCACCGGGTTTCATATTTTCATGGAGTCTCAGCTTCACGTATTATTCTAAAAGCCTACAGTTATTATATAGCTAAGAGCCTTGAGATGGACTTTTAAGGAGAGAGCTAATATATCAGAAAGTTATGTGCCAGACCCTTCTACCAGTTACCATCACCTACATTGCATAGCTAAGCATCGTGATCCATTATTGACATCACTGTGTAAAATAAGGTATGTAATGAAAACAGAAAGGTATTAATGAAAACTTGTAATTAGTTTGATCATGAAAAAGGAAGAAAGGAACCAGGGAAAGTAACATATACATAAACAAACAAACAAGTGTTTGGACATGTGACAATAATATTAAGTACCATAATATAAATGGTTATATTTAGCAGTTTCAATAAAATCCAACAGTGACAATTCCATTCACATATGTTTAACAGGCCATTTGGGTTGTATCATCAAGTTCCACCCAAATAAAGTTTTTTTTAAATTTTCTTGTAAACATTTGTCATGCTCAAGCTTTCTGAATGCAGGGTGTAGTCTGCATTCCAAACACTGCAAAAAAACAATAAACTTACATTATATTGTGCTGGCCACCCACTGGGATATGTTAGGGGGTCGATGCAAGAATTAATATATTATGTGAGTATATATTAGATGTTCATCTTATTTTTAGATAATCCATGTCATCATTGTTTCCCCATAGCTGGTTGAATGTACATGCAGAATCTTTATTAAATTTAACAGAACTTTGCAAAGATTACAGACAGACATCATTTCTATGATCCTAAACTGTTGAAGCTAAACTTCAGCCTTTTCCACATTTCAAAAAAAAAAAAATCATCTGTCATATAAGGCAATAGTCCCATTTTCCTGCACAGTTCACTTTACACACAAGTATTAGAAACTGAAACAGATATTCTTTGCAAAACTAATTTCCAATCTGATGAACTACAAGCATCATCAAACCCTCTCCCTCTGATCTGTGCTGTCTAGGTCTCTCTCCTTTCACCTAAAAGTGTCACATTTAGGGAGACGGAAACTCTACATGGGGGAAGGGGATTCTGGCTTGCACAAAAGTGGTGTAAGCCCTGAGAAGGACCAACGCACAACCAGGTCTTCTCCAGAGCCTCCAGTGGTGAGGATGTTGCGCTGCTGGTTATGCGCTGCTGGTTACTGCGAGATTGTAGTCCTTAGGCACACTAGGGTGGGCAGGATGATACATGGTACAAAATCATTAGGCAAAGAAATGGTCAAGGAAGGCCGGAGGGTGAGGCAGGCAGCAAGCAACAGAGGTCAGGTCACAAGCCAGGGGTCAAATACCAGGGATCCAGGAAATAGATACCAGTGACACGGGGCCACCGCGGACACAGGGAACACAGGCGACAGTGGAAGCAATAGGAGCCAGAGGTGACACAGGAACATCTACAGAGAGAGAGTAACAGCACAAGGGAACTGGCTGGGAAACAACAGACTGGGCAACAAAGGGTTAACACAGGAGCTGGACAGAGGAAACACTAAATTTACCAACAGATGTGGAGGAAATGCTCAGCAGAGCTAGGGGGCTCGGCCCTACTGGAGACACATTACACGAATGTTGAGTGCAGTGTCTGTGTTATTTAAATAGCCAGAGATTATAAAAGGCTATTTCCTTTTTGGCCGGCAGGATGGGTGAAACTGATAAAACCTGAATGAGCAGGCATGCCCAGGGTAAGAACTGCCCGCATGCGCAGGAGAGAGGCACCTGTGCTTTAGCGAGGAAGAGATAAGTAAGACAAAATGATTTTATTTTTTTTCAGTCACCTAGTCTCAGAGTCATTTGTTGGTGTTACCACACCTCCAGCCTTACACGTGTATTGTAGCTGATGGGAGTCTGCATTGCTTTTTTGTACAGAAATTTTCTTTGGGTGTAAGAATTACTGGTGCTTTGCATGTTTACAGTTGTGGTTTCCAAACTGGTAAGTGATGGTTTTACTTGGATATGCTTAGCTGAAACTATTCATGTTTTGGTGCATTTCTATTTTATTATTTAATATCCTAATTTTAATAGTTTACATTTCTCCTGTTCTGCATATGCTGGAACTGTTTTACTAACCTCTGTATGACTGGGGTGCAGAGATGCAATGTGCCACCGCATGAGGAATCCAGACACTCCTCAGCCAGGAGGAGGCCCAACAGCAGCATGCAGTCCTGTTTTCCTGAAAGCCAATCTTTCTTCCCACAGTGTGAGGCTTGCAAACCCTCAGAAGCCTGGACACACATCCCAGCTATCCATCCCTTAATGCCAGGTTACAGAAACAACATGTGTGCCCTAAGTCTGTGGCAGGTGAGTAAAATCCCACAAGCACCTATTGAGATTGCCAGTGAAATTCGCCCCAAGTAGCTTGTTGTGATGGTGGGGCAACAAAATTGCACTGTTTCTAAATTCAGAGCAAAGTTGCCATTCTCATCTAGGCTGTTCCTGCTTGCTTTACAGTAGGATAAGATAATACGGTAGGTGATGGGGGTAGCTATCAGTATTGCAATTGTTAACTAACAAACCCTTAGCTTGGTAACCAGCAAGTATTAACACCAAGTCCTGACAATTACCTAACTGACTGACAGAAGTGAAAGAATGTCAGATGCAAATGACGGAGGCATCAAGTAGTAAATAGATCGGAGACCGGTTTAGACTGTCATACAGGAGTCTTTAGTTGTACTTCAAGGATCTCAATAGGACTTTTTAATCACATATTGATACATTTTATAAAACAATGTATATTAATCGAAACCAAACTATGAAGTATAAATGTCACATATTAAGTAAACTAAATACATCACAATTTGAAATGAAATTTCAGGATTTTTAACATAAAATTGATCCACCATCCAGCAAGCCTATTAAATGAAAATAAATGTGTGTTACAGTATTGCAAAAGGTAATGAAGATCTCTGTCACACAAACATTGTTTTGTATGGTTTCACAGTCAACCTTTCATGATTGCCACGTTTCATGGAAGACTGCAGTAGAGACCTGGCAAGTGACAATGTGTCAATTAGGACCTCAGCTTTTGTTACATCCTCTCTTGGTCAGGGCAGATGTTCGGTGCTTCCAGCTCTGGGTAATTACTAAGTTGTAATGCCAAGTGTTGCAGAACCTATCATTTTTGCTAAATGTTAAATCTGCTCAGGATAATGTACACAACGTGACAGCTGCATTCTGTCTTGTGTACAGTATTTCACCTTAGGTTACAAGCGCTTAGATATATTATATGTGGATCAATGCACATTGGCCCAAACATTTAAAGTTATGATGCTTAATTGTGACAATAACAGGCTGTCTCTTTACCCAATGGCAAGCCTGTGGTGAAATAGAAAAATTAAATTGTTTTTTGGAACTATTAAAGACCACAGCAGCCAACAATAATGATGGCTGAGTTAAAAAATGTTTATATTACATAAAGTACATTAATCATTGTAAGGGAATATTTCGCTATAACAGGCACTCAATTCTGTGAAGTGTTATATGTTGGAAAAGTATGCTGACTTTTTTATCTAACACTCAGCATACCAAAATGCTCCAAGTCATTTATTTTAAACAAATATAAATATACCAAAATATGTCCTAAAAAAACATGCAACAAATGCAGAAGTAACATAGATGGCTTAGACTCGTGACTTTGAAGAATGTGTTAGGCAAGAGAGGCCTGTTTTCACTAGTGGCCAGAATAACTTATGTATTAAAAAATGGAAAACATTAAACATGGCTTTTCCAAGAAAAAATAAAAATTCAGTGAAACCCTGAAGTTGTATGTTTCACATGATGTTCAGCAGTGAGCTACCACTAAGCTCATTTAGAAAAGTAAAGATGAGGTAGGTTACCACCAACTAACAAACTAGGTCCAAAACAGGATCTGCATCTTTATGGGTAAATGTTCGTATATGAAGTATTTTGTCATTAAATAAAACATCTCTGGGAAGCAATGATTTCCCCCTACAAACATCACAGTAGAGATCATAATGTGCCAGGGAAAAGTTGTAGTATTAACATAATGCTATGGATACCCTTTGTATGCCTTGCTTACGGCCTAAAACAGATTTTCTAGACATTGTTGTAAGATGGGGAAACCCTTGAAATACATTTCAGGTCTTCAGGGAACCCTTACTATAATTGCTATACCCATAGCTCAAAGTGTTGGTATAGTGGGAAGAATGCCTCTTACATTGCTGGCCAGAGGGAAGAACACCACCCTCACAGATAGTTAAAAATATAATTGGGAGGTCAATAAACTAACCATCAAGGCAAAAACCCATCATCACTCAAAGACCCCCTAGCAACCTCTGGAGGAACTCTGGTTAAGAAACACTAGTCTAGAACAATACGTAACTTTTGAAACAGAGAATGTGGTCCTCACATGTTAAGCTATGTAAAAGCACTAGGTTGAACCACTAGGCCCAATCCTAATACACCTGGATGGGGTACCTAAACCCATGTAAATGACATGTTTTTAAATATTGTTAGTAACATTTTAGTTTAGACCTCACAATTCACGGTGTCTAGTAAATACAACACTTGGGAACTGAAATACTGTAAAAAGAAAAGTAAAACAGTTTTCATATTTTATTTCCCTGTTAATATACTGTCTTTTGTTTCTTTATTTCCATACAGATTCCTGATATATTGATCTTAATAATAAGATGAAATGTTGCAATTGTACTTACTGATGTAGAAATTGTAGATACAGCTGTGCTTACAGAATACACTATTATTAAACATCAATGCATTTGTATACTAACAGTTTTGAATATTCTGCAGGCGGAAGTGTATTTACCATACACATCTGTATCTACTTATCTTGGCTTGATATTTAACATTTGTTTCTGTTGGGAAATATAGGCAAAAATAGAAACATTTTATATAAGAATAAAAAAAACAACACTTGGGGCCTGATTTATTATAAAGCTCTCCAACACTGGAGAAAATAGACTACCAAGGAAAAACCTGGCTGATACAGCAAACCTGATTTTGATCTGATCCAGGATTTAAAGAATTGTCAGCTAAGATTTTTAACAAATTCATTCCAGGTTTGCTTGATCACCAAGGTTTTCCCATAATAGTCTATCTTTCCCAATTTTGGAGAGTTTTTAAAACCAGGCCCATATTGTCTGCAAATAAAGACATTTAGTCCAAGTGACCATTTTTTATTCCATCTGATATTGTTAGGTAAAGCTGTGATGATATCAGCCTTGTTGAAAGTATGTGTATTTTACTTGTTCATGCATTGGATCTGGAATTACCTAATGTACTCAAAATAAAACATTCTAATGTTGCCATGTGAGAAATATAAACACAGCTGTGTCTATAAAATGGTATATTATTATTTCTTAGTAAACAACCAATAATGCACAATAGGTATGGCTGTATCTTCAGTTCCTCTTTAACCAACAAAATGTGAAAATGTACTTTTAAACATAACAAATACTTCAAAAACCTGAACAGGCTGAACACAAAGCAGGGAAATGACCTTTTCCATGTAGGATCTTGCATACCACATATGGTTTAAAACTGAACTACACAATGAGGCTGATTTACTAGAGGAGTTCAGAATCAAAGCTTTGTTGAAGTGTCCAAACTTTTAAACTAAATTACCGTGTTTTACCTTTTCAAACTTTGGTCTTCATCAAATCAAGAATGTGGTCATGTATTTTTTACAAATATGCTGCCACACCTTCACACCACCTGAGACACATATGTACCGTATTTTTCGGACCATAAGACGCACTTTTTTTCCTCCTAAAGTGGGGGGAAAATCAGGGTGCGTCTTATGGTCCGAATGCAGAGGTACAGGGGCATATTTTTTTACTTACCTGTGTCCCCGCCGGTCCTCTGTCTGTTTTCCTCCTGTGTTCCTCCTCCAAAAGCTTTCTACTCTGTCCCAAGAGCAAAGTGAGTACATTTTGAGAATTTTTTACTTTCTACCTTTATCTATTTCACATCTGCCACATAGCCAGGGATGTTTCCAGTTCCCAGAATGATTTTTTTCCCTCGGTTACACTTTGGGAGTGCCCACTCCATTCTGTTCCCCCATACAATATTCTTGCTTTGCTAGTCACTGAACATGCTTTGTGATGTGTAGGAGGTCGGGATAAAGCAGAATTAGGGCACACAGGAGGAAAACAGACAGAGGCTGACAGCAGCCAGTGTCTGTGTTCCTCCTCTGTGTTCCCCTGTGTCCCAGCGTGCGGCACTTGTGCCCGCCCATGAAGGCAGCGCCGATTGATTTGATGAATGCCGATCGGCGCCGCCTTCATGGGCGGGCACAAGTGCCCCACGCTGGAACACAGGGGAACACAGGAGGAAAACAGACAGAGGCTGACAGCAGCCAGTGTCTGTGTTCCTCCTCTGTGTTCCCCTGTGTCCCAGCGTGCGGCACTTGTGCCCGCCCATGAAGGCAGCGCCGATTGATTTGATGAATGCCGATCGGCGCCGCCTTCATGGGCGGGCACAAGTGCCGCACGCTGGATCTCAGGGGAAATCAAATGAATTTTTTTTTTTCTTGTTTTCCCGTGCGGAAAACCTGGTGCGTCCTATAGTCCGGACCGTCTAATGGTCCGAAAAATACGGCATCTCATATTTTTCATAATTCAGTTTAAAGATCTGGAAATCAGGTCTCTTTTAGTGTTTCTAACATTGTGATACTGAGAAGGAACCTATTCGGATTTCAGATTCGCACCTTTGTTGTAAAAAACAAAAATAGTAATTTTGGTAAAAACCAAACTTTTATTTTGGGACCATAAATATGTTTGGATGTGTCAGGATCTTCCTTCAATGCCAAACAATATTTGAAAGATATGCTCACTCTGATGTTGTTTGAGGTAATCAAAGAATTGCCCAAGGTCCATGTGGTAATCATTCCTGAGTCCATAGTCACCATGAGCAGCAAATATAAGTTCTTCAAAGGAAGTGAACAGGCGCAGATTATCTATGGTGCCAGTCACTTCTATGGTCTCTGCATGTTTACAGGAGATGTGCTTCCAATTAGGATAGCGGATATCACGCCAGAACTCTTCACAATGATCCTTCTCACCTTCTACACATATAATACCTGGCTTCCCTGTCAAGCAGAAACCGGAGAGATTTAGGCACTTAGCACAGTCCAAGATTTTCTTCTTTAATTCCTGGCGATATATATGGTGGCTGTAAATCCACATTCGATGGAAAGTTGGTAGTCTTTTCAGGTCTGATTCAGGCTCAGTATTGTGTTTGATGTTCTGTATGTAAGAGGGCAGGTTGTCTTTTAGCCACTGAACAGCATTCATGATACACAGATCCCCGCGGTCCAATGAACTGATGAAGGATGACAGGCCTTTGTTCAGATCATTATGCTGCTGCTTTTCTAAAGAATCTGATCGGACAAACAACTGCGGCTCCTTTGTAGGGTAACTGTGAGGAAGTGATACATGCATTTCTGCTTTTACCTAGAAAGGTACAAAACTGGTATTTATTTTCAAATTCACACAATGAAAGTAGTCAGAAAATAGGAAAAAGACAACAAATCTAATTTATTAAAGGGTTTGAGAATGTTCATTTAATGAATTGTGTAAATATTCACTTCAATTATCCAATTATGTGCAGATGAAACAAAAAAAAAGGGATATCCTTTTAAATAACTGGATCACTGAAGTGAATCTTTATATAATTAATTGTCTAAACCAGGGGTAGGCAAACTCTGGCCTTTAGGCCAGATACGGCCTAGTCAGTAGTCAGTTCCGGCCTAATTCTGTCTGGCAGGGGTTGGCAACCTGTGCCTCTTGAGCCTCCTTGTTATGCCTCCCTTCCCTATTTACCATGGCTGGCGTTAACAAGCCACCGGGGTAAGGGGACATTCCCTCTCCTCCATATGCATTGCGAAGGAGAGGGATTTCCCTTCAGGGCCGTTCCTGTTGGGGGGCAGAGCCATCAGCGCAGGACTCGAGTGAGTCCGGCTTAGTGTGCCTTCTTGACCTCCTAAAATGGCCTAGTAGCCAAAAAAGTTTGCTGACCCCTGGTCTAAACATTCTCATTCTTCAGTAAACCAAGCTCAGTGTGTCCTCTCCTAAATGTAATGCATTTACCATGTTTTATATTAGTCAAACTAAATGCCATGTATTTTTTTGGTCTTTTGGAACAGACATATCAAAATGCTTTTTTGCGGTACAGGTTGACAATCGAAAATCGGGCCATTGATAATCTGGATCCTTCAGTATCCCGGCATGAATTTCAGATTGCATTTACAATACAGGGACTGCAGTACACTGTTTGGCCACTAATGTTTTAATAGCACTGTTCTGCAGAAACAGCTGTTAGGTCTCGCTTACTAAACTTAATACACGTTGAGACGTCCCTGCTGCCTGCTCCCAGGAATTGTGCCAGAGGTCTGCGGTGATGCAAGAGGAAGACTGGCCTGTGTGTGGAGGTAAGTATAAAAAAATCCTGGCTTTTCAAAATTTCAACACTCCTCAGGTCCAGAGGTTGCCAGATTTTTGAATGTCAATCTGTATTCTTAACAGACTGAAAGGGAGCAGGTGAAAAAGTAAAAAAAAAAAAAAAGTAAATTCTTAGGTAACAATATAAAATATTAAAGGATTGAGAGAACATTGTGCTAAACCTTTGTGTGTCAGTACTGCTTGGACCACAACATAGGTGAGGGTAGATCCACCAAAACATGTCCTGAAAATGTCATTGTTAATGCAAATAAAAAACAAAGATATAATGGAGAGTACAAGCTCTCTTGTTGTTAAATTAGGAATTCTTACCTTTTCATCTTCTGTTTTGACAAACACTGTGTATCCAACAAATGGAGGGAGAGTATGTTGAATTCCTTCCACATAATTTCTTATTGAGGGAACAAATTTGGCATCATCCAGTATAATGTCTTCTTTGTTAGGAAACATAGAGAAGAGCATTTCCATCTCTAGTAACTGAAGTTCAAGGCATTCCCTAATGGATGCACTCATAGTAATAAAAAAATTCTTCCAACTCTTCCTACCATAAAATACAGAAGGTAAGGTAACACATAAATACAAAATACCAATCATCTATACCTGTATACAACACACACATTTAGCACTTACTAAGGACACATCTGTAAAATACAGGTTAGATAATGGCACTGATTTATTAAAGCTCTCCAAGGCTGGAGAGGACACACTTTCATCAGTGAAGCTGGGTGATCCAGCAAACCTGGAATGGATCTGGTCCAGAATTGAAAACATTTGCTAGCAAATAGGTTCCAGGTTTGCTGGATCACCCAGATTCACTGATGAAAGTGTACCCTCTCCAGCCTTGGAGAGCTTTAATAAATCAGGGCCCATGAATACAGGAATAAAAGTGGATGCAATGCACATATAACACATGTATAGAAGAGTTTTGTCTGCTAAATCTTTTCTACAAAGGCATAGGAATGAGAAGAGCCAGTGCGTGCATCAGGTGATCTGTAGGGGTTGGAAGGTTACATAATTTATGGAACTAAATATATGGAACTGAATTCTGCAAGAATTGTAGAGATGATGGGACAAATCCAAAGACTACATGCAGACCATTGATCAGCTGTTCACTAATAAATGTTAATTGGTTATTTATATATCAAGGACAACAAACAAATAGATGTATTTATAAATGCTAAAATTCACAAAACATTTTAACCAGGACTCATAACATTTTCCCTTGCTGAATCCTATAAGATAAATGTTTCAATCTTGGGTGAATGTTATGCAAAAACATTTAAAAAATACCTCTTAGTTTTTTCTGTCACAAACTTTGGCAATGATATAAAAAATACACAGGCAAAAATTACCTTCAGGAAAAAAGATCAGCCTGTCCAAACATTTATCCAAAGTCTAGTTTGACCTTACAGCCCTTAGTCTTCACCCCTCCTGACTGCATATTTTAATATATTTTACTCTCAAGAGGTGTAAAGAGTTTTTTTTCACAAAATCACAGGATTGAGATGTAGACATGTGTCGTATTCACAGTAATTTTTTTCCTGGTTACTATTAGTAAGGTCACAAATTTGTTAGCTAGTGCCAAGCACCTTAGTTCCTGGTCACTTCATTTTGAGCTATCGTTTGTACTCCCGATACTGAGCCTAATTCATTAAATCTCCTCAAGGCTGGAGAAGATACACTTTCATTGGTAAAGCTGGGTGATCCAGCAAACCTGGATTGTTTTTTGCTATTAGTTAGCTATTGTTTTCAATCCTGGACCAGATGCACTCCAGGTTTGCTGGATCACCCTGGTTCTCTGATGAAAGTGTATCCTCTCCAGCCTTGGAGAGCTTTAATAAATCAGGTCCAATGTCTCAGTATGGTAAGTGAAACAAGGAAAAAGGTAAAATAGTTGATTTCCTGCTTCTGCTGGTCTCTGTGCTTGCAAATTGCTTCTTGTAGTGCTGTGTTGCTCAATATCAGATTTTAGTACATACAGTTGTCTATCACTGTTTATCTTAAAACAGAACTAAACTTTGAGAACAAAAAAGCAGAATAGACAGGGTATACCGCTCCTGCAATAAAACAACTTACCTGCCTGTTCGCAATCTTCTGTTGAATGTACAATAAATCGAGAATATACAGCTCAGTACACAAGTCTGACATGCACAGGAGTTATGTTATTCTGCCCTGGTCAATCAAAACCTGAACTCAGAAGAAAACTGGGTAAAGATGTTGGTGCATGAAATATAGAGAAGACTACCCTCTTTTGCTCTTTCCTGTACCCACGCTTTCTTGTATCTCACTCTTTAGTATATTCCCTTGTATGATGTTCCCCTATCCCATCTCCCTCTTCCCTGTATTCCTATCTTCCTTATATTTGCCTTTTTTGTTAACCCTCTGTTTTCTTTCAGCCTTCGCTTGCATATATACCTCCTCCCCATACGCCTACTATTGTGAATCCTTGTCTCCCCCACTGACCTGCTCCATCCCTGTCAGTTTCTGGTCTTTTCTCACCATCAAGACGTGCATTCCCATGGCAGCCTTTTCCCATCACTTTGAGTGACAAACAACTTGTTCCCCACCCTGTGCTCTGCACTAGTTCATATAAGATTATCTTTAGGAATACAAACTTGCAGCATTCTGGGTGTTGTGCAAATGGTGGGCTAAGCAGCCAAAAGTTTGCCCCTATATGGCCCACAGTTTAAATGTTGGACAAGCCTGGATTAAATACTACAATACCTGATAACCACAGATTTCTCTAGTTTTGCAAATTTGAGAAACATTCATACATTCAAACGTTCATAAACTCAATATGTCATTAGGTTGATGGGTCAGAGAACTAGCTATCAGCTACTGCTAATATCTTTACTCAGAGTCTAATAATGTAATATGAATATTATTTATTAATCTAGCAACACAATGCTGGTAACAAAAGATGCTCAGAACTTTATGTGATACAGAAAGTCAAGAAGACAGTGGATTATTCACGGAAATGTTTTTCAAAACATTAAAACAGAAAGCCTGGATTTAGTAGCATGCAGCTTCCAATAAAAATTATTCCACCCAAATTATATGTCATTATCTTGAGTCCAAGTCTCGGCAGGGCAGTGCATGGCATGACATTTTTCTTCCGAAGTCACAAGATGCAAAGTGGACGTGTTGTTTTATTTTAACATCTTTATAGTGTAATTTCTCCTTACATGCCTGGTCAGGGAGTATAACATTGTTCCTTTTTCTGGATGTCATGAGTACAGAAATGCTATGATGACTGTGGTTGTCACAAGACATAATCACAACCTATCATAACACCAGCAATCAGTAATAAAAGGATCTTTTCAGTATAGAAATATGGAAGCTGTCATTGCTGTCTTGATTTAAAAGGTAAATCCTCTGAGGTTGATTCACAAAAGGTGTTATAACTCTTCACAAAATAAGTTGTCTGAAGATTCCTTTCAGTTATCCAATCATAAGAAAAACTAATTTCTGGTAAATAATTTGCATTTCCAAATGATTAGATATCTCAAGGAAGCGTTACCATAATGTATTAATATTCTCAACTCTTCTTGTAAATCAGCCTCTCCGTGGCAGTAGAAGCTTCTATAGTGTCTCTTGGCCTAGTGTCCTATGTAGTGGATTATGGTGCTCTAAAGGAATGCGGTTTACAAGAGAGACTTACTAAAGTTAACTAATATGTGACATCCACGTAACAAGTATTAGACGCTGCAGAATGTATCTTGAACCTCATTTCCTTTGTGATGGACTACAAGGATCATCCAGCCCACTCCCCCTTTCAGCTTTTTCTTTTGTGTTCTTCCAGACATTCAGTCTCAGTTTCATGTGTCTGCATTTCCTAGTGTCGTCTGCATGCAAATACAATCCATCCAGGTATGTGTTAATACAGTGTGTGAGAGGCAGTGGTGAAACTTAATTAATCCCCTGTCTATACTAACAATAACTATTCTGCTGTCATGGTGTTTATTTCACACACTTCACATACCCAGCAGAGCCACAAAGAAGTGACTGCAGATGCATACATAATATAAAAATGAGGAAAGGTTTTTGAATTATTGTGCTGTCAGCAGTGGCAGAGAAGAGCTGATTACAAAGGTTAGTAAAATACTGTTTTGGAGATGAGCTCAGCCTAGGAGGAGGGGAGAGGAGGCATTGAGAAAGGTGTAAGTTTGTTTACAGTTCAGTATTAACACAGGATAGGGGGTTTATGCTGACTTAAGCAAATGGGAGATTTAATGGGTGTCTGCAGAGTATGAGAACCATGTATGACAGGCGTCTGCAAACCATGGCCTTTAGGCAAGATACGCCCTAGCCGATAGTTTGTTCCGGCCTATTTCCGGTCGGGAACCCCCGGCGGAGCTGTAAGACACTACCGAAGCCAGAACCACCGGAGCCGCATGTGGCTCTTGGGCCTTCATGTGGTGGCTCCCTTCCCTTTATACAGGGGCCGGCGTTAACACTTTTGCCGCCGTGGAAAACAGAGAACAGGGGGCATTCCTGGTGGGGGGTGGGGCCATTAGGGTGGGACTCCAGATAGAGTCCGGCCTAGTGTGCTCCTGCCTAGCCCTAAAATGGCCTAGTGGCCAAAAAAGTTTGCTGACCTCTGATGTATGGCATTAGAAATAAGCAGGGTGACTGCTGAGCTGCGATCATTTTCATATCACCCCTGCACTAACACGTCCCCTGCCTCTGACTGGTCACTGATCACACAGAATGTGGATTCCCCCTGCCTCCAAAGGATAGATGTTTTGCTGCCCTTATAACATCATCACATGGTCTAATAAGAGGGATTTTACAGTACAGGGTCAAGGACATTATAACACAGGGAGGATAGGGAGGTCTGAAGGTACGTGAAATGGCTAAATAAAGTTTAGCTTTAAAATGTTATCGCTTCAATATAATTGTCGGAGAAAAACAAGTTATCAGCTCAAAATATCAAAAAGTATGCACATGGATTTATTTACTTCCAGCAAATGATGTTAAAACTTTTGTTTTATTTAGCAAAAAGTAAAAATTTAAAATATGGGACAGCTGACAAACCTAACCAAGGATTGTGATGTATGACAGTCTAAAGGAGAGAATGTTCATGTATCACTTCAAACTACATGATAAGAGCAACAATGCCATCTGGTGAAACAACTGTGTCTGTCAGGATCATTGTAGCAAGCTTATTTATATAATCCTGTATACAGTATATTTTAAAATATTAAATGTATATTTCATTTTTGACTTTTCCAAAGCTTGGGCTGACAGTTATGTCCCTGACTGTATGATAATACAAATTTACATCCAATAACAATGGTATTTTCCAGTGATGCAGATGTGAAAATCAGTGTTACGATTCTTTTTATCAACTTGCAACTAAGTAGCATCTTCTGATGTACAGATCTCCAGCCTAGGAAGAACCAACTTGGGTGCTCCTTCTGCACATGCCTGAGCATCTCATGTTGGCACGATGCGGGACCTGATGCAGGACTCCCCGGATCGATCGAACTGCACTGCGGGATTAAAGGTGTCTAATTGCTTTCTGGGTCCATACACCACCCCAGGAGAGAAGGTCACATGCTCTTCTATATCCAAAAGCACTAAATAGTAGGAAGAAAACAAAGGGATGGATTGCAGGCAATAGTAAAAGTGGTTGGCAGTGGACTTTGCAGAGACAAAATTACTTAGCCTGCATGGGCAAGGTGAAAGTGTCTAATTAAGGTGCAACTGTCATTAAACTTACATTTATTTCCACAAAGCCCTTGATCCCTTCACAATTGGATTTGGTCCCCTGCCATCCTGATTTCTCTGAGTGAGGAGGAACCAACGTGTGCCACCAACTTCTTGCCTCATCTTCTGGCTTCTGCTTACATCACCTAATCTCACACTGCGCAGACGTGAGATCGGGTAATTGTTCTTTCTGTAAATGTAAAAAAAGCAAGTGCTGATCTCACTGCGCATGTGTGAGAGCACCACTTCTTTTTAAATTGTGGAGAAAAGCCCCTTCTGCGTATGCCTGAGATCGGACATGTGCAGAAGGAGCAGCCTGAAGCATCCTGGGATACGTGACATACCACTCCTACAAGGCTCTCACTCCACTTTATATAAAGTAAAACGTGATGATAGGTGTGGGTATTACACAACACATTCCATGGGAACTCATGTACTGAGAAAGGTACCACATACGTGTGAATGATCATCACTTAGCACTATATTATGCGAATGTCACACCTTGTATATGGTATGAATAGCAACTAATGTACATGTCACTTATCTGGGGCTGTTACTAAAGTACACAGCAAGTTCACTATTATCTGGTGGCTGTTACATGACACAACATAGTGACACACAATCCACACACTGAGCCAAGCCACATATTCTGCGCACACCCCATGAACTGCAATTGTATTCTTTATACTGCTGACACGCTGCACACCTTATACCACCGGCACTATCTGTGGGTGCTGCTATAATATAATATAATATAATATAATATAATATAATATAATATAATGCAGCTGCAGACAAGCACTACACCCATACACACCTCTAGGAGTACGGCCCCATGTATGAAGTGACACGTGTCACCCGTGTTCCTGCCCCCTCACCATGTAGGAAAACAACATCCGGTTTGTGTATGGACGCATCTGGCATGGTCACGTGACTTGTTAGCAATGAGGAGAAATACACATCACCTCCTGCGTGCCTGTGACAAGCGACGAGACGCAGGGGGAGAGCAGCTGACTTCAGCAACTTTCTTCTGGCCGGCTGTGATTGGCTGCGGAGAAGGAGGCCTAATCCTGTACGGAACACAAGCAAGGGGCGGGGCCAGGAAGTGTTGAGCTCTGATAGACACGTCACGGGGCTCCGTCACCTTCAAGGCTGTGAGTGAAAGGGGAACAGGTAATGGGGGCTGATGTGTGGAGGAATTGTTATCAGTCAGGGGGAGGGCCGAGCACACACCACTCCACACCTACCTGTGTACATGTCACACTGCCAGAACATGACAATTCCCCTGTCACTGTGCTAAGAGGGGCTGACACCTTCCCTGCCTCACCTGTCCTGGCATACCTACCATTCCAGGTCACTTACTGCACAGCTGCTGTTGTTATTGGTAATATCTGCCCCTTTGTGGGTTCTATCTGCCCCTTTGTGGGTGCTATCTGCCCCCCTGTCGCTGCTATGTGCCCCGTTTTTGCTGCTTTGTGCCCCCTTGTCGCTGCTGTCCGCCCCCCCTGTCGCTGCTATCTGCATGTCATGCTAGACACTTCACTTTGTCCCCCTTCCTCCCCACACAAACAAAACATTCTCATGCTTGGCTTACTAGTAAATGGTTCATTAAGACCTTAATGTGATACAAAGTTTCTGGTTACCAATAGATGGGGTCAGGGTCCCAAGCCATGAAGAGGTGCATTACCTGAGAAGTATAAGTACTGATAATTTAGTACAAACTTTCTCAACATTTTTACCATGGGGTAACTTTGAAATACCTTTCAGATCTTTGGGGAACCTGTCCTATAATTAATTTATACACGGCTCACATTACATTAGTGTGGTGGTCAGTAGGAAGAATGTCTCTTACATTACTAGAAATTGGGAAGAATATCACCATTACAGAGCCTGTGGGCTTTTTGTGTTTTTACATAAAACAGAACATTTGTTGATATTTTGGAGAACCTGACACTGCTATCATTCTAACACTGGAACATTTTTCTTGCAGCAGTGCAGTGTAGTCTACAAGGAGGTCCGTGACCTGGCTGTGTTTTCTAGCAGGGATGCATGGATCACAAGAACTAATGAACAGAAGTAATAAATGTTAGGTGGTATATGAGTTTCATATGCATATAACTCAGGATTATCGCCTCTCATTCAGCTTGTGTTGTATCACAATGATGGGTTTCTGTACAGTAGCTAAGGAAGTGAGGATCAGAGATTTGGAATGTTTTCATCTGGCAGTTGATGGTCTGGTGGACTGTCCCTGTTTTATATGATGGCAGGCAGTGGGCAGGAAGTAACTGTCAGCTTCCAATGGCCTATGATGACGTTTCTGGTGTCAGTTTCATAGTTTTCCTTTGAAGCCTCTTGTGCTCAGAGAGAACCCTGTTGTGTCTCATTAAGTTCCAAATCTGTTACATATTCAATAAAGTTTGTGTTTTGTTTTTCAGGATGTATTTGGAAGCAGTGTTGCGTTCCTCTGCCCCCCATGCCAAGCCTACGGGACTCATTCTTCAGTATGGCACTGCAGGATTTCGAACCAAAGCAGAATATCTGGACCATGTTATGTACCGCATGGGTTTGCTAGCAGTCCTCAGGTCCAAGAAGACCAAGTCTGTGATTGGAGTTATGGTGACTGCTTCACACAACCCAGAGGTCAGTGAGGTGAATTTTTGATGTTTATGTTCTGTGTTTATATGATACAATTCTGATGTATCAATATTCCTGCTTAGGAAGACAATGGTGTAAAACTTGTGGATCCCATGGGAGAAATGTTGGCTCAAGAATGGGAGGTATATGCTACTAACCTGGCTAATGCTGAGGAGCATGAACTGCAGCTGGTCCTGACAAATATAATAAAGCAAGACTCCATAAATATGCAGCAAGAATCTTTCGTAGCTATTGGAAGAGATACACGGTATACCAACAATTTGTTTTGTGTTTTAGATCACATAGCAAACAGGCTCATCTTCTTTTACCCCCTTCAGTGGTGGGTGGTATCCATTTTTCTCTACAAAAATATTGATAAGTAGTCCATTGGTATATTTGAATATAGTTTGGATAATAGGAGTGTATTGTACATTTTCAGATATAGCAGGTTCAGTTGGCTATAGGGTCAGTCTAATTTTAGTTCTAGGTATTTTGGGCAGAGCCAGCCCCAAACTTCCCAATTTGTCTTTAATACTCCCAACAGTGAGAGATATCCTTGGTAAAATTCCCAACTCTGCCCTCTCCATGTATGTGGGAGATTCGGCAATTACAGCTCTGCATGTTGTAGTACCTTCTGTTACATTCTCAATTATGAAATAAAAGATCCAGTAGGGACATTGTGTAACATCTGACAATAACCACAGCAGGGGCATGGACACAGGAACTCACACGTAGAATCTCTGTGTTGGATGAGAAATCATTGGATGGTTTAACTCTGCAACATTTAAAAAAAATATATGAAATTTCAATTTTAAGGGGCTGATTTTTAAGTGATGACTAATGCATGCAAAACATAAATTAATGTTTATGTAAAAGCTCTTTGACAGATTTGTTTCCCCAGGCCAAGCAGTGAATCCCTGTCCTGTGCTGTGATAGATGGAGTGACTTCCTTGGATTCTAAATTCCATGGTAAGTACAATAAAGGGGAACTGTAATATATGCTATTTTGTTATTATTATTACACAGTTTTTATATAGCACCGACAAATTACACAGTGCTGTACAAAGTCCATAGTCATGTCACTAATTGTCCCAGAATCCAAAGTTCCTACCATAGTCATATGTCATTTACACAGTCTAAGGTCAATTTTGGGGGGAAGCCAATTAACCTAATTGCATTCAGTGTTTAACCCAGAAAGAAATGTTTTGAACCAGGTGGTGGCAGCCCCTGTAATCTGAGCTAACTCTTCAGTAACCACCCAAAAACACCCGGGTGGTCACAGAAAAGTGCCAGCTAAAAGGGATTGGGGAGATTACTGGCATGTTTTTGGAATGTCCAACAAATGTATTATACATACAGATTTCTAGAGATCAATTTAGTGGCTGAATATATATAAAGCAGTACAGTCAGTAGCAGTGGAAAATGACTGAGAATATCATTGCTTACTGATCACCATAACTGGCAAGAAAATAAGTATGAAAACATCTGGCCAAAGTCAGGTAAATGACAGGGCAGGGAAATTGGAACCCGCATTTGCTACCCATTTACAAAAGCAAGTATTTTAGGTGGGTAGCAGCATGAGAGTTAGGATGTGCACACAAAGTGTATACAGAGGAGTAGTAAAAGTCAAAATTTGTATCTAGAAAACAGACTTACTGAACCTTTCATTGCAAAGATGTGACGAGGATTCTAAAATTAAGAGAAGTGTGTCAGTGTGATGAGCAGTAATCACGTGTGGGAAAGTAGTAGAAGGGGAAAATGTACTTACACAGATCAGAGGGTTAATGTTAATATGCTGAAGGTAGGTGACCGAGGGGGGTTACTGCTTGTTAATGGATTGATCACTGAGAAGATAATGCATATACCCTGTTGGTGTTAAAACCGGCTGTAGGACTGTAAAGGAGCCATCTCTCTGCTGGCACAGATATTAGGAATTGAAAATGTATGCCTTGGGTCTGGAATACAAAGGAAAAGGTGCACACATGTACATACATTACTGAAAAGCAGGTAAAAAGTAATTTCTGCGGGGTGGTGGACAGGAACTTCTGTCATACTGGGCTCATTGTTGGCACAGTTAAAATTGTGTGTAGGATGGATGAGGCACTAATAGACATGCAGTTTGTTTGGCATGGGAATGTAGAATAAGGGGAATCTGAGTAGTGGTACTACTTGGGTATAATAGAGCAGTTAAACCTAAATTACAGGCAAATGGGTAAATAAGTTATTTTCTTCATATCCAGTTTTGTCAGATCCTAGACCTTCACACCATCAACAGAAAAACTCTGGGTCAAAATGTATTCACAGCTAACGGAATTTAAAATGAAGGAGAAACTACAATAATGTCACAGTTCTTCTTACTATTTTAACATGTGCATTGCAACCAAGCCTGGCTGGCTGCTATTCCTTCTTCCACTGCGGTACAAAGGATTACAGCAGACCAGTTTATAAACCAACTGGGGTCTTACGATGTTCATTTGAAAATCCATTTATTGATTTTTTTTTTTTTTTTTTATATGAATACACAACTTCAATACCAGATGTATTTTATTTCATCCCTTTTTTCATTGTTAGTTTTTATAGCCTTTGAAAGGTGATTTAACATTGTGTACCAGAGACTTTTGTCTTGTATTGCATACATTGCATTATGTTTTTACAAACCATCACAAGTGTGTACATATTTACTCTCAATGATTTTTTTCTTGTATTCGAAGACTATGGGCTTGTGACCACACCCCAGCTGCACTATATTATCTGTTGCCGAAATACAGATGGTGGATATGGGGAACCAACGATTGAAGGATATTACCAAAAACTTTCCAAAGCATTTAAAGAACTGGTGCAACAGGTAATATTTTTTCCACTCTACATTCCTTAAATGTTCATTCTGGCATTATGTGTTGAGTTTGTCATCTTTTGCAGTTCTATTTACTAGTCTTTTACAAGTCCCCCAGGGTTCACTTCCAATCATACATTTGTGGTCCGAGGGGTCATACAATATAAAGGTGCCGAAAACTTTATGTGCACACCCATTACAATATTGCTCAGCATTGGCTTGACTCATTTTATGTATTTACAGATGATCCTTCAGAAATGAACTTGTCACACCCTGCTCTACCCATATATTACTTCACCAGAAACATTTTTTTGCAGTGAGTTACAGATTTTAGTCAGACACAGCACTGACAGCCTGCTGTGTACACCCTTCTCTACTCCTACAGTACTGCACAAGAGAATCTTCCTTACAGTGAGTTGTGAATCTCCCATGGGTCATACTGATGAAAGAGTTCAGCCAAACCTGAAAATTATTTTAAGAAATACATAAAGAAATGAAAAAGCAAATTGATATGAAGTGAAACCAGTAATTAATCTACTCCTGCCAACCAGCCAATGCTGCAGTTTTCTAAAGTCGGTTCTGTTTACTTTAATGTGAGTGTCTTCAATTCACTACAACCAGAATCCTGAGAGCACCTCAGTAGATTATTGGGCATTAGGCTTTTGAAACTTCTGTGTTTAACGTCCTCAGCCTTTCTCTGCTTTCTGTATTTCCAGTCAAATTCAGATAGTCCAAAAAGTCTGATCTTAATACTAGCTCTGAAAATACTGTTATTTAATATCAGGGTTTTCTGGTTTGTTAAGGAATAATTTATTGTTGTGGGTAAATACATTTAGTAGACCCCTTGCATTGTCCAGTATTCCAATGCAGGGCTAAATTAAAGCAGTTATAAAAGTAGTAAAAAAGTAGTTTGAGGTAAGGTAATATCTACATTGGATTAATGACATCTTCAGATGCTGCCCCCCCTTTCTTCTAAGAGCTTCTTGTTTACTTTTCTAACCTGCAAACTTGTTCTGGATCAGTGACTCAAAAACGTCCAGTGGGCTAGCATATTAGGCAGGTAACTAGCAGTTTAGTAAAAGTCTAGAAATGGCATTGTTTTCTATGCTTTTTAGTATTTTTTTTTTTTTTTTTATAACTTTCTGATGTGCCATGGTTTTTAGGCTCCTGGCTGTGGTGGTGAGCCAATATGCTTGAATGTAGATGGAGCGAACGGTATTGGTGCTTTGAAGTTGAAGGAGATGGAATCATATCTGCAGTCTGTGCTTTCCATACAGTTGTTTAATGACAGTTCTAAAGGAAAGCTTAACTACATGTGTGGAGCTGACTATGTAAAGGTGCAGCAGAAATCTCCTGAAGGTAAATAATTTACTTGTAGGAATTTTTTTTTGCAGGGGTTGGGTTTTTTTTGTTTTTTTTTTAAATACATTCATTTTTCCCTAGGACTGGATATGAAGCCAGCAGAGCCATATTGCTCATTTGATGGGGATGCTGACCGCATTGTCTACTACTACAATGATGTTAACAATGTCTTCCATCTTCTGGATGGGGATAAAATTGCTACTTTAATAAGCACTTTCATTAAAGAACTTTTACTGAAGGTATTGTGTAAATTTGTCTTATGTTATCTGTAGTTAAAGAATTGACCAATGAGTATGCTTTATGTCAAGGACAAAAATGTTCACCAGAACTGAAAACTGGTATTTCATTGCAGGGGAATTGATGACAGATACCTTTTTCCAAAAGACAGGTGTACATAAAGTAAATCTGAAAATATATTGCCCACATGTGTGCCTTTAGCAAAACTGTCTCATTGCTGCTGCCATTTGAACAGTTTAATTCTAGGTTGTCTTTAGTACAGTCAACTCCTTTCATACCTTCCAAGCTCCATCACATTAGGATATGGATTACTGACCAGGCTGCCAGCACTGAGTATCACACAGCATCTCTTTAGGATTGACCAGTGGACACAAATGAATGGACTGGTATACCATGGATAAAACGTAATTCACGGAAAAACTGTGCTAATAAGTTAGAAGGGTATAAACTTTTATCTCTTCGGTTTCAGAGTTATGTATATGTATATAGGCACCTATAACCTGAAATAGCCGGAGGGGGCATAAAGGGAGACCCATAATATGATAGAATATATGACATTAAAAAACTACTAACCATTATTAGTTCATTATGGGTGATCACTGAAGAAAGCGATTATATATTACATATATTCAGTATGTCAATTTACCGTCCCCTCACTTTCCCTCCCATATCGAGGTTATCATGGTTTCTCTCATAGGGTTGAGAACAGATGTAGTTTAATTTTAATTCTCTCCACTAATAACTGTTAAGGTTACAGAGTGTTCATTTCACATTGCTAACCTAACAAATTCATACACCAGAATACCAGCCTAGCCCAAACTGTATGGGCCTGATTTATTAAAGCTCTCCAAGACTGGTGAAGCTGGGTGATCCAGCAAACCTGAAATGGATTTCTTAAAAGTAACTTGCTATTTGTTAGCAAATGTTTATAATTCTGGACCAGATCCATTCCGGATTTGCTGGTTCACCCAGGTTTACTGATGAAAGTGTATCCTCTCCAGTCTTGGAGAACTTTAATAAATCAGGTTCATTGTGTCTACAGTAGGGGTAGTGTTATATATTAAACATCTTTGATATCTAGACTTCATTGCTATGTGCCTTTTTCAATTAGAAAGCTTGACAGGTGTTTCCTGGCATAGGGCAGGATGTGTGTTCCTCTCTATAGATTATAAACTTCTCAGTTGGGAAGGAAAACACAAATACTCCGAAGTACAGGGAACAGATTGCTTATTTATTAGTTGTAGAGGAGTAGGATGAAAAGCATGTGTATGTGTGTGGAGTGTGAACAGAATTATAGTTGTTCTGAATGTATAAGTAGTCAAAACATATTGGTATGCAGTTGTCATTGAAGTTTTTGTTTTTTTTAGGTCAATTTAAACTTGAAAATGGCTGTTGTGCAAACAGCCTATGCAAATGGGAGCTCTACTCGTTACCTGGAGGAAGTTATCAAGGTAATTAAGAGTTTTGTTCACAAAGACTTTTATTTCATATACAGAAAAATGCCATTATTTCAAAGGTACTGAGGCAGACAGTCCTATAAAAAAAAAGGTTAGGGAAGGCTAGCAATGTTCTGTTTTTATTCAGGACTTTAGGGCAGGAGTTCCCAAAAGCTTTAGCTTGATCTCTTCATGGTGTTTCAATTTGTTCACTGCCCCCCTAAACAATCATTTATTTTATGGTTTTATCAAAGGTTTCATTGCATTAATATGGAGTCTTTTTGCATAATCGACACCTAGGCATTGTTTATTGGCATCAAACTTGAGGTATTCTTGTGAATACTGTTGACAAGGTCATTTTGGAATTAGAAATTGCCATTAAAGTTACAATGCTACAATTCTAAGTAAATGCACAGCAATCAGTTTGCTGGCATAATTATTATTGCTATGTGTGAACTCATTAGTTCTCCAACAGAATTAAAGGGGAGTTTACTTCCTGGTTTGCTAACAGTTTAAAAAGGGTGTTCTACCTGGTGCCATAACAGACTTTAGGGTGGGGGTATTATGGAAGGACAGAGGGTCACAGACATAATTCAAAGTATGCTGGTAAATGAAGCCAATAACAACACACAGCTGATAGGGGAAATGTAAGTCTGCTTTCATTAGTGGCCTATTATCAAATCCTTGGTAGTACAGTGTTACCACTAGTCACCTCTCCTTTGGGATGGAGTAAGGGCTTGGAATTCCTCAAGAAGATTGAATGATTCCAGGCTGGCTTTTATCATTTACCAACAACCTAGTGCTCCCTTTCAGATTTATTGACCCTCTTGGATCATTCCACTGACCCTTGCTACTAACATTGCTGAATAACAATTACTAAGGGTAGCAATGTTCACTTGACAAATTAAACAAATGGCTTTCAGTTGTAAAAATGATACATTTAGGATTTAGGTCGCAGTAGGGATTTTTTGCCAGTGATTAATCAAGCTACAAAATTTGCTTTTACAGGTGCCGGTATACTGTGCAAAAACAGGAGTGAAACACTTGCACCATAAAGCACAAGAGTTCGATATTGGAGTATATTTTGAGGCCAATGGTCATGGAACTGTAAGTCTGTTTACAATACCACTTTTAGTTTTTCATATATTTGTAAGGTGTCTGAATATATTGGATATCTGACACTAAAATCCAAAATCTAACAAACACCCAACCTGAATGTCTACCCTAATCCTTGTGTTATATTTTTACTTTGTATATAAATCTTGTAAAAGATCTACAGCTCTAATATGTATTCAGTTGATGGGTAAGACTGGTTGGACCCAGAGGACAGGTATGCAGTCTTTGACTTGAAACCCAAACCGGATCTCAGAATCTGACTTCTGTTCAACACAATATTTTGGAAGGCACCTGTTACCGCATCTCATGATCCAGTATTAAAAACACCGAATTTTACTGAAAATGGGGCATTGAAAGTAACGTAGTAATGATACAAAATAAATACATACACATATATTTTAACTTCTTCCATGTACTTTCTCTTGGAAAAACCCAATCAACAATAAGTTTTTCTGTTTCCCCAACCCCCATCAAAAGTATCCATAAGATACAACAGCCAAGCTTTTTAATAACCAACATCTAAATGTAATAAGTGTACCATATGCTTTACAAATAATCCATGTTTATAGTACACATTATCAAAAAAATGCTTGATGTTATGCACAATTCATCATCGGTTAATTTGTCTTTGTTGTTTGAGCTGGAATCCACAGCAAAATCTTAATTACAAGAAGATCTATATTCAAAGGAACATCTGGGTTCCAGAAATAAAACCCAACCAGGAGCATTGCTGTGATGGCGATTTAAAGCCATAAGATGCAGGAATACATGAAGGCAGATAATCCAGGACAGGGAATTTAGTAGGAGTTTACTAGACTAAACATTTTTAGTGAGGAAGCACCATTTATAATAATGTAAACATTTACTTAGCATGGCGTTTATCTCTGTCAGGTGCTGTTTAGTAAGAAAGCTGAAGAACAGATAAAACAGCTGACTCAAACCGGAGCCACTGAAAAAATAAAAAAAGCTGCTGAAATGCTGGAAAATGTCATTAATCTTATTAACCAGGTAAGAGGACCTCTCACATTACTGAGGCCAAGAATAGCTACATACTAATAAGCAGTTTCCTATTTTCTCAAGCACATTTTGTACCTAATAACTTTACTTACTTTTATTACTATTCTAGTCTCCTCTTTAACTATGATTTGTAAAGTACATTCACAGTAAAACTGTAACATTAAACTGTTAATTGTATTTTTCTAGACAGTTGGAGATGCTATTTCCGATATGCTGGTTATTGAAGCAATACTCTTTTTGAAAGGTCTCACAATACAGAAGTGGGATGAAATTTATACTGACCTTCCTAATCGGCAACTTAAAGTGACAGTAAGTGAATCATGTAAAAGCTGGGTGTGAGTAGGAATGAATAAATAGAAAAATATTTCTTATCTGCCACTTTAATATTATTAACGTGATCCCATATCATGATTTTTTTAAAGAATAGAGAAAGTTGTTAATGGGGTTCTTAGGGCATCAAAATGTATTTAATAATTTATTAAAATCCAAATTATTTTAAACAAAACAATATTTTAATGCAGAATTATTGTACTGTACACTAATGTATTAAAAGGAATGGAGGAGCTCAGCTATGAGGAGATATATAACTGAATCTATTCTCCCTTGAAAAGAGATGTTTAAGGGGGGATATGATCACCCTGTATAAATATATAAACGGTCCATATAGAGAACTCTCTTCCCCATTACTCAGTTTGCAATCATTACAAAGAACAAGAGGGCACTCTTTGCATCTGGAGGAAAAGAAATATATTCTTCACTGTAAGGTTTGTGAAAATGTGTCATCGGATCCCTCAGGAAGTATTTTCAGTAACTACTATAGATTGCTATAAGAAAAAGCTGGATGTTTTTCTAGACGCACAGAATATAACTGGGTATTAAGGCTTTAAAGTAAAAATAACAGAGACTTCCAGGGAACATCCAATTGCTTCATGGCATCGGGAAGGAATTTTTTTTCCCTGTTGGAGCTGTATGTACCAGGGTTTTTTTTTTTTTTTTGCCTTTCTCTGGATCCAACTATGTCCATAGGGTTTTATATCTGGGATATGTTTATTTCCCTAGTGGTTAATGGACTTATGTCTTTTTTAACTTGACTAACTATGTACAATAGTTTGATTATCTCCACTAATACTCAATGGGGTTTACAGATGTCAAAGTCCACTTCATTAGGAGCACACACATGTATCAAGCAGAGTATATCATTGTAACATCATGTGTGGAAGTTGGGTGACATCTGCGTATGTTCCCCTACTTAAAGGCAACCACAGCATCACATCGAGAAAAGTGACTGGGCTGAGTTATCTACATAGTGGTCTTCACTTGCCATAGTATCTTCTAACACTCCTTTGTGAAGAGAAAACTTACATGTGTGTCCAGGATAAAGAGAAGATAGCCCATTAGTCGCTGTCCCCGCTACTTGTGTTAAAACACCGAAAAGCCTTGACTTTTTTTTTTTTTTTTTTTGACTTGACTTTTGTGATTTTTGTGCCATTTTGACAATTGACCGCTAGGTGGCAGAACAAATTACTGCTTTAATAGGCATTGAAACACAAATGACTGGCTGATAGGGAACTATCTGTACTGACCGTAATAATTTACAAATATCTCCCTATATAATTGTGTGGAAATAATGCTACATTAAAGAATTAGAGCATCTTGCTGTATATACAGTATTGTTTTATGTTAGATTTGGACATCTCAAAATGTAAGCTTACAGTGGGTCTCTTGCGTTTTAATAGGTTGCTGATAGAAAGGTAATTGAAACAACTGATGCAGAAAGGCAAACTATAAAACCACCGGGACTACAGGAGAAAATAGATGAACTTGTAAAGACTTACAGTATGGCAAGAGCATTTGTCCGTCCTTCAGGAACAGAGGATGTAGTACGTGTTTATGCTGAGGCAGACACTCAGGTAAGTTGTTGCTGATAATGTACACTGCTAAACAAGGGAAATACTTTAATATTTTAGTTTCCTTCATGACCTGGTTGTGAAAACTAGGCAGGCACAGTACATTGGAATACATAAGTTGAATTCCAAAATAATTTGCATAAAATAAACTTTTTCGAGTTTGAGCCACAAACTAAAAGCCTTATTTTATTCTTCAATTTGTGCTAGTGTGGCTACACTGAAAATATGAAGTATATAACCCTGGGACCATTAGTTGGATACAATCTGCATTATTGTTCTTGGGTAACAGTTGGTCTTGTTCCCAACCTAAAATATGTCTAAGGTAACAGTGCTGAAAAGCCTGCAAGTATCTGTTTCTAGTTTTCATACTGATTGCTGTGTCTCAATGGAGCCCTTTGGATCCCAGGACTAGGCTGTACATGGCACATCCACCTCTGCCTACCAGTGCCAAATGTTATCCCGCCTGTTTACCTGTGAAATGTCGGGCAATGTACTTCCTGGTTACATTATAGTATTTGGCAGATAAATTACAAGGATTACTTTAGTGCTGGAGGAATAAGAACTGAGAAAATTACCTTGGTAGTTCTCAGGGCCCCATGTACTTCCTAGGCCAGGGATCCAAAGAAATGTTTGAATTGAGGATACAAATTTCAGTACTTGCACACCCACAAAGTGTTACTTTAAAAATGTTTAGGTCATGTTAGATTCACTTTAAGGACTAATCTGACTTCAAGGTGAATATTGATACTTGGGGTTGTTTTCATGTTATGTGGGACTGACTGGAGAAACATGTGCGATGATCAGAGCAGCAGTTTTTTGTTTCCTCCCCATCTTAACTTTAGTTTTACAAAATAAAGAAATATAATTTCTCAACCCAAATTTGAGTTTCTGTTAATAACTGTTTTATTATTGTTCTTTTTAACCAACAGGAAAATGCTGATGCTTTAGCACATAAGGTGTGTTTAGCTGTGTTTTCCCTTGCTGGAGGAGTTGGAGATCAGCCAAAGCCTTTACGATGAAACGTATCAATGACTGTATTGCGGTACCCAATATTTGAGTACCATATTTCTGGGAAGTGGAATCTGGAAATTCAAATGTTTACATTCTTAGTGAAATGTGTATCTAGCTATAATCATAAATGAATGTTTTTCTTATATGGTGCCTTTATATCTTTTGAAAATAAGTACTTTAAATGCAATAAACTTTATAACCAACGTTTTGTATTTTATGCAATGCAATGATCAGCTCCAAAGCTTACTTTTTTTTTTTTAGAGGACATTCTTCAGCATTGTGTTTAAAGAACAAGTACTGTGATTTTTACCTGACATATCATCAACACTCCAATTTGCATTTTCAGAACTGATGGCAATAGATGACACAGAAGTCTTATTTAGGTCACATAGCAGTCTTAATTCATATAAAAAGATTTGCCCATGTGCATTTTAATATATTCACGACTAAGAAACTAATAATTAAAAATTCCCCTTTGGCAATTGGAATCTATTTTTTAAAACAGTGCCAATATATCCAAAATCAATCAGAATACTCGTTAACACCATTTTGGTATCCTATTAAACAGCATTTTTGTTTTTAAAGTAAAATCTTTTTCTCAGAGTCAATTGAGGGACAAATTTCCATTAAGCAACCTACATCGACATAACCACTAAACATGTAAACATGAAAGGCAGCCCCCAGGGGCTATAATCACTACTTCACCAATCCTGCTCAGTTGTAATAAGCAGTCCAGAAAGAAAGAAAAAGAACAGTAAAGGAGCTTTAAGAAAAGGGAGTACACAAATCCTGTTTTCTGTATGGTCCATTGAGTAATGGTGACGGTAACATAATATCTTCATTCAAAACAAGGTCTTTACATTACTAGATAATACCAGAAAGGAACCACCATGGAAAACGAGGCATGACAGGTAGGCAACATCTTGAATAAAAATATGAATTAAAGATTTAGAATCAAGAGACCACTGAAAAAGAAGACAACTGACCTATGACGATATCCATAGCTGGACATTGACCTCAAACTTTTAGCAAGAAAAGAATTCCACCCACTGAACAAACTTGGAGAGAAACTTCTATAGATTAGCCTTTTACATCTGATGATATAAAGTAAATATATGCACTTTAATTCTGCAGTCATAGCTTGGAGCCTGAATCTCTAGCATCTGACATGGGGACATTTTTCCACAGATGCCCACGCTAACCTTATATAGCATTATCCAGGTTAGTCTCAGAAGAAATCAACACAAAACCCTTTGATTTTACTGGGTAGGTTAAGATTGCTTGTGCAATTTTTTTTTCTTCATATGCTGGTCTAGGCTTCTGCACAGGGTCAAGGACCTTCTCTCCCTCTCTGTCCCCATGTGCTACTATTGGGCCCAGCACCAACTATTTATGACAGAAGAGGGGGAAATCACTTATTTTTCTAACCCAGAAATATTGGGTAAATAAATGTAAGCTACTATATCTGATTTTCCTTCTAAAAAGCTAGGTTGCTTGGCTGGAATGTGTAATGTTTTTCCACTTACCAAGCTCCAATATGTAGGTCAGGAAGTCTGCCTTTAATAGGTACAAATTTATTTCATACAGTATATGTGAACATAACAAAGAAATATATACATACATGCTGTACACTTCTTATAAACGTATGCCTTTAAATCATGTTTTGCCAACAGCTGATGCTTTGTATGTATTCACACAGAATCAACTAAATCCTATTTCTGCAATACAAATGACTTCTCTGTACATCTGAAGTTACCTACAAAATATACACTGCTGGTGGGAAACAACAAGGGTCTTAATTTTCACAAAAAGGGTTTTTTACTAGCATTCAATAGTTCAGTATGTTCACATAGCCCTTTTATATACAGTAATCATGACCTAACCCATGAGCAGCACTTTTTTGGCACATAATAACAAGCACACATATATGACCAATAATTAGGAAAAAGGAAAAAAAAGGCTAGTCCAAAGTGAAAAAATGTCAAATCTATATTTGCAATGTTTTGTTTTAGAGCAATCAACAACATCGGACACAATTTATGCTCTCTAATATTAGATAATACATACATTTTAGGTAACATCCAGAATCCTCACTTTTATATACAAATAAAAATCTTTAAATTAAATACAATCAAATCATAAGTAAGAAGCATGTTGTTATAATACACACAGGGTAAAAAACACGCAACTGAGAAAGGAACATCAGTGAAGTTAGGAGTGGTGCCCCAAAGTTTCAGAAGGATCAGCTCTTAAGAACTCCCTCTAGAAAATCTCTCTCAAGCATCTCCTCAATTTTCTGCCTGGCTTTACTAGAGAACACTTTCTGGTTTTCCAGTTTCATATCCTTGTTGGTAAAGGAGTTCTGATATAGGACTGGACTTCCTGAGTCTCCAACACATCTGCTTGTGACTTTACTATTGAAGACTTGACTGAGTACATTGAAAAAAGGCAGGAGTTGTTCCATACTGCGGATAGTGGAAATTGTAAGCAAGAGATGTCCTGGCTCCCAGTCTAAAGTTCTCCCTGAGATGTCCTCTTCTGGGTTTTTCTGGAACATAGCAAACAACATGAGCCAATGTTTCCTTTTGATGTCACAGTAAACAGGGTGAAAAGATATCAAAATGTCTGCTAATAATTACCAACATTCTGGACCTACTTATAGTGTTTAAACAACCAATATGTGATTAAAGGGCTGGCAACAGAAACACAAATACTTCTATTTTTGAGCACAATCATTCTGACATACCATATATTGAAGTTAAAGAAAACCTCCCATGAGAGAAGTATAGAGGCTGTCAATTCTCACCCCTACTGTGTGGCTAATGCGTGCAAGGACAATTATAGGGCCTGATAAGTCACAAGTTCTAAACTGCAAACTTGTTCTGGGTAATTAAATCAAAGAGGAGCAACGGAGCAGCATTATTGGCAGGAAATGCCAGGCTGGCTGCCATGATGATCCTTTGGCTATATCCCCTTTTAGGAGGGTTTCTCTCACTTTACGTTTTGTCGGACACTCCTGCTAAGAAAAATTCCCATAGTGTATGCAGACATCAATACTACTCTGACACGTGTTCAAACCCTTACCTACTCTACCTAGAGTACATAGCTAAATAAAACAAATACCTGGAGTTGGGATTGAAGTGAACATGATCACCAATTGATGGGGTGTGGATAACATTATGTATACAACAACAATATGCAGAAGATAATCACAGTGTTTTTTTTTAGGTAAGTCCTAGGCTACAAATGCCCAGGTCAGTTTATTAAAATTTTGGGATTTAACATGTACCGATTTAAATGACACTCTCCACAATATTGGGAAATTTGATTTTGCTTTTAGTTCTATGGTTTGTATATAAAGTATGTTCACTTTACCAATACCTTATCTAAAATAATTATACCTTGGCTCTTTTCCTTAGGAGTTTTGCTAGTCGTACAACGTATGGTTTAAATTCCCTTTGATGTGTTCCTTGCCGTCGGACCTCTAAGCCCGAGTCATCTGAGGCTTCCGGAATAAATGCCCAGCGATACCTAAAATTATTATTATTAATAATAACAATAAGCAGTATTTGTATAGTGTCAACTTATTAAGCGGCGCTGTATATTAAATAGGAGTTTCAAACGACAGACAGATACAGACAGTGACACAGGAGGAGAGGACCCAAAACCAAAAAATGAATTTGGAAATAGAGGAAGAGGTAGTACAATGAAAAGTTAAAAGTCACTTTCATTAAAAAAACACATGTTTTTATTAACCTCCTGAACGGTTCATTTCTGTCTAAATTTAAATGTCTAAAAGCGGTACATTGTTTTTCACAAAAATTTATTTTACAGTATAATATAATAGTATGAGTATAAAAAAAGTTGGAAACACAAAATCATGTCAAAATATTAAATTAAATAAAAAAAATGTTTTTTTTACCTAAAAACAAAACAAAAAAAAAAAAAAATATATAATCATACTATTATATTATACTGTAAAATAATGTTCAAAGACAATTACACATAAAAATCCACTGTATTGCATTCAATACAGTTATTTTGTATTGAATGCAATACAAATGGATTTAGAATTTCCCACCCCCTTGCAACATACGCACACACCGATGTCACCAGGAACTCCCCCGGTGACTCATCGGGTGCAGAAGATGCCGGAGGAAGAAGAAAAAGGACACGAAAGACGACGCGGGACGCCGGCGAATCAGGCAAGACTCGATTTACAATTTTTTCTCATAGGTTTACCTACCCCGAGTGTAACTCGGAGTTACCGCTCAGGGGGTTAAATTATGGAAGCTGTAACAACCCACTGGCAGAATGTATAGCATGAGTGGTATAAATGCTAATCCATCTTTAAGCAACAGTTGTCTTAAGTGTGTAATTATATTTTTAAAGGATTTAAAACCATAACAATGTAATATACACTGTACTCACACTTTCAGGAAGATAACAAAGTGTTCAAATGTAGTTAGTAACAAGATTGAAAAGAATGCCCAACTTACATCTGAAACTGTGGTAAGTTATCAGAAGGTAGTGCCAGGGCTAGATCAAGGAATTTACAAGCTGACAGGAAAAGGTTTAGCCAGCGCTGGCTGTTATATGATGTTGAGAAGCCATTTCCACCAGTGTATGTTGTCTCCAGAGCAGCAACTGAAGGTCCAGAAGTTCTACAGGGGAAGAACAGTATAACAGTCATTATTATGGTGACTTGGAGGACAACACTACTCTGCTTACACACAGCACTGAATACTATCATATAACCACTGAAATGACAGATCACAATATACCTGCTTATGTCTTCATCAGCAGTAAGTTCCTGCTCCATTAACAGGAATACTTGTACCTGATAAAAATATACCAAGAAGTACTGTTAGCATTTTTATTTAAAACAAACATACTTTGATCATATGGAAAGTTTTGCAAAACATTTAGTGTTAGGCTTTTATCTCAGATTAAAAATCCTCATCTGCTCTTAGATGAGGTTCTTTGCATTCTTGACAAGGACAACACAAATAGAAATAAAGGAGGGACGAAAACTGTGTACCCACCAGTTCGGTGATCATGGTTGGCCATAATGAGGTGAGGTGCTGAGGAGACATTCGTAGGAGCAATACCCGAAAAAACAGAAACACCTGGGAATGAAGGGTGGGCACCTGTGGCAACCGCAAGCTCTCCACTAGCCTTTCTTAAAAACAAAGACACACAACACTGATTGTTCATTAAGTCAAGTTAATTTGTGTAAATTAGGTTTATACTAAATCATTAGGCCTCCACAATATGAATACAGATTTCAACACCTTCCTCAGTATTCAGTTTTGGCATTTGTAGGTGTCATTGTCATTCTATGGTGGCGATACCTGTAAAAGTTTAAAATGCCCCAGTGACAATGGTCACCACCGTAAATTTAAAGGGTGAATTACAATGAGTAGGTAAGATACAATAATGGCACAGAGGGCATGGAAAAAAGATCAATGTTTGATAATAGGCAGAAAAAGAGTAAATATAAACTGCAAACACAACAGTACACTACACTTTCCAAATATCAGGTCACGGTGACACATATTTGCCCTCTACATGATCTGCACACCAAGCTCCAGGGGGAAAAATGGAGGTTGAAAGTTTTGTGACGGATTTTGCTAAATATTAAAACTACAATCTGATTGCGTGACCTCTATTTATTTCCCTGGAGATGTCTCTGAACACTCTATTCAAATTAAATCCAATTGTACTAACTAGTTGTTGGTAAATTTAGAGAGGTTTGTTTAACCGGATTGCAACATGTGGCGGGCTGTACAAGAATACTACAAAAGGGCCAAATGGCCCAATCTGCTGTTTTGCATTCACAGTAAAGCTGAAAATGATTAAAAATGGAGCTTGATAGAATGAACCTGATTTATTAAAGCTCTCCAAAGCTGGAGAGGATACATTTTTATCAGTGAAGCTGGGTGATCAAGCAAACCTGAAAATAGACCTGATCCAGGATTCAAAACATTTCCAAGCAAATAGCAAAAAACTTTGGAGAATTCTATTCCAGGTTTGCTGAATCACTCAGCTTCACTAATGAAAGTGTATCCTCTCCAGCCTTGGGGAGCTTTAATAAATCAGGTCCAATGTCACTCTGTTGCACTGATGTCACACCTTGTATATCTGGCAGGAACTTCTGGTACTGGTCAATCTCACTGCTGAAGATGGCAAAGGCAAGTCTCTTTAGCAGCATTGCTCGCTGTTCCAGCTCTGCATCTCTGTTAGTGAAAAGGCTGAGGGAACTGCTTTGAGCAACGGCCACACGAGCTGAAATAAAAAGGACAAACTCTGAACAAGGAATGTGTGCCAGCACACTTTATACCTTATTAAGAACTAATTATAAAATCCTCATAGTCAGATATTGACCACTAAAAAATGTAGGTGGGCGGAAAAAAATAACTTACTCATTAGATCACGAAATGTGGTTTTGTCGTGTGTCATCAGATGGTCCATAATTGCCCTCCAGCTACAAGACAAAAGTAAAATTCTTTATTAGAACAATGTGAATTTGCCTTATTCAGCTGATCATTGTTTGAAAACCAGATAAACAGTTTTATTATATAAAGTACATGTTCTCCAATAAGACAAATAAAAAGCATGTTCTAGAAATTTGTTTTTCAACTAATGAAATATGAAAGTTTTTGTCATGGTTTGTAATATCATAAATGCAAGAAAACAAGAACAGGGAGCCTTGTAGTAGTATTTCCATCAGATCTAAAGTATGAAAATGTATTTAACACCTAAATAATACACTGGGATTCTGGATTTAGTAAAGTGTGAAGTAAAATTGTAAAATGTAAAGCAGGATCTAGGATAAAATAAACACGTTTCCTCACCATATGTCTCTTTACTATTAAAAATAATAACACACAACTAATACATGTCCACATCAGTATACTGCCTTCATGAGCAATGCTCCTATTTGCAAGTCAACATTTCTTTTTTTTGCAAATACTGTATGTATAATAAAGATTTCAAAACCAAAATAAACATAAATGGTTTCTTGTTGTTTGTCATCTCTGGATTGACTTTACCTACCATGAACATTTTATCCCCTGTTGCTTAAGTTCTACTTTACTTACTGTTCCCCCTCTTGGTGGAATCACTAGATTCAGCTGGTGGTGCCTCTGTTTTGTATTTACTGTTATTGTTTATACATTGAGCCTTTCCGCTTTGTACTCTTATGCACTTCTAAGAAACTCCTTTTTCTACTGTTGACAATAATGTACTACCTCAAAAAATTTAATAAAATGCTTATAAAAGAAAATTGAAATAAAATTTGGCTTAAGTTATTTTACATATGTCTTGTCAGAAGAATGGAGAAGAGACTTACTGACTGACGCAGGAACTGTCCATCTGAAAGAAGTTGTGATCCATGAAAAGGTCAAATGCTTCCTTCTTCCAAGTCCGCCTGGTGTACTGATAGCCACTGAGGCTACTCAATAGCTGCACACAGGCTCGGTAACTGGGTGCATTATGAGCACTGAAACAGTGAAGTAAAGATTGTTGTTATTACACTAAAGATCAAATTTAAAACTGGCAGCACTACATTGGTAAATGGTTTTATTATGAAGATACCCTACAAATATCACAAGTCCCAGTATACTGTACATTCTTTATGAAGGTAGAATTATTCACAGTCTTTCCTTCGACTATTTCAAAGTGATCCCTTTCCTAATCTGTGCATGCTTTTCGCAAATTGCAAGTAAAGTGAACATTGCTAGAGAAAAAAAGCAACTATGGGGTAGACTAACACAATTATAAAAGTTACAAAATCAAGCCTGGTCTACTGCATTGTGGTGTTCAGTGACTGTCCTATCTAGCAGTATGTGGGTAGAGTGGCCATATATAGGTCAGAGAGGGTTCATTATGATACAATTGGACGTATATTGCAGTAAGTGCAAACAAGAATCTCTGTTTATATTAAGGCTTTGCCAAGTGTGTAAGGGTGGATTACAGAGTGCAGCAGGATTGAAAGAATTACAAGTTAACAGCTCTAACACTTCCTATCATATATTTGAATACTGTTTGTATTATTGGATTCTGTTGTACAGTTTCCAGAGTCATTATCAGACCTGGTTTAGTGTTTGTCTTCCAACTGTGTCATTTCACCCTGTACTGGTAATATATGTACATTAAAATTTAGTGCCTCTCAGTTTAACAAATACCAATGATTGTTTGGGTATATGTATGGGTGGCAGCCTTCCCACTGGTCAATATTGTAGAAGGAATTTTTCCTCCTGACCACCAGGCTAATGTACTGTGAGCTGTACATATAGTAATTATATCATGAGTCCCCCCTGTTCATAATAGTCAGAGAGAGATCACCCAGCAGCGAGTCAGTTTGAACATGAAATGTTATTTTTGAAAAGTTGGCTGAATGCGTGTTAAGGGTGTATAACAATTATAAATATAATTTTTAGCTTGTTTAGGGCAATTACAAACATTACCAATAACCAAAAAATGTAAATTTTTTGGACCACAAAACACTTTCAAAATGACAGAATCTCCACAAAAACAAATAGTATTTTGTTATAATTGACCATCGAGGAAAATATTGCATACCACAGCTGCAGTGTGCACAAATGTAATGTTATTAATTATAAACAATGAAATGTAGTATATTATTACCTGTGATTGCGTAAATAAGGTACCACATAGTGCATGATATTGACAAGTAAAGGAATAACCTTCTCCTTTTCATCACTGTAAAACACCATATCCAGCAAATGAGCAAGAACCTGACAAAAGACAAAAACAGTACACAAAAGAGCCAACATGAGCACACAAGTGTATACTGCACTTTGTCCAGATACTACCATTGTAAACAGGGGGAACATAATAAGCCTTTTTAAATAATCTTCGAGCAGGTTTTCCAGGGGACAAAGGCTTGGTAATGACCTCCACCTCAATTACCTCTGCAGCTCCTGCACTGCAGGGTCTTGTTTTTAAATATAGGAAAATATGTACAGTATATTGTGCACTGTTGGTTTGATTAAAGCCAAACAATCCAGTTGACAGGAACAGAATAGGAATCTTCCAATAGAGACATTTTTTCTAGTGTTAAATATGTAATTTTAGCTCACTTAAGAAAGATTTTAACTAACTTCCGGTTAGGTCTCCAGTATAGGAAAAATATGTAAGGGAAACCCCCCAAAAGGACATAAATGACAAAAAAAGTTTTTCTTTCTTATTTTATCTATTCCCCACCTATCCAAGCCAAAAAAGTGCACCAGCTCAAAATACATTTTAAAGTGAAGCTGTGACCAAAAGAGGCAAGCAGAGAGCAAAGGACTACCAGCATTGCTTACGGTCCCCCTGCAGCAGATTGTTTTTCCCATTACTGACTTAAAATGCTTTGCTAGGCATAGGCCCTGATTTATTAAAGCTCTCCAAGGCTGGAGAGAATACTCTTTTATAAGTGAAGCTGGGTGATACAGAAAACCTGGAATGGATTTCCTAAAAGTCATTGACTATTTGTTAGCAAATGTTTTCAATTCTGGACCAGATCCATTCCATGTTTGCTCGATCTCCGGCCTTGGAGAACTTTAATAAATCTGGGACATAGTGTGGAGGTAGCCATTCTGGTAGGGACAGTGCTTTGTTTCCTTATGCCAAAGCCTTCAGCAAGACCATCATGTTTTATATAAGCTCAAAAAATTATATAACATCCTTGAATTCCTTAGACACCATTCTTACCTCTGAGAGTAATGTGAGTGCATGCACACTATACACTGAAGGTGTGATGTTTGATATTTCCATGGCTGGAGACAGCATGTCTGGTAGAAAGGAAGGAAGAGAAATACATTTTTAAAAAGGTAATTCAAGACTGCAGTCAAGATTTTTACACTGAACCAAAACTATACCTTCAACATCTGATTCAGTAGTGGTACCATCTACTGTAATTTTTGGGGATGGCTTCACCTCCAAGTTCCTTCTTAACCAGGTAGTCTGCTCCAATGATGATCCTGCGATTGCACCAATTGCATCTACAATTTTGTGTGTGACATCCTGAAGTGATAGACAAAAAGCCAATGTGTGAAATAATGAAACAAGAACATGTATTATTTTTTTATAGTTATGAACAATTTGATTAATTTGATTGCATTAAGGGAAAACAATAAGTACAGGCATATTATTGTAAGCAGCAGGGAAATGCTCTCTTAGGTGGTTATGATTACATTGTTAAAATGTCCAATTTGGAGTGTTTAGGGAACCACTAGGGGTTCACCTATCTCAGTTATGAAAGTGCAGATAAAAATGCAGGTCAACAAGATCCCAGCTACATTTGTCAGCTGGTAGAATAGTAGCACAGAAGTAGGCATTGTTTACATCATACCCTCACCCTCCTCCACACTCTCAATCAGTCTAAAATCCACAATCCAATAACTATACCTGCTGTATACTTTCATTTACATTCAGTGTATTGCCTTGTAATGTACTGTGTATGTAGGAAGATATTATGATGCTACCACTGTATATAACAGAACAGAACTCATAGTACACATACATATTATGTGCCAACATATACCGCAATTGCACAAGAGATAGGAATATCTCAGTCCAACTTCCTTAAACACTTTCTTTAACCCCCTGAGCGGTAATCCCGAGTCTTGTTTGGTGTAAATAAAACATGCATATTTAATACATGCTACTGTACAGTTATATTACAGGTTTCAGTATTTTAATACACCCTTGTTTGATCAGATTTTTGTGTTTTTTTATTTAAAGTTTATTATTAAATTTTTTAAATATTGGACATATTTCGGTGAGTTATGCCTAAGAATTATAGGCTTACAATGTAAAATAAATTTCCATGCAAAACAACTTAGCGCTTTTGGAAAAAAAATACTTACATAATTAGACAATTTTTAACATTAAACACTTTGATGTTTGCACCAGATAGGTGAAAACTACATACATGTTAGGTGTGCTAACTAACCCTTTCAATGAAAAGTGTCAATTATTGTTAACTGCCTGAATATTAATACATATAGGGAGTACAAACTGGAAATGCACACTGAGTTTTCACCTGCAGGTCTCTCTGGTCTTTCTTGTTGTCAAGGGTGGGGTTCTTCATAATGAACTCATTCAATACTCTGTAAAAAATGAAAACCAGTACTATTGGTTAAGGACTGCTGTATGTCATCCAAACATACCAAGTGATTTCAAATTGTCAACCAAAATCATACAAAACTACCTTCTTTTTAGGGGTTCTATCATAAAACCAATGCTTATCGAAAGTTTAAAACAATGCCTGCTCTGCTAGCAATGGATTTACGGGCATCTGCCCATCTGAACTCCCCCACTGCAAAGAATCAACTTATTTGGAGATGCAAGGCCCATTGCAGACTTGTGGTCGACCAAAGCATGTATTGCAGGCTGTGCTTCCAACTGCTTCCATGCAATTGAAAGGTAGCTGTTGGGAACCATTTTGTGCATGGATTTGCACACGACTGCCTTGCAGATGCAGAACACTGCGGTAAAGTTCCTACAAGCAGCATTTGCTTTTCCTTGTATGAAGGAAGAACTGCAACTGCAAACACAAGGACAGCACATGCAGATGTGGTAACCTACTGTTAGGTCTTATTAATATTAAATAGTATTTATATTGCGCCAACATATTACTCAGGGCTGTGCATTAAATAGGTATTGCAAATGACAGACAGACACACAAAGTGACACAGAAGGAGGAGAGGACCCTGACCAAAAGAGCTTACAATCTAAGAGTTTAAGAGACAGAAGAAGACAGGTAGGCAAGTTTGAAAAGATGGGTTTTGAGTGCTCTTTTAAATTAGAAAAAGTAAGAGGAAGCTGAATAGGACAAGGAAGACCATTCCAAGAAGTGAGGGCAGCTCTAGAAAAGTCCAAGAGCTGTGCGTGTGACACGGTTACTAGACAGAGAGGAACTTATAGGTAGGTCATTGGAGGAGCAGTTTTATGTAATATCAATAATGTCTTAGCGACAATAGGTTTTATCAATATACATATATGCCTTTCTAACATACACTTTCCTTTCATAGGGTCCATCCTAGAGGAATGCAACTCAAACACCATTATCTGGCATCTGCAATGTGCCTGTGATCATCTGCCAAGCCATCAGATTAGGATGGAGTAGGATTGCAGTGGCATTTAAAATGTATTTCCGCAGAATCTTTTATTATATCTAATTATTACGTATTAAAATTTTACATCTATCTGTCTTTATATTATTAAATATTACACTCTATATTTTACACAAACAGCAATTTGTGTTGTTCCTAGGTGTCGTTTATGGTGTGGTTAGCAACTGCAAGTATGAAATGGGTCTAAATACAATACCAACAACTAACAGAATGTTGGAGTCTAAATATAAAAAAATAGTTGGTTACTGGTAATAAAAAGTGTTTTTGCTACAGCTATAGGAAATCTTTGTGAGTAGTAGGGGAAGAGGAAATCTTAAGGAGAAGTAGTAGAAGCACTTTTTAAAAAGTGTTTAAAAAGTGTTTTTAAAGTTCTCAAAAGAAGCACAAAGAAGCATAAAACATTTCAGTCTTGATCGCCAGCTTTGTTGCTTTTTGAGAATTACTTTACATTATGAACAGCTAGAGAAGTCGGGAATGGTTTAGATTTAAATCTGTTTTAAAGCGAAATATATAGCATTTTAAAGCCTGAGGTCAGTAAATAAGTGCTGGAAATTTTGCAGAATGTACATACAAGGTTAGTGTGAAGAAACTTTCCCAGTCAAGAGGTAAGCATTCAGCACAGGGTTGAAAGTTTTCAGAACTGTGGGAATTGTACACTAGGTTTGTCCATTCTCCTGAGATCACTTCTTTTTAATAATCATTAAATTATGTATTTATAGAAGTCACTGATGAACCCTATATGCAATAGTCTTACCCCAATATAAGAAATTGGCCAGGAGCTGGAAGACTCAGCTGGTTTGAGTCCTTTAGCAGCACAAGAAATGAAGCCCAATTATCCACCAGATTAGAGACAGGAATCCTGAAAGAATGTCATTTAGAGTTTACACGTGGAAAACAATTAAACACATCAAACAGAAAAAAAAAATATTAAAAAAAAGACCAGTCTACCTAATTACTACACAATATATTCAACACACTTATCACATATCAGATCTCCTTGCAATAAACATTTGACCTCTTCTCATTTACCCAAAATATACACCTACAAACAAACTCTGTATCATCCAATAATTTTATTTTAAATACTCATGTAATTATACATTTTAAGATCTACACCAGGAACACAACAGGACTCAATATATATACTTTTTTCATACCATTAATACTGTACAAACACTGTTCAAGGCACTGTGAAACATTGGTAATAAAATATTCCTTTATATATATATTAGTTGCTGGATAGATCTCAATATCCCCTGAAGAAGCTCAGTAGGGCAAAATACATCGGGGTAGAGACTCACTATTTCTCTACAAACGCTGTCCAGAATGGTATTACTTATGGTTATATGAAAACCTATACTATTAAGAAGTATCATGTATAGTACTTAGTCTCAAGTAAGATCCACAATACTACGTTTGTGAATACTGAGCAACTGCTAGAATGAGACTTAGAACCAAAAAATAGGTGAAGAGATACAAGTTAATTAAGGCTGAAGTGCAACACTGTCGAATGTAGGGTCTATCTGTATAGGTCCTTCTAAAATATTTACTATAACACAAATATTGTAGCAGCCGGTTAATCAGCTAGTATATAAATATTTATATATTACAAAAAGTTCCTATTTAGAGTAAAACAGTTTCACCTCTAAACATATAAGAAATGACCATGCCTAAAGAAAAACAATGTAAGATTAACTGTTATAAGGGATCACAACAAGCATATTGAAGAGAAAAAAAAAACTGTTGTAAAAAAAAATAATCACAATAAAAAGGGGAAAGCTACCATGCAAGTAATACTTTAAAAGTTAGTCTTACCTCTGAACATAGGCATAAAAGAACTGTAACATGCAGACCTCAAGTGAAAGGTGCTTCTAAAAGATTAAAATCAGAGGAAACAACTTAGCAGCAAAATAATAATGCGTGTTAATGTGGCCTCCAAATGCCACGAAGCTACAAATAAATGTATTTAAAAAGCTTGCTGCAGCTTTCCATGCACAAGCCACAGCAAGCTTACCAGAGCAAGACAAAATGATGCATTGTGACTGGTCAAAGGTTGTCTAATTTATCATTCAACCAAAATGTGCTCCTAAGCAGCCAATGTTCATGCCAATGTTTTCTGATACACCACAGAACTAAACAGAATGAATGCACTTCATGTCTAACACACTGATAAATGTTTGTTGTTCTTTCACACAATCACAACGCACCCAAAGAATTTATATTTTGTGATTACTTTAGCAAGGAAGCCGTAACAATATGGTAAACTTAGAAGAAGGTAGTTTTTAAGAACTTTAGGAGTTGAGAACTTGTAGATATTGAGGGTAGGTATTAAATGTTAGTAACTGCATATACTAGCCCCCCATCTGAGTATGAGACGGGCTGTGAGTTGTTCTTTAATGGCTTCCCCAAGAGGCAGCATTACAGAAAGTTCTCACCTTCCCTCTGTTGGCCAAGCTTTTCTACAAGCTATGCTTCTGCACATATTTCACCATTATGCACAACATTGGCAGAGTGTAATTAAAAAGGTTTTCCTCTGGCAGCATAGAGTATAGAAAAGCTCCTTTTAATTGTTAATAATATTGCAGAAGTTGTTGTTTTATTGTGTGATTGTACAGAAATCACAAAACCACTTTATAAACATCATATTTTAAAAAATGATGTTGCAGTAAAGTAAGTACACTAGAATTATTATTTCTTTTCAGCACACATACCTTATGTACCAATATTATAATAATACTGAGAATGTCAATGGCATGCATTGTTATTAGATCTTTATACAAGATAAGTACAGTAGCTGCTGAGAGATATACCTTGTCTTTAGCTATGGCAGGTGGCTGCTTCAGTACCTCCTTCACAGTTTGTATAACCGTCTCTGTCCTCATCACGCTAATGGAACGCACAAGTTCAACAAGCAGAAGTTGTTCTTCACTGGCTGATGGAATGACCTTATTAAACAGTGAAAATGAATAAAATTAGAGTGGAAATGAAGATAATGAAAATATGGCATTAGCCAAAGCAATTCTATTGCACTGCATTACAAATTCTGATCAGGAACACAATTATTATCATGTCATCCAGAACAAACACAAAATAGGTAAAGGTTTGACACTTAAGTTTGCTACTTGGAAATTTCAGTGCTACCTTTGTTCGTGCAGAGCTTTTATTGTGTCTTCTTTCATTCCAAACAAAAGCGATGGCAGCCATAAAATGAACACCGTGATTCATAGAAATGGGTCCCAGTAGCTCCAAAATCTGCTGCCTTAAATTCTGGTAATTTGAGAAACGCAAATCAATTAGGACATATAACATCATATACAATAAATAATGTATTTTTATGCAAAAAATTGATGACTGTTTGCAATCTTAAGCAGGAAATGTTAAAACAGGAGAGGAAATAAAAAGCTATCAATAACGAACTGAAAAGGGAATTTGGTTAAACATCTCACTTTCAGTTACTGACTGTAACACAAAACAATATAAATACATGGATGTGGATGAGTGTGTGCTTTTCATTTAGGGATATGTGGAATGTTAAAATGCTGACTATAGTCATCATCATGTAGAGTCAACAGAAAAGCTTCTGCATAATCTAGGGCATTTCCACACTGTACCCACAATGCCGCTAAAATGATAACATATGCTGGAAAAACCTTTCTTTGGCAGGTAGAATTTTGCTGCAGTACAGCATTACCTTTAACACTTTACATAGCTCTCCATTCTGATACATGCAGCCAGAAATACAGAGATAAAGGGTAGGTAATGCAATTTATTTTGGGGAGGGACACTTTGTGGAGCATGGAGGCTGTCTGTATGATTGCACTGGTGACAGGTGCATTGTACTACAGATAAGCATCTATATGGGGTAACACAAGCTGGATTAATATGGCTGGTGAGAGGATGATTTTTTGAAAACACTTAACAGTAAATATTTATTTACAGTTGCAGAATGTTTGAATAGCATAATACAATCATTACATGTATATTTAAAGTCCACCTAAAAAAGTGTACAAGAGGATTCAAGATATGTAACACAGTCTTATATAGGCTGATCTGTGCACATTGTAATGTCATAGCAAGCTTCATCAGGTAATTATTACCAATAATAAGAAATTTTGGACAATGTATTTGTATTACCTTTGTTGAGCCAAGATTGATTGTAGTGACAGAAGAAGCGGCAGCTGTAAAGTTTCTTTCAGAAAAATCTGCTTGATGAAGAATGCTCCATAGCAAGGTGACTGATGACATTATTAAGTGGAGTATGGAAAGGATTCCACTGCGAGCTTCTAGAAGGTGTTTTTGATCTACATTAACCAAGAGCTACAATAAAAGACAACAATAACTAAACAGTGCAAAAAGTCTTTTGTTTAGCCAAGTTAAAATAAACAAAAAGACCTCCACATATAAGAAACCCCTCTATACTATTCTTAAGAAACCCTAAACTCATAGTAGCTGAGAGCACTATGAGAAATAAAAGAATAGACTTCTACAGAACTTCAATGACAATGGTACACTGTGTTTGTGATTATATTTCCTAGAAAGATTGTAAAACCTAAGCCAAAATAAAATAGTTTTAATTTATTGGAGATCCTACTACACAACAATGAGCAATTTATTTCAAAATTGGCATAATAACAGACAATACCAAGACAACAGCCAAAGTTCATTTTCAACTTACCTGGTGATACTGTGCAGATGGATCAAGTAGACAATAATGAATAATTGTTGTAATGCCCTCAAGCAGGGTCAGGATCATGTCTGGTGGTGTGAAGGATGCCATCCATAAAGGCCTTAAATACAGACAGTAAAGACAACTGTAAAAAAAAAAAAAAGTTATAATGAAAACTAAACTGAAAACAGAAAAAAACTACATACCTGTTGTCAGATAACCCGGTTTCATATTTGTATTGCTGAATTAGCTTATCTAGATTTCTACAAAGCTGTAGTGTCACAGACACAACTACTTTTTGCAGGACTTTACCCATGTAAGGCAAGGTAGCCGTGATGAGGCCAATCCACTGGGGGTGCATTTTACATGTATAATGCTGGTGCAAAGCCCTAATCACGGCACAGAGGAACATCCCCTGGCATGTGATTGGCTGGGAGTGCATGTACTGGAGAGAAGTGATTGGCTGCTGAGGGTTGATGTGCTCCAGATCAGTGATGACAAAATCAAAGCCGCCTTCATTGTCTTCTGGGACAGTTAATACACGATGTTCCAAAACAATAAGACCTTGAAGCACTTTTAATAGCTGGGACTGTAATGTGCTGCCATTATCAAGTTCATCCTCAGAAAAGTTGATTAGACTGTCCTCAGAAAAACCTTCTTCGATGGCTATTATGTTCTTTTCAGCCATGCGTTCACTGTGCCACTTCTGAGCACTAAAGATTGAAGAGAGTAAGCAGTGGAGAATCACCTTCTGTACCTTGCACTTGGACAACATGTCCGAGATGAAGCTAGCAAAACCCTTAGCCGAGCTCTCTATCACCTTGGCCAGCTCCGTAAATAGCAGGGTCAAAATTTCAATACTCAACATTTGCATGTTACGATTGCCCACCAGATCTTGCTTGGACACGTTAATATGAGCAGGGTAGTGGCTTCTCATAAAATACAAACACAAAGAAATAAGAATCTCTATATACATGGAGCTCCGAAAACTGTGGTTAGAATCCAGGGGTATATTGCTATAGAAGTCTCTTCCCATGACAGAGATCCTATGCCTTGCTAGGAGATTCTGGAGCAGAGACAACTGTGGAGTGTATGCATTATTGACACTGGTGGTGGAAATAGCACTGACAAAGACTGTCGGACATGTTTTTAATATGGCTTTTATTGCGGAGAGAGCATATAATGTCCTTGAGGAGTCGTAAAGCTGGAGATATAAAAGCACATGCTGGTAAAGGGGGTGGATATTAAAATGTGGCGATTTTGCAATGCCAGGAGAACCCACATCACTTTCAATTTCAGATATCTCCCCCTCTCCACAACTGTACCAATTCTCTAGGTCCAAGCCCTCACTGAAAAAAACATTTGTCTGTTTCATCTTCTCATTCTGGGCCTTTTTCTTGTCATCGTCCTTCCTTCTAGACATTTTTACTTTAGGCTTTGATCCAGTTGGTTTATTCCTCTCCTTGTTAATTGCATCCTTCTCTGCAAGCTTTCCTTTAAAATTAAACTGGATGCTGCTGTGACTCCGTTTCCTGTGCTGTCCTCCAATCATATCACTATTAAAGTCACCAAGGTTCTGGTGCATGATTGAAGGAGATGACAAGTTTCTGGTAATTGCATTTGCCAAGCTTTCAATACCAGAGTCTGCAGACACAGAGAGAAAGTTGGGTGGATGTCTAGATGAAGGATGAATGTCAGTCCTTTGAGTTTCTTCATCCTCATTGCTTGTGCCATCATTCGAGGCACCACAAATCTTCATCCTGCTGGAGGTGTCAATCTGATCTGCACATGAGTAATTTGATTCAGAATCCTCACCCACATTTCTAAGAACTGTGCATATCAAATCAGAAATAACTTGTTGAACAATCTCATCTACAGAGTCCTCCCTTGAGATGGTACAGTTTTCTTGAGCACTTAAACTCTCAGCATCCACTTCTTCTCCTACCGAAGACTGAGAACCCCCAGAGTCTGAACTCTGCAAGATTTCAATATTCGGGTCTGGGAGATCAAAATCTGACACTATCATAGGGATGGTTTCACTGCTGGTGCTCAGAAGGGACAGTCTGTCACTGAGAGGATTTACTGTAAGACTAAAATTTTCAATTTCCTCCAAAAGAGCAGGCTTCATTTTTGCCATTCCAGAAGAGACATGTGTATTTGTGAAAGCTGCAATGATTAAAATAAACATTTTAAAAATACATTTATACAGCATGTATTTAGGTGTACACTTAAAGCTGAACTCCAGGCAGATATAAAAACGCACATATTACTGCAATTTTGTAATCAAGAAAGGTAATTTTTTCAATGCAAGCAGTGTGATTACTAGAATTTGACTTGCCATCAGCCTCTAGCTGTCCTTGTACAGCAGAGCTTAAGCTATGTACACACTTCCAATGGTTCTCGCCCGATAATCGCCGATATCGGATGAGAATCTGAAGTGTGTACACTGTGCATCATTCATTGTCCAAACGACCGTCCTGGCGGATCCACAGACGATGAACGACGAACAATCGCAATGCAAGTGAAAGGGGAGAGTGCACAGAGGGGCGCCGTTCTGCCGCTCTCCCCCTCCCCTCTGCATAGATCAGAATTGTGCTGTATGTACAGCATCATTCATGCATCGTGGAGTCCAAAACAAAAGACCTTGAAGCACTTTGATTAGCTAAGATTGCCGCAAGTCTGTATGCGGCTTTACAGAGAGGGAGGGACAGCATGTATAACTATTATGTATTTAGCTGCTTGTCTGGAGATCAGCTTTAATTTATGTTGTGCTCAAAATAGTAAAGCACTTGTATTTGAAGGAAAGCAATCATTTACTGTGATTATTACTGTGATTATTATTATTGGTCTGGCTGTGGACACAATATCCACAGCCAGACCAAATTTATATACACAATATGAATCTCCCATGGGTAAGCCTAAAATAATAGTCTTAAAAACTAACGAGAACATTTTTAAAGCAGTGCATGTGACATTCATCCAATATTCAGGTGAATTAATCACTGTAATTTAATTATGCATTAGGAAGATTAATACCATAAAAAGGGTTCAAATTACATGTTGATGACCTTTAATTAATAGGTCAGCAGAATGTGGCTTCACTCTGGAAGCCAGGGATTGATGGGTTGTGCACTAGGAATAGTTATAATAAAGTGTTACATGATTTCATATTTATATCTTTATGTATAGGTCTTAAATTTTGGAAACGTGGGTCTAAGATAGGGAAGTTTAACGGTATAACACTGCTATGCATTTTCATTATAGAACAGACATACTAATTTTGTTCAGGACATAATATGCCTTTGTGCCTCAATGACTAAGATGTAAGTTATTAAAATGTAACAAGCAAACATGACTATTATTGGACAGTGTATGATAAATTGCATACCATCATTACTATTACAAGTCTTGGTAAACAGTCTCCTATTTTCCTCATAGTGCTTCATGGATTTACTCCAGTGTCTCTCAGCCTGGACACGCTGCACAGACACTCGCTGGGTCTTTGGATGCAGGAGTAAGAGAATAATTGGTTCCAGGACTCTTGCTATGTCGTGTCTCTGCAGCACTTGATGTAGCCAGGCCTGACCCACAGAGGAGGTGCAGCCATCTAAGCTGCTCAGACTGTCCAGCATGATGAACAAAGACCTGTATATTAAGAGATTTATAACTAAAAGATATTGCTACTAATGCCATAACATCATCGTAAACATAAGGCATAAAATGGAGTTGAGCTGTTGGATATGTCATATCAGCTAATCACTTTTCATCTTTCTAATGAAACCAAGATCTAATTTGTCCTAATATCAAGTCATTTACCTTGGAAAGAAATTACCTAGTGGAAACAAAATAAGCAAGTATTACCTGTCAAATGTACGCCCATAGGATGAAGACTTGTTCACATGAAGATCTCTAGTTAGGTGCCACAACACTGAAAATCGTCCATGAGCTTCCATTCTGATTTTCTATAATGATGTAACACTATATTTATAATCAAATCCACTACAATCCAAACTTCAAAGGGATATATAAAAAGTCAGCATACATCATGGCCTTGGAAAATTACATAATAATGTCATTATTAATAGGTTCCACCCCCAAAAGAAAGCCCTCATCATAAAAATCTCTTCAATTACAGCATACTGTATTATACCCTCACTTTCTGATCCAGAAAGAACTCTGTTCTTGTGTATGTGTGTTTCTAAAACATTTCTATGCTAAGAATTCAGTAATCTCAGTAAGGGCAGATTCTATGTCATCTCTTGTTCAGTTGTCCAGAAACTATACACTCCATAGATTCTGAAAAGCCTAGAAGGCATTACAAAACAGACCAGAAAATGCTTTCAATGAAAGACACAGGAGCCAGTTGAATCATATGATTTGCGCCTTACACGTACAGATAGCCAGTCTATAGGTCACATTCAACATCCCGCTACCAACACTGCTCATTCATCTGAAATATTTTTCCATTTGGAAACAAAATGTCCTCCGTACAGCTGTATAAATGTGTCAAATATTTTTTCCACTTTCTTGTGGTTTACACAGATGTTTTAATATTGTTTTATTATAGGTATTGTAGAAATACCTTGTCTTTGTGGGTTAGTTGCTGGCTTATAACATCCTCGCATATGCTGGAAGATGGGACTAGATTGTGTAGCTGGTAAAAGAGTTCCACACTTCTTTGATGGTGCTGAGGAGTTCGATCTCCTAACTGTTCCCAGAGTGTCACAGCCACATTCTATAAAACAAAAACAAAAAAAATGTACTGGTAAAGCACAAACATCCAGTACAAAGTAAATAAGTAAGAACTATGGGATGAGTAAAATATTTTCAGGCACAAATCTCTTTACCTTGAAGAAATCAGTTTTCTCTGCCATGTATCTCAAATTGCCTTCAGTAAGAGGTGGGCGGATAACAACAGAAACTCGCCCTTGGTTTGGACTTAAGGGCTGAGATGATTCCAAGCCATTTGGAGTTTCCCCAGCCACCACTGCCACAGACTGGGTTAGGCCAACCAGGTCCATCACAAGAGATATGGCCACACTCTGAATGCTGAAATCTACTGCAGCACTGCAGGCGTTCATTAATGTTTGCAGCCACATTGGTGGTTGAACTTTCTCACAGTCTGATTGAAGAAAAAAAAAAAGGAAATATTTATAAAAGTATACTATACAAACATTACAGCACTAGACTGTCACAAACTAGATACACTAGACAGAAAACTAGAAAAAGAGGGGAGCTGTTGGAAATGTCATATCAGTCAATCTCTTTTCCTCTTTCACATGAAACTGATGTCTATCTGCCCATGGTTCCCTTTGTTGTCCTTTCCAACAAATTAGTGCCAGTTATGTTTTTTAATCTGGGAGGACTTTTTTTTACAACAACCCTTGACTTACTTTTACTCTTACTCTTTAGGATTCTCAGTGTTTACATGTGCCCCAATGAGGCAACAAAAAGCAGTCTGCGATACCCCCTCCCCCCCAAAGAAGCGGGTTCATGCGAAAAGAGTCGGGTTCAAATAAATATCTGACTTTTAAGGATGGTTCACACATCTATGCCTAGCTTTTTACTTCTCTTAAAATAATGCTTGTGTGCTTTATGTACTTTTTAAAATTGATACCACTGAAACTCCTGCTTTTTTCAACCCCAGTGCTTGGAAGTTTGAAGGTTCTTTTTTGGCTTGTGGTGTATCTCTGGGTGGTGGTAAACTTAGCTTGATCATTTTATGTGGGGACCCATTTTTGTAATTAAGGTATATACAAGCTTTGCTGAATTAATGCTTGTTCTCTGAACACCAGTGTTCTTCCAACAATCTATCCACAGCTCCTTTTTAAATTCATAGTACAAACCACTGCACGGACTAACAAAACTGGATAAATTGAACTACAAGGACAGTGCAAAATGAGAGAAAAGTGCTTGATAATGCAAGTAGTCCATCAGCCTGAAAACGAGGCAGTATTATAAATGCTTGGCCTGGGGAGTGTACAGTTTCCAATGAAAAAAAGAGACAACCCAATTATAGTACAAGAGAGAAATCCCCATTAATAGAAAAAAAATTAAGGTTGTTTAGTTTTAACCTTATCAGAACTACTGTGAATTTGACTTAAAAAAAACTTTTGGTTACAAGTACCAATCAATAATACCAACGGCTGTGTACACAGGCCTAATTAAATAACACATCCAGATTTGGGATAACATAAATGAAAAATAGAGAAATAGATGAATGTAAAATACAGAATACAGTATGTGTTGCATACATTATTTACTTCAGCAACTCACCTCCATCTGCCTTCTCTGGATGAATGTCTGAGGGATGGCTGCCTTCTGCAATGTAAACTGGGAAACTAGAACATTCAAGAAAAAGCTGGCATGCAGCAATGAAGGCAGGTCGGTATTCTTTTGGAGTAATTGTTTTGATGGTTTTATTTTCTTTACCGTTTTCTGATTTGGGCATTTCCCATTTAGTGCCATCTGTGTGAGTTTCAATTTGTTCTGCAGGAAGGTCTATAGCAGCTTTTTGGGATGTTGGGCTTTTGGGGATAACATACAGAGTAATAAGTCTGGTGAGGAACTGTTGAAAATATTCCAAACAGCATTGCATTGCAGTTTTTTGTGTTCTCTTTATATTACGTTGGACTGTTCCCTGTGGACACATGGAAGATTGAAGTACCACTGTCTCCTCAGATCCAACCGTAGAAGCAGTTTCAGTTTCTGAAGAAGTGCTACCTAGGGGGAGACCAGCTACACCCTGCCCATCACTAAGAGCCCTATCAATGTCATCCATTTTATCAGCTTGATATTGCACAAACTCTGTAAAACCACTCTCTGATGAGCGACTGCTTGGGGGGTTCTCTCCATCTTCAAAGACATCTCCAGGATTTTCAGAGGTGACTGGAGACCACTGGAAAGTTAATATAAAGTCAACAGCAAAATCTTAAAATGTAAAGCAAACCCACAAACCCTGTCTCAGTAAAAATTCTTGAATGCCTTAAAACTTTTAATATGTGTGTACTTAATACTTGCCATACATACACAGGGTTTTTTGTGGTTCGCAGAGAGCACTATATACAGTTAAATAAAAACTAAAAGTGATTTTTGTTTTAACTTTAAAGCAACATTATTGGTGCTATGCTATGAAATACATTGGGCCTGATTTATTAAAGATCTCCAAGATGAAGATAGACTATGCTGGGTGAACATGGCTGATCCAGCAAACCTAGAATGGATTTTTTAAAAATTATTTGCTATTAGTTGGCAAATGTCTTTGGTCCTGGACCAGACACTTACCAGGTTTGCTGGATCACACATGTTCTCCAATGATGGCCTATCTTCTCCAGTCTTGGGGAGCATTAATAAATCAGGTTCATTGTATAATGAGGAAATGCACTTCTTTGCCACAGCCGTATTTTTCCCTGGACCTTTTCTCCCATAAAACCCTCAGCCCACTTCCAACATATTACTTAGCTGCCCTTACTGGCAGAAGCTTGCCAGGTAGGCAATATAAATTTATCCAAATTCTATGAAATTTTACATGGCAGTATTTTTTTTTTACAAACACTAAACATATTTTACCCTCTACTATTACCTTTCTCTCCTCCTTCTCGTTACTGGAGCAGTTTTGACCACCAGGGAACTGGACAGAACCTCCTGGACCTGCAGTCAGGAGAGGAGGCTGGACCTTGCTAAGAATTTTTGAGCAGAGTCTAAGGGAATCAGTAAGTTCTTTGAGATCCAGAGTATGGAGATGACTGGTTAGTGCAGAAATCATCCGAAGTAGCAGCTGAGGCAAATGCTCTGTCTGTATTTCAATATATGTCTCCTAAACAAAGACAAATATGCAGATATTGTACAGTTATACACACAGAAAACAACTTCCATCCATCACATTAATTTTTAAATTGGTAAAAGAAAAGAATCCACTTTTTTAGGTGTGTTACCTAAAAATATTCCTAAGGAATATTTACGAGTTAAAATCAGACTCCAGGCACTAATACCAAGTACTTACTAATACTAATCCTAATACTAGTCATCAGAAGAAACTGGAAAGTCCATGTTTAGCCAGACTCTGTCAATTGCACTTCCATGCAAAAAAAGGAAAAAACTTTACATGTTTACTACACCCATATAGAGAATAACTAGAGAGGATCCTGGAGGTAGGGAGAATCACTGCTCACTGTTTTATCACTCACTGTTATCAGCTTCATCACTTAACCTACTCTATACAATCTCAAAGTGCAATGCTGGCCAATGAGCCTAATAAAAGGATGGCATGCATGAATGTTAATTGCTTACCACTTTAATGACTTTTAGGGTAAAATCACCTATTCTTTTGGATCACATAAAGGGGGGCACAATAAATTTCAGATCCTCCGACAGGGTCGTATATTGCTCTTATTTTCTACAGTATATTCCCCACACTGGTGACATCAGCCCTAAGTACTTTCTTGTAAGTACTGCATGCAAAGTTACCCAAACATTCTACTCCACCGCATCTATTTTGTGGGGAAAAAACACAAAATGCACACTAAAGAGTTTTGTTAACTTCACTTTTTTGTATATTTGAAGAAAAAGAAAACAAATGCAACTACATCTAAAACTGCAATATATTAGACATTTGCTTTTGGGTTTAGATTGCCTTTAAAGTCCATCTATTAGTATACGGCTCCCTAAATTCACTGCTGAGATATATTTATATATATCTCATATGTAATGAAGAGGAGAATAAAGCACAAAGCAGCTCCCTAGAAATCCTTCGAGAAAATACAACCCCTATTTCCCGCTGTGTGATGAAGGGCACAAATACATTGATGTGTTAGTGTAAGCATGAATCTGAAGACAAGGGAAAACAAGCTGTCATACAGTACCTGACAAATCACTCTCATACTTCTAGTAGGCTTGGGAAAGGAAAGCAAAGGTTTAAAGAATGGAAAAAGTAGATTGGTTGGTTATGTAGTATAGTACATACAGGAATTTACAAGAAGACTTCAGGACATAAAAACATATGATTTTTTGAAACAGCAAACTAGGAAAAGAAAAGTCAGATTCATGGCGGTTTTTGCCGAGTACCAAAAGATGTATTCAGTAGATTTATGAGATGAAGTATGTTTCCTGACCTACAAAGCATTTACTTGTTCATAATAAGCTGTGAACATAAACTTTTTCATGATATTCATTTACAAATTGTTCATGACATGATTTATAGAACTGTGGAGTAATATATAAATATTTTTATAGGGAAAAAAAGGATTAGAGATCCTTGCTGTGAAAGGTGCGTGCAGTCCTTGAAACTTACAACAATATAATAAACAGATAACCATGCCGGAGCAGCTAATTGCTGAAAAAATAATACATTTTACATCAGAATAAGGGAATACTTTGGAAAATGTGCAATTTTATCCAATTACTGAATTTCTGCACATCAGAGCACTCACTCATATTGTCTAAACAATTTTTGTATTGACTTCCTCTGAACAAAAAAAACAAAAAACAAAAATAAAACAAAACAATATTTTAACAAACATTTTTCCTTTTTTTTTTTCTAACAACAAAGTAAAGTATTTTCAAGCCTTCATTGGTAGGCCCACTAAAGGATAGTGAAACGAAGCCTATCCTGAAAATGTAACTGTTATTTTATTACTTTATTGACTGTTATTAGAATAGACATATTCTTACCATTTTATACCAATATCATCAATTTATTTAAAGGGTCTCTTACCAAAGACACAATGTCCAACAAGAAATCCACTAATAACCAGAAATTGATGAGTGGTAACTCCAATGGATTGCTGCTGTCATTAGAAGACTGGAGTCTGGCATGCAGTGTCCTTCTACATAAAGAAATCATTATCATAATAAGAAAAAACAACAAGTCCAACAAGTCTAAAAGTAATTATAAAGCCAATATGAGTTATGAAAATATGACTACTTTTTAAGGTGTAAATAAACTAGATTTGCTTTTATAATCAAAGACAGTACATTTAAACCTAAATTAAGCAATGTATACTAATATTATAAAACTGTATTTATTTAGAGCCAACATATTAATTGGTGATGTACATTAAACTATAAATCTATTAACTGAATTCTGTTGTCAGCTTTGCTGGAAAAAGGTGGGTAAGGTTGGTATAAATAAGGAAATAATACCCGTAATGGCCCAGCTTTTTTCCTTAGGTTACGCCTGTTTCCTCTACAGCTAAAATCACAGCAAATAGCCTAAAGTGAGGTTGAGGAAGGAAACTGCCACAGAGCATAATGTCAGTCAGACACAGCATGCACTGAGATGCAGACACAGATAGTTATAGCAGAGCAAAGCCACTAAATTTACAAAGTTGTTGCTTGCAGAATTTAGGGCATTGAGTATAATTTATTAAGTTAATTTACCTCCCTTGTGTCGTCCTCTGGAAATCCTGCAGAAACATCTTAGCTCTCACTACAGTTTTGATGCTATCAGCATATTTCTGGTGGTGGAACTTTGCATTATTTGAACGGTAATAGATTAGCGCTGACCGTGCTAATTTAAACAAATTCCTTGGGACTAAAATCTGTGGCAGGATTGGAATTCTAAAGGTGAACTAAACAGTACAGTTTCCCACAATGCTGCAATTTTTAAACATGTCAATGGACTTTGCCTGCCTGTCAAGTGATACCTGTGGTTTTCAGGTAGCCTATGGTACAAAGCAGATTATAGACCCCAACATTCTATTGTAATTGATCAAGTGACCAAATGGCAGAAAAATAACTGTTTACATGACAGGTAAACAAGTTAAAACTAGCTAGCTTTGACTGAATGTTAGGCAATAAGTCCCTTTAACTAAAATCACCACTTTTAAGTGCTGGCATGAACTTTGTCTTGGGCCATATGACCAACCAATGTGTAAAGTAGCATTGTCTTTAGGATATGTAAGTACTTTAAAGTTGCTAACCTTCCATGTATATAAAAAGACAGAAAGGTAGGAAGGGAGGCAGTGGTTAATTAGGAATGGGTCCACTTTAAGAAGTAGGGAAAATAAAATGACATTTGCTCAGAGGCTGTGAAGAAAATAAACCTAATCCATATCATGTAAGCGCCTTCTAAAAATATTTTAGCATTTAGCGTGGACAAAAGCTTGGGGGAAAACAATTGAAAATATCAATAATATGCAGTCTGCATCCCAGCTGAATCAAAAGAGATTTGTCACTGCTCTGTTAATAAACACTTACTCGCCTGAAGGACAAAACATATTTATGCTGTAATAAATCATTTGTACAGCTTGAGTGGTGTTAAATAAAAAGCCAAATGAAGTGGCAGGTTTTTACTCAATACAATGTTCTTGTGCCTACCTGCAGCATTCTTCAAACCAGCGTGCGATGTAATCCCACATGTAATAAGGCTCAAAAGAGTTAAACAAAAGGTTGGCTGTTTTAATGAGCTCTGCAGTCCTTTTGTTTTCTCGTAATTTACTGTAACAAACAAATAAAAGGCACAGTCATCATTTTAAGTCAAATTAAATGCCCAAAGGAGTTGGTACAGAAGGGCAAAAGGAGAAAATAATTAGGAATGAATATAAAAAGGTTGAGCAATATGTAATCACATCCCTAATTTTCAGGTCTTACAGAAGATCATGAAAATTTTCAAACATTTTTGTGACTGTCCCAATGTAATAAGTTCCTAACTATTCTGCAAAAAAAAAAAAAATGAATAAGCAATAAAATTTATGGGCTATTGACCAAAAGGAAAAATGATTTCATACTGGCTGCTGTGTACTGATAACCTTCAGTCACTGCCATTTATCCTCATATCCAGGATATAGGTCATGTTTTAAAGATGATGACAGCGTAACAAATAAGATAAATACCAAGGAATTGATCATTCACAACCCCTTTCCTTTCAAAAACAAATTATCTTATGTTTAGGCATGTTTGAAGAGCTGGAATGTGAAAGGCAGACAGAAGGGAAGGAGTAACCAGTTTTGCATATGGTCTTCCCGCAGCTGATCTTTCCCGCTTAATAACTTACCATGCCTTGTTCTGTGTCTCTGTGTTGCAATAGTAATGTAGTAATGTTATAGGGTAGGTGATCAGTAATGCAGCTTCAGCTGCACTTTGGTCTTGCTGCCTATTTTCCTGACATACCAGGTACAAATTTTGGGGAGAACCAATTAGCCTAACTGCATTTTTTGGTTAGTGTGAGAGAAACCAGAGTTAATGGAGGAAACCCTCATGAACACTAAAACTTAGTACCATGGTAAACAGGTTTGACAGTGTATGATGTGCAGCAGTATAATAAATTACAGGTATAACAAAATCTTTGTAATGAGAGCATCAGTTAGGCCCAATAGTACTTGATGGTTTACATATTCGCAGAGTATTAGGATCATGTCCAAGGATTCCAGTGCAATTGCTGTCATAGCAATTTTATGGGTACAACATAATTTCTAAGGTAAATCTAGGTGAATGCCCCTTTATCCCCCTCCTTGTAGAGATAAAATACATGTAAATAAATTATAAATGAATATCACAAGAAGAGCAGCATCACAATGTAACTTACATACTTAGCTGTGCAGGGTCCTTACTAAAGGGTGCCTGTGCCTGAAGATCTAATTCTGCTTTGCACTGGGTATATAATGTTCGAAATACTTCTATTAACACATCTTCCAGAATTGCAGGACCTGGTAAAGTACATACATGATCAACATAACAACACCATCTACACTACCCAAGATATCTAAATGAGCAGGACTAAAAAAATCAATGGAATAAGCCAAACAATGCATAGCCACTAATACAAAAATACAAACCTTTTCAGAAAAAAGCCAATATGGGAACTTGATTAATGGCACTTTTCTGTACACAATACATTTATAATAGTTCCATAACACTTGATCTAGGCCTAATGCCAAGGAAACATACTGACTGCAAATAGGAAAAAATAAATCAATGGTATGACATATTCTGTCATTTAACACTACTGCTAGTTTGCCTATGGCTGAATTTGAAAGACCACCCTAGGAAAATAACTATATTAGTATAAAACAGATCATATGGTCACTGTAAGAACATTTCCCCCATTCATCCCATCAGAATTGTTAAAGCATGTAAACAAATAAGGAAATACCAAGTTCAGGCTTGTCCAACAGACTTATTAGGATCCTGAATGGTTTTAAATCTTGCATTAATGAGTTTTCACTGCTCATTTCCTTGCCCTTCAAAATTCCCACCATAGCCTAAAAATGAAAAGAAATATAGATTCAAGTAAAGTTTGGATTACAACCATAGGTCAACTTTATAAAAAACATTTTTAATGGCATTTATACACAAGACACCCCCCACCTTCAGCTATTTTCATATAATGGTATTCTAAATACACACCTGTACTAAAAGTTCCTTGGAGAAAGTATTGAAATAATAAGAGGCGTGTTCTTCTGGATTGCTTTGTCTTGTACTCCTTGGTCCTATAATCATGCCATTGTTGTCAAATCCTTGGAAATAAATGTATACAGAATTAAATCACAAGGTGCACAATCAATCTAATACTAGGAGTAATATATAGACAATCGCTAATAACTCACCAAAGTTGCATTCCCCATAAATGACAGCAAAGAAAAAAATGATATCATGTTTAAGTGAATGGCTAACTGACACCATATGGAGCACGCAGATCTAGTGTTGGTCACACAAGCTTGAAAATTCTGCATAAACAATTGCTGCACTCAGACTTTCCACACTATAAAATTCTTTATTATCATCAAATGATGTTTAAATATTCAAAGACGTCTTTGAAAATAAAAAGCAACAAGTACATGCTAAATAAGTTTACCATAGCAGCTCATTGGATTTTACCTATTCCAAGTTGAGAGATAGAATAATGAAACATGCTTTATGACTTTAAGGTTTCATTGAACTTGCTCTTTATACCTAAATTCATGAAAGCTTGTTATCAATGAAAGATGGAAGCTGCCATGGCAGACTTTTTCCTCTGAAAATGTGATTTGTTGGGCTGTCATCTTAATTAAAACACAATTAATACTGTCTGAAGCCTGGAAATGAAACAAGTCAGAAGTTCTAAATTCCTTCTGAATTTTAATCAACATGCTTTTTTTTTGGGTGAGTGACCTAGAAAATTTGGAAAGAATAGACAGCCAAGGAACTTATATTTTTGTGGAAAAGCAATGGCAGGTCCTAAAATAACTCAAAGATTCCGGTTATTCAAGTCAACCAGATACATGTGTGCTGATTTACCTACATGCCCTGTATCCAGAGATATTCAGTTGCAAAACTGAGCACTGACATGTTTGCCCTTCCTCCAGGTTGCAACAACAAAGGGAGGTGCCAGGAGCCAAACTTTACAATTGGGAATCTCTGGATCAGAGAGAGGGAATCAAATGTAACGTAGATCACACTGTAATCCACACATCTTTCATTCTTAAATTCTTTAACTTAAACAGGAGAATGTATAGAAAACTAAACACACATGAAATTATAAACATCCAACCATAAACAATATATGATTTTCACTTTATATTGTAACCACAATTACAGTTTTCAGCCTAGAGCTAGGATTTATATTGGGGGTGAAGCATACCAAAGATACAGGATCAGCATGACATTCATGAAGTTAGCAAGAGACAGCAATGGCAACCAATGTATTTCATCAATGACAAGTTTGAGAAGTTTATGTTGTTCCTTATTTAATGTAGTTAGTCAATTTGCATAAGTCATACATTGTTGAGAGTTTGACTGAACTATATACAAAATTGATTTTTATGTCACTTCATATTCACAAATTTTACCTTGTGTATGTCAGCCAATTGTATATCTCTTGTATAAGATGATTATCAAATAAGAAAAGCTCATTTCATAGCCTCCTACTGGTAATCAGGGTGTGTTTGGCCCAAAATTCCCATTCCTACCTAATAATAACATACCTGATATTGTTTAGGCAGGATCATTAATGGACCACATCAGATACTGTGATTCTTAAAAAGCCATTGCTATTTCACACAACACAATACTGAAGTTCAGTAGCTGCTTACACCATCCATATCCTTTAGAAGTGTCTATCACTGTAAATGGTTATATCAGCCTCAATCAGGGCTTCCCACTCCCAATAAGTAGTCTTGAGTAGCCTGATTTGCAAAAGCAAAAATAAGGAGCTTACATGTTTTAGCAAAATAATCCTTTAATAGGAGATTCACAAAGCTAGATCATCATCCTGGCTCCACACAAAAAAAACGCTATTAATGGCTGTTCCTCCAAACACTGTGCAGAACACTGAACTAAACAAGCTTACCCAGGAGCCATGCATAAAGCCGCCGATTTAACGACATATCCCTGCGCAAGACGACACGAAGTGCTGCAGACAGGATCCGAATCATGTCAGGACGAGTTGCCTAGGTCACCAAAGTGGAAAATAATAAATACATGAATAAATTTAGCCAAGTCACCGATATGCCGTAAATGTACCACTAACCTAATACATTCAAACTGTCATCATTTAGATGAACTTTAAAGAACTTATTGCAATAGTGTCATAAGTCATCAGGCACCTTCTGAAAGTACATGCAAGCCAGAAGTATTATCAAAACCCAAAATAAAAAATGCAATATATCGCTATTTGCAGTCCTTAAATGTAACAATTTCCCTTTATTTTCAAGCTTACCAGTAATATAATACAACACGTAACATATATTACATTTTTGCTTTGTGTCTAAATGTTCTTTAAAGCCATTTATTTTGCTAATGCACCATTTATGATGAATTATTGCCATGTTTTTACTTTAAATAAGGCTAGGTACATGCAATATCTTTCACCATCCTTTCTATCGACAAAAGACTGCACGATGCATGAACGAACGCTGTAAATACAGCACCGTTTTGCTCTATGGAGAGGGGAGAACAACTCTGTCCCCTTCACTTAAATTACGATCGTTCCTCGTTCGTCCTCTGTGGATTCACCAGGATGGACAATGGAATGACGGATGACCAGCGCTGTACACCCACCAGATTCTCATCCGAGATTAGCCCTGAGGCGATTATCAGAAAAGAATCATCTCTTGTGTGTTTGTAGCCTAAGATGCATTCTTTAGAACACACAACTGTTTTTAAACCATATTATTAAAAAATGAGTTGTATCTAAACTCCATGCTAACCTTTGTCCCTGCTTTTCATTTCTGGAATTATCTTTCTTTTCAAAGATATCAGCTCATTCACACCAGCACAATCCACTGAGGTACAATGATCCGCAAGCAGTCCACTGCCCACTGCATAACAAGAGACCAAAAATCCTTGTATTTTTACCGGCTAAGCATAATGCATATGAGTGTGTTGCTGCATGCAAGCAAGTGTATGAGAAGGTGCATTGTCTAACTGCACTACAGCAGTATGAATGGGCCCTAATACATGTTTAGCAATAAATCAGTCTTGTACATAGAAAAAAAAAATAACAATGTCTTTTTATTTAGGCTACACATGGGGGATAAATGCTTATACAGCTTTTGCATGCATTTTAAGGGCATATAAATACATTTTAAATCAAGATGTGTGTCAAAAAAAGAGTTAGACCAGGGGAAATGACTCCCGAATGCCCATTTACAATAATGGGGGCAAAATGTGTTTTCTTTACAGCCAATCAAGAAAACGCTCTGGTGTGTACTGAGCCGTAAGAATAAATTAGAATTTCAAACTTATGGACTTTTAAACATTCAGGTTTAAAAAGTGCTGGGGAAACAGTATGGGTAGACTCAGCTTTACTGCTGTACTGCTTTTCACAATTACCACACAATGTGCTTTAAAGAAATATACACACTTTGCTCTAAAGGTGAACATGTCAACATAGTGACATATGGCAGAAGGGAATCCTTAAAGGAATCGGAGAGATTTTAAACACAACAGATTTATGAGAGAGAAATGATAATAGATAGTAAACAGGATAAATGCAGCAAAGCTTTCCAGGACATTTAGCACTGAGAGAAGCTTGAGATGACTGAAATAGCTTTGTGTTACCAGGGCACAAATTACAGAATACTTCATGATGGATGTGTGATGACTGAAAAAACAAAGCTGGGTGGGAATAGAATAAATTAATTCTAACTATACAGTTGTACAATAACCGTTCAAAGATATTAAGAAGCTACATTATCTGGAGAGTCATCAAGAAGAAATACTTTAAGAAGGGCACCATAACATACCAGGACATAGATGACCCTTGGAAGGTTTGTGCTACAGCTACTTTAGGCATATTAGACAAGTAAAGAACTAATGTAGAAATGGAGCTTATTATACCTACCAAGTAGGCAGATTCACAGCCTGTTTCATGGTTTTAACGCTAAAGGACCAGGAAAACTTTGGAATTCCCAAGTAAAGGTTTACTATGTAATCACAAAAGGCGATATCTTGTCTAGCATTAACCATTTTATGATCATTAACCATGATCCATGTTAACATAAAAGGACTACATAAGACAGACTGGAGCCTGAATAATACTTTTGTAACCCCTGATTACATATAAAATCCAATCTTACGTTTGCAATGAGACATCATGGACAACGCAAACTGTGTGCCAAAATCATGCTGCATTATTTATGAAAGCTGATGGTACTGTTGAAAACAAGTAATCAGATATTGCCTTCCACAATAAATAAGGACCATGATTAGAGCGCTATGGAACAAGTTCCAATTTTGCTCATAAAACTGCCCTACCAATTTATGAGGTTCTCCTCATTTTGAAAAATTATGATGTAGGTAATGGTTCAGAGTTAAAGAGGAACTAAACTGAAAAGTGCTGCGTCGTCCCACCATCTGTACTGGAGCCAGGGCTCTGGGCGCTGCCATCTTCTCCTCTTCTTCCTGCTTCTTCATTCTACGTCACCAGACCCAGGCGCAAGATTGGGCGACGTAGGACGGAAGAAAAAAACTTCCACACTGCGCATGAGATCGTCAAATTTTTCTCTTTGTGCGAAAAGGCTCCTTCTGCACATGCCTGAGATCCAAGAGCCTCCCAGGTTGCCTGATGTAGGTATCCCGGGAGACTTTGCGCTCCCATTCATTAAATTAGGGGGTGGTGCTGCATCCTTTTTTTTTAAAAAAAAAAGGGTGTTGCACTTAAAAACAACAACAGAATTCTTACCTTGTCTACCCTTTTATGTAAAGTGAAATTTCTGAGTTTAGGTACACTTTAATGCAAATAATATACAAATTACTTTTCCACTAGTACCTGGCTCATATGGAAGGGGAAGCAGAACAAGATGAGATCTAATGTGCTCCTCTGAACCAGTACACTGGAATCCTGCACAGATGTGCTCACAGCTTCCACCTGCAAACAGCAAGACACATGTAGATAAGGGAATTGTTTGTTTCCTAAAATATGTATAATAGAAATACAAAACTTTGCATATAATATAAAAAAACAATAAAGATAATATATAGTATTGAGAAAAGCTTAGAACCTTTGTCAGATTCAGGTGAATCCAGCCTACATTTGGGATCAGTTTGTGATGCATCTGTTACTATCCACAGGTGCATTTAACCTACAGTTGACCTACTTCTAACCTGCATCAACCTGCTTCAGGCCACCTTTTGCATTTTATGGGGAGAAAAAAAAAATTCTGATATGAACAAAAGGCTGCCAACAATAAAATCTTAAAATCAAGCATAAGATAAGTACAGCACATATGTTTTCAGTGCGGCACCTTCAGACCTTGTCTAATGGGAATAAACAACATTAGCGTGATAAAGCAAGCATAAACCTTTGAACTTGAAAAACCAACACACACAGCAAGAAATTCCCTAACAGATAATATTTATATCCTGTAAATGCATAAAAGGCATGTGACATACAGGGACAGCAACTCAGAGTCACAGGACTCCTCACCAAATACATTACAGCAGGAAACAGATTTACAATACAGAGACTTTAGCTTAGGAACATTGAAAGATTTTCAAGATATTCAGAATGTAAACTTTATTTCACAAATATTATGACACTGGTTATAGCTCCTTATAATACTGATGGCAATAGATAAATGATCACTGTGATCTCACCATACAAATTCCTCATATCTTTTTGGTCAATGGCTCAAAAAAAAAAGCTGGCGCTATGACATTCTCAAGCACTTTAGAGTATAGAGAAGCATGTGAGCCTCTGCCCTGTGGCCGCTAGGCGTGAGCACAGTCACATAGCCTGCACAGTGATGTAACCTATCCCCCTGAGATATCTTCCTGCAATAATTCTAGTGCTGGCTGTGGAGGAGGGATGATAGCTAAGTAAGGAGTAAAGTTTAGTCAGGGGAGTCATTGCAGAGATAATATCCCTTTGACCTGCATTGGTAAGGTAACACTATGTTTTTATTATTATTTAAAAGCAATGGACTTGCTTAATACAACAGTACCATTAATTCAATATCACTTCCGATGATGTACAGTTGGTCTTCCATTGACAATTTCCGATTCAGATGTGATAAGACATAGGTGATGCCAGGAAGGCGCACAGCAGGGCTAGTGAGGAGACTGCCCCACAGAGCACTGTAGAAAGCAGACTGCTCCACAGCGGAGGCCACTTTCTCCAACAGGGTGTTAGTCCTGTAAAACATCATACAAAACCCAAAAAGATAGATATTATATTTACATGCAGAAAATGTTTTCCATTAATCCTTTTCTATTATGTATTTACATATTTCAATTACTTGGGACATTTTTGTTTGTGGTCCGTCACAGTTCTTTAAGTCTACAAAATGACATAAGCATTTCCTTCCTAGGTTTAGGACTCAGTTCTGCTTCTTTCAATTTGGCAGCTGCTCCAGTAGGGTCAGGTGTTCTAACTACTTCAAACCCTTTATTTGACCTGTACATTTAAATTGTCATTAATGTATGACCAAGCTGAAAACATGCTACAGACCACTCAGAATATTTAACTTTTATATAATAATAGCTATTCCAACAAAACAAAAGTTTTTGAAAGAATAAATCTATGAAGTTCTCTCGTAAATCATTGTTAATTTACCTGTCATAGTACTCAGAGCCTTCTTCCAGGCCAGGCAGAATGCCAGTTAGAAGTCCTTGTAGGCCTGGCTTTAAGGTCTTGCCCAGAGGTAGATAGTACATCTCATACAAACTAAGTAATACTGGCTTCACAGACATTGCGGCATTTGTAAGCAGAGGGAAAAGGCCAGCGCTAATGAAAACAAACAAAGAGAATTAGAAAGTACATGGTAAATCAAAATAAAATGTGTATGTGTATATATATATATATATATATATATATATATATATAAAACCCCCTCCTATTGTGTGTAAATTTCCCCACCTACTAGATTGTAAGCTCTTCGGGACAGGGTCCTCTCCTCCTGTATCACTGTCTGTTTTAGTCTGTCATTTGTAACACCTATTTAATGTACAGTGCTGCGTAATATGTTGGCGCTATATAAATCCTGTTTAATAATAATTATAATATATACCTGTGTTTCCCTGAAAATAAGACACTGTCTTATATTTTTTTGGGCTTCCAAAAACACACTAGGTCTTATTTTCAGGGTAGGTCTTATATACTTTTTTTAAAGAAAAAAAACACTTACCATATTCATGTAGAACAATGTACATTTGAGAGTTTTATATGGTGACCCAATTGTAAATTAAACTCTTCATTGATTCATTGCTACCGGTATTGATTACTGAATTCAGCATTTCTCTTCTTGCACTGTTACTGTATTAAATCAGCCAGCTTGACCTTACAAACCTAAAATCAGCACAAAATGTGGCTGGGGCAATGATTGCTCACATTTTTATTTATTTTTTTTATTTTTATACCGTAATTGTGCTGGTTAAAATAAAAAAAAAAACTTACCTTATCAGAAGACGCGAGCCGAGTTCCTGGCTTCTGACAGGCGAAGTGCATGTAATATCACTCCGCCTGTGACAGGAGCCGGAACTACAAGGCAAGCATCGGCTTGTGCGGCTCCGGAGTGTGTACGCCCTCTGTCTCCAGCTCGGTGAGTATTTTTTTTTCTTTTTTTCTTTTTCTACTAGGTCTTATTTTCGGGGTAGGTCTTATATTAGGGCAGGTTGGGGGGAAAGTGCTAGGTCTTATTTTCGGGGTAGGTCTTATTTTCGGGGAAACACGGTATATATATTAACATCTACGCACATTTACCATGTTCTATTTATATCTATATATCTATTTCTATCCATCCCCAGTCCTAGGTCTCTAAAACATGATGGCTGATCATTGTGTAGTTATATACACATCAGATAATAGTTGCCTAAAATGAGCAAAACTGGTATAATAGGCTGATCAAAAGTAAGCAAATACGAGTTCAATGTTAGTGTTTACACATTGCAGACAATGCCTAAAAAGCAGAATTATTAGCATACTGCAATTAGAGCATACTGTGCTTAGATTATGTATATAAAGTCAGATGTTTTGCTCTTTCACTTACCTGTACAGAAATAGATCTTTGGCAAGGCGCTTTGGTCCAATAATTTTGAAAATGATTTCGTAAGTTTCCAGCGCTTTCCTGTGAACTCCTCCTGGCAAAGCTGGATGAAGACATTGTGCCAGTCGTTTCCCTATGGTCAACTTTCTAGGGACTACTTGATATTTCGCATTGTTCTGTAAAACCTATATATAAATATATATATATAAAAAAAGAAAACTTTTTTTTTCTGAAAGGACACATTCGGCAGCTCCCTAAAGCTTTTTGGTACTTGGTTGTACTTAGTCTACCAGTTCTGTTTCCATTTTACCAAGCCTGCCGGTGTCTCATTGCATGTTAACAACATGAGTGAGAGGGCAGAATGCTGGATCATGATCTTTTCTGTAGGACCCATCATTACCTGCATATGGATAGGTGTTATATTCTGAAAAAAAAATCAAATACCTGCTGCCATCACTTGAAGTCCTACATTCCATTGATCATATATTTATTGAGGTTACCTAGGCTTTTTTTTTCCTTTTAATTAAAATAATTGTGATAACAAGGAAGCAATCATATTAGTGCTAGAAGTGTGTCTTACTCATTCAAAAATTAAGAACGAGACTCCCCACATATCATTATATCCAAATCCTGCATCAAGTCACATGTAATTCAAGAAATGAAATTAAAAAAAAATCACCTCAATTGGTAAACTTAGTAAAAATTCACCAAGCTTTAGTAAATCAAACCCAATGTCTCCCCAATGTTCTGAAGGAGTAACGACGATGAAAGCACCACAAACCAAGATGTAGATCACAGTAGCTGACTTAACGGTATATGTATTATCTAAGGCTGAGTACCCATGTTCAATAATTGTCATTGAAAAGGATCTTTCACGATCATTTCCAACGACAAAAGACAATGCTGTTCTGCTCTATAGAGGGGAGAATGACAGATAGGCACCCCGATGCGCTCTCTGCCCTTCACTTGTATTATGATCTTTCGTTGATCCGCCAGGACGGATCAATGAATGACGTATGACGAGCGCTGTACACACACCAGATTTCCGTCTGATATCAGTCCTTAGGCCATTATCGGACGAGAATCATCTGACATGTGTACGTAGCCTAAGACCTGTGAGCTCCTATATACTATGTGTAAGCAAAGTTTTAAAGAAAAAATAATTTTATTTTTTGACCAGGGTTGTACTAAACTGGTCTCTACCCCAATAAAAAGTCTCAATAGCTGTCTTATACTTCCTGATCCAGCATGTTTTGAGAAAGAAAAGATTCTTATGCTATATTGAGCAGAACACTTGACTAGAGTTATTTTAATAAGGTAGAGAGCAGGTTGGCCCATGGGAAGAAGCTCTGATCGATAAAACTGATGACTTAACATTGTTCCAAGTATAAGACAGACCGAGTAAAATTAAACCTGTGGGAGTCTGTACGGGGGTGCTAGATATAATACAAAGCCAAAAGCAAAATAAACAGATCTATAAAAATCCTTCATGTATATATGAAATATATTAAACTCTGCCTGCCTTCAATTATATTATTTATTTGGGTTAAAACAGAACTGGTCCCCTGACAACATACAAAGGTGGTTTTGCAACCTTTCAAGTAAAACCATCACTAAGACAGCAGAAATCCTGCACAAAGATTTTCGCTTTTAAAAGCAAATTGTTTTATGCCCAGTTGGGGGGGAACCAGGAATATAATCTGCAATTCCCCAAAACTGCACAGGTCCCAACAATATTTGAATGGATCAGACAAAGTATAACTACTAAGTATTAAATCTGAACTCTGGCCAATAATGAAACAAATAATAATAAACAATAAAAATAATGAACAATAATACTAATAATGATATTATAATGAGTGGTGCTCCACTAACCCGACTCTCTCCTATACAATCTATTATGAATCCACAGTTGTTGTCCCACTTACCTTTTGACCTAATAGAAAAATACTCCCCTAGCTGCTCACTTCGCTCCTCCAATGACCTTCTAATGAATTCCTCTTACGGGCCGTTACGGGCAACGGCTCCAAGACTTTTCTAGAGCTGCCCCGACTCTCTGGAATGGTCTACCTCGTCCTATTCAACTTACTCCTACTTTCTGCTCATTTAAAAGAGCATGCAAAACCCATCTTTCCAAACTTGCCTACCCATCTTCTTCTGTCTCCTTAAGCCCTTACTTCTTACCCACTACTACATATCTCCCCTCCTATTGTTTCACTTCCCCCATCTCTTAGATTGTAAGCTCTTTGGGGCAGGGTCATCTCCTCCTGTGTCACTGCACTATACAGCGCTGCGTAAAATGTTGGCTCTATATGAATTCTGTTTAATAATAATATTTATAATAATAGCTTATTCTGATCTAACTGCATACAGTGTACATCAGCAGCTGCTGCCATTCAGAGAGAGCCCATTTTATTTCCAGATTGATGGAAACCCAGCACCATCCAGCCTTTTCTATCACACCTAACTGTCCCTGTCCTACCCCCTTCATTCACAGGCTTACATTTCTTTCAATCAATGAGACACAGAATCTTGCAGGTTTTCCTGTTTTTAGGAGGCTATGCACAGCACCCTGCTGACCTCTCAAACAAGCCAAAATCAGTCTGAATTGAAAAAAATTTAGTGATCGTGTCAAAAAATCTAAAATCAGGCATGCAATAAAAATGTGAATGCTTTATGTAATCCAATATTAGCATTTTAATAAGAAGGAATGGAGGAATCAGGGATGGCAAAATACTGAAAAAAAATTACACACAACTGGAAGTCCAGGCTATAAATGTTTTGGTTCCTACCAAAGGATTTCCATAGGGCTTAATTTTTTTTTTATTGTGAGAAGATATTTTAAAACTGCTGTACCCAAAACTACCATGCCAATGTTATCTATTCTTTGGTGCCCTCCAGCAAACCCTGCAACAAAAGCAATATATTGTATTTGCTTACTAATCCCACTGTGCAGCAGATGAACATTTCTGTCAAACCACAATGACCTGAACTACAAAAGCAACCATAGGCCAATTCCTAAAGTACAATGTATTGTTGATCAGTCATACTTTTTGGGGGGAGATTAAACACATTACCACATTTAATTAAAAGAAAGCAAAGAATCAAGAGAAATTGTGGAAATCGTGGGACTGTGAACTTGGTTACAGTCTGTACATACATGTAATAAACCTTAAATATGAAAATCCAACATAAAAGGAAAAACAAGGTTACCTACAGATGACTACAATATATACATGCCACATCCTCAAAAAAGCAAATATTTATTCCTCTAACCAAAACAATAAAGAACCTTTCTTCCCCCTATCAACCCGCTAATTCATGGCTTGGTTTTATAACATTTGATCACTGATTCTCTGTACTTCGCTATGCAATGAAGGAGATTTTTGCAGGTAGACAGAACCTGGCAGGGGCCTAAAAACAGAACAGCACCCTGCTTCAGTACTTATCTGAAGTTACACATATACCAAATGCATTGATAGGTGGAGGTCAGGCTGTAGGAGTGTTTCTAGGCAGGCTACAATTGTACATCATCCTAGATAATATGTGATGCTGAGCCTCCATTTATGAAAAAACTAAAATCCGATGAATACAATGAAGTAGGACAGTAAGGCTAAGAGGATGGGGCTAGATGGTGCTAAACATGCTACAGGCAGGAAATGAGATGAGCTCTGATATTCCTAGGCTCAGCTTTAAGTTTTTATGTCTTCCCATCTCACATTCACTTGTATTAGAGATACATGTGATAAGTAAAAAAAACAGTATATAGTTATGTATTAATACTTTGCAGCTATACAGGATGAACGATGCTTGCAGTACTGACAATGAAGATATTCACAAAGCTAGTACACGGTTTGCTCCTGAGTGCATTCATCATTTTGTCATTGTTGTGCTGTGTCCTTATCAATGCTAGTGAATAAATAACTCTTACCTTGTTCAGCTTCCCCAGTGCAGATATCAAGTCAGCCCATTCGCTGGAATACTCAAAATTCTTTAGCGCCTTGTCCACTGCAGCCACATAATTCCTGTATTTGGAGTCACTTAGTAACTCCACTTCTTCAGTGTTCATCCTCCCTCCACGTCCCACTAGAGACCAGCTCTGTCCTCATAAGAAACCATCACCTGTAACAAAAACAAAGGTCTGAGCATAAATACATCCACAGCCAGATGTCTGATGAGCTTGGGTGGCAGAAACAAGATATGAGGATTATCCGCAGTGTTCACACCAGGAATTTTTTTAAACTGGGTGGGAAGAATCTGTAGCCCCTGTATTTTGACCTAATTCTTCAAACCCCCCCCCCCAAAAAAAAAAACAGCCAGGTGGTTAATGAAAAGCGCAGGGTGCTCCGCCTGGATAAAAGGGGCTGGGAAGAACACTGATCTATGTCAAGCAAAATGAGCATGAAGTATATTTGGAAATGGCTCCAGCTATATAAAGCAAGAAATGACAAATCAAGGCAAACCATGGAAGCAGCAATGGCCAGTGATCTGCAATATGTATTGAAACGTTATGATAATAATGGGAGTAAAAGGTAACACAATTATGCATGATGATAGAAGGGAACGTAGAGATAAGCTTATCCTTTACTATCCGGTCACAAGCTAGGGGCGGCCCGTGACAACCTAAGCTTAGGAAGCAGGTATACCAGTGTCATTCAACTTGGAGGACATCTAGTGGTGGCAATGCAGTACTGCCAGGGACAGCTTGTAGAGAAAGAGAGAATTTGTATTTATTTTTGTACTGTGTTCTGCTTTAAGTATGGGTACATGGGTATGCATATATACATGGTAGCTTTTGATTTCTACAAACCCTAGAAATATATAGTTCACAGCAGTTTCTAAAACAAAGGCATTTAGTTTACATTTATTGATTCACTGCCTTGAAGCAGTGCTCTGTGCACATGTGTGGCATTATACTGTTTTTTGGGAAACAATAAATAAACGGTGGTGGTTGTAGAATTAGTTTGCTGCTATTTAATTTGAGCAGATTGCTGTTTATACCCAAGGTCATGAAATATGAATTCCATACATTTGCAGTGTCCATACATCCTGCATTCGGTACAATGGAGAGCAGAGTCTTGAGCAAACGCTGGAGTGAACTAAAATAAAAATTATTACCCAACGATCTTTAGACCACAATACATTAATATAGGATCCTTTATGTAGTCCTGAACTACAAGGGCGACACGTCTCACAGTCACCAATGTGATGTACCTAAATACACCTGACTGAAGACATCACTGAACCAAACTTTTTTCATAAATATGTAGTCTGTTAATCATGTTTAGCATTTTTAATGAAGAGACAGAGAACACTTGATAATCCAATTATAAACCATTTGTATGTATAAAAATCTAGGCAAATCTTTACAAGATTGGTTCAAAAACTGATAAGACTTGTGTTGCAGAACTCAATGACATTTGTTTGACATTATTCTGAGACTGACTTCTAGGATCATTCTAAATTCTCTGACAGATGACAACCTGCTGCCCTGCTTTAGGTGATTGTACCTGCCCTATGGATTCTGATGCAAATCAAAGCCGAGTAACAAAAGACCTAAAGCTGGCTGCACAAATGAAAAGTTCAACCAATACAGATCCCCCTTGGAGTTACCATTCTGGCCATATTCACAGCAATTTTCTAGCAAATTCAACAATTCAAATCAACACACAAATGAAGGTGACCTAGCACCATATGTTTAAATAGTTGCAGTGATCTGTTGGGACCAGTCCACCTATAAATGTGGGCTGAATTTGGTTTGAATTGCGGATGGTCTGGCGTGTTATGAACACCAGGTTATGAGAAGACATATCAATCTTCTCTTGGACACAAGACCTCTAATAAACATTACTAAGCTGTGTCACCAAATCCCACCATACAACCACCGCTGTTCCTCATCCATTGTTTTATTGTAGCAAAATCAGGTCCCTGCATTGTGCTGTGACTGAGGAGTTATTGGCAGTATAAAACGTGTCTCATATGAATGGTATCTGTGTATGGCGTTCAGATAATCAGTACTGGGACATATGAAGCCCGCCATATGTGACCTCTTACTTGTACCCTATCATACTAATCCCATGGCTTCAGTACTTTAGTAATTGAGGATATGCCTTCACTCTGATCAGCAGGCTGGTTTCATATATATGTTTCCAAACTTCCCTTGTCTACAAAAGACTCACAGATTACCTGAGCACCAACTCTCTCCTTGACCCTCTCTCGTCTGGTTTTCGAGCTGCCCTCTCCACTAAAACAGCCCTTACCAAAGTGGCCAATGACCTCATCAGAGCTAAGTCTCAA